>NW_023270305.1:34038205-34172393 GCF_011800145.1 Mirounga leonina | reverse complement strand
CTTCCTTCCTTCCTTCCTTCCTTCCTTCCTTCCTTCCTTCCTTCCTTCCTTCCTTTCTTTTTCCTCCACAGATCAAGCTAATTTGTGTAAGGGCACCATAAGACCAAATCATCTGAATATTTAGAACAATTGGTTCAATAGTGTCTCTGTGTAGTAGTCTTTTGCTTGGGTCCAATTATTTATAAGAGCTTTATTTTTACTTAGACATTAGTGAGATTACAGTTTCAGCAGCAAAAAATAATTTAGGCAGCAAGTGATTTCTACCCAGTGGCTTATTTTCAGAGCTTACATTAATGTTGACAGTGTATCTGAGGAAACCCTTCAAGGGAAGTTGTTTTGTAGGTGCAGCACCAGCTTTTGAAACCCATGTGTGGCAGGGAAATGCTGTCACTTTTCTAAATAGTTAAGATACAAATAAACATTGAAAAACTCAGTCACCTAGATGTTCTAGGCACTATCTTTTCATAATTCTACATTACTATTTCACATTTCATCACTCCATTAATTCAATTCTGCTAATAAAGCCCTTTATATTACTATCTTTGCTCTCAACCAACTGTTCTGGATACAGTACATTCACAGTTAGGATTTCACTTCATAATAATCCACTTCAAGACATGCTCTCTGGCACGTGCTTTTGCAACTAAATGTGGTGACAGTTTTGCCAAAAATGTTAAACACTTTATTAGGTGAGGGAAGTTAGCCTTGACATCTCAATTTTTATTTCCCTCCTTCCCCAGCTGTAATAACTAATTTTTTCCTCCCAAAAAATTCCTCTTGTCAAAAGCTCCTCTTCCAGTTCTGCTGGCCACTATATGTATCTTGGTTTAGGCTTCAAGTTCTCACTTGACCAATATTCAATTTATCTACCAAAGTATAACCCTAGATGAAAGACTCACATCTGAGCTCTGGTGCACCCCACGGCCACTTTCTCCAGATAATAA
The DNA here is from genome assembly GCF_011800145.1 of Mirounga leonina. Classification (NCBI taxonomy): domain Eukaryota; kingdom Metazoa; phylum Chordata; class Mammalia; order Carnivora; family Phocidae; genus Mirounga; species Mirounga leonina. The sequence goes on along the minus strand of NW_023270305.1, from coordinate 34,171,449 downwards.
CAGGGAAGGCAGTGTAAGTTCATGGGCCATGTTCTAAAGGATTCTCAGAATGAATATTCCTTTGAAGTATTCTGTTCTCTTCCTATTATGCTACCTAAATTTTGCTATTAAAAATTTATGATTTATGTCATTAAACCTCTTGAGACCTCAATTACAATTAAAAGCCTCTATGAAGAAAGCTTGGGTTAAACACCTTAATGGATGTTTTTCATACATTTTCAGAGAAAATATTTTGTTCCCAATAGCACATTGTGTAGCTGTGAAAAGATTAGGCAGTCTGAGAAGTAATGGAAGACTAGAGGAGGATGAGGACATACCCACAGCTATTTAAGCTACTTTGTTCACCAAATCTGGGAAGTTGATCAAATTATATATTGTTAGATAAGTGACTTAGGTGTTTCCAGAGAATATTTGTGTAAAGTATGGAAATTTGATTACCAGATGCATGGTATAACAATACATTGTATCAAACATTGTTGATTGTCTTTATTTTAGACATTGTCATGGTTAAATTATTGGGATCAAAAACTTAGAAAGGAAAAGAGTAAAAAAGATTCTAAGAAATTAGAGTCAATAACATAATTCAAAATGTCTGACCATAACATATGAATGACTCTTTTTTTTTGGCAGTTTCTTTTTTTAAATTTTAAATCCAGTATAATTAGCATACATCGTTATATTAGTTTTAAGTGTACAATATAGGGATTCAACAATTCTATACAATACTAAGTGCTCATCATGATAAGTGTATTCTTAATCCCCTTCACCTATTTCACCCATCCCCCCACCCACCTCCCCTCTGGTAACCACCAGTTTGTTCTCTATAGTTAAAAATCTGCTTTTTGCTTGTTTGTCTCTTTTTTTCTTTGTTTTGTTTCTTAAATTCTACGTGAAATCATATGGTATTTGTCTGTCTCTGACTTATTTCACTTAGCATTATATCCTTTAGATCTGACCATGTTGTTGCAAACGACAAGACAAAGGGACATTTTTTTCAACTACTTAAACAGTAGTGCCATCATCTGTAAGTAGGATATTAATAGCCACCTTGAAGGATTTTTATGAAAATTAGTTTAAATTCTATGTAAAATAACTGACACTAAATAATAAGTGTTATAAAAGTATCAGTGAATGACTATAGGCAAGGCATACCATGAGGGCCGTTTAACAGAAGTTCAACATTTTACAGATATAGAACCACATGAGACATATGGGATGGCTTCTTCTGTAAAATGTTTTTGAGAAAGACTTGAAGAACTGAAAACCAGTTCCTGCTCCTCCGTGTAACTTCATCTAGCCTAGTAGTGTCTCTTAAGTGAGTTTTGTGAAACACTACTCTCCCAGTTTCTATTTATAGATGTTCTCTGATTCACGGTTTCTTTGAACTCAAAAGTATCCAAAGCACTGAAATAACACAAAACAGGTATTTTTGCAGCAGGTTTTATCTGAGGCTTTAATTTACACATAAGTACTATGGATGTTTGTGTGGTGGTGGGAAAGAAAAGTGGGAAAGAGAGTATGCAGGTTACCAAAACTCATTTTACCATTAAAAAAAATACCACTTTCTAAAGGAAAGTCCTAATAAAATTGCCTGGTATAATATATGTTTGCAGTTTGGGAAATGCTGATCTATACTTTTGCTTCTGGAAAATGTAGCTATGTAGCAGATGACTTTGAGTTTGTGCATTTTTTCTATATTCAAAGATGGTATTTCTTGTATACAACATGTTAAGTAAAGTGAGAGTCTTAAAATGTTGCATTGAGCTATATAAATCCTTACTCAAATCTATATAACCAGTAGCAAATAAAACATTAATCTGGATACAAGCCCTGTTGAGAGGGAGCAAAAGGGAAACTAACCCACCAGAATCAAAGAATGGCATTAAGACTATTACTTCCAAGTTCAATATAGAACACAGATCAATGATGAGCTGTTGCTGCCATATAGGGCTGGGGTGGTGGGCAGCAAGTGGTGGCTCATGTGCTGCATAATTGCCAACCTGACAAAGATCTTTTCAAAGGGTCCTGCTAACCATACATACGCATGACTCAAGGGGTACTGATACATTTTTCCTGAAGTAGATATTTCATTTTAATTAAGCTGTCCATCTATATGTTATGCAATATATAGTCTTCACTTCTCTGTGCCAGTCAGTGCTGGAAAATATTTGAAATATTAGTCCTAAGGGCTGCCCCCAACTTTAACTTAGATGTTTTCCATGCTATCCTGTAGAACAACAAGTATTTTTCCTTAAAAAACAAATCAGTGTGATATATAGGCTGTTTTGTTTTTAAAGTTACTGTCATTTTTTAAAATTTATTTCTGGCACACACACACACACACATAAACATGCACAACAAAACAGAAAAAAAAAGCATTTTATAAACATGCAAACAGTGAAGGGAATATATCCAGAGCTCAGGGATGTGTGTTTCATATAGTATTTTGGTTCTTTTTCAGGTTTTTATGATGAAAACAATGTGACAGTAAACGTAAAAGAAAGGAGCAAAAAGCTCTAAGAACATTTTAGGAAGTCACAAATGGAGAAAGACATGCAAAGGGAAGAGAAACAATCCTTTTTGCAGGAGCAAAAAAGCAATAGATAGATAAATAACCCAGATTGCCTCGTTTTGATTCTTTCTTCTCTATGATTTTGGTAATCCCTATAGCAAATAAGTGGTTCATTCATCGCAGTTAATTGGTTAAAAAATAATAATTTGAATAGGCAATCTAATTCAATCAGCTAATGTTGCATATATCATTCATTGAGTAATTGTTTTACTGTATCTTCCAAGGAATGAAGTAATAGACTCTTTATTTTGGTACCATGATGTTGCTTATGTGTGGTTTCTTTGATTCTTTCATTTACTTATCTTATAAGCAGACACTCAGTGCCAGCTACTATACCAAGTACAAAATATAGAAAAAAAAAAATAGAGCAAAGTATTTGTCCTCAAGTATTATGGGAGAATAAGTGCATTGGTATTTATACCTAGGGTGCCTTCCCGGATTCCAACCACATCCTGTTTTCTTGCTCTGTTCATCCCTGCTTTCACCAAGTTGACCCTTCTCTTTCAGATTTGCATGAAACAATGGGGATGTCATGGGGATGTAAGACCCCCTTCCACAATGTCCATGGGGATGTAAGACCCCCTTCCACAATGTCCACTGAAGAGTCAAACCATTCAACTCAAGAAGGGGAGGTGTTATCTCCCCACGTGGTGAACTTAGACCAATGAGAAAGGAGGCAGGAAAGACCCAGGCACAAAAATCTCCCTTACTGTGGAGGACGACTTCATACAATGCTCCTCTCAGCCCATCCTAAGCTCTGTGGGGTGATATCACTGCTCGATATGAAATGGTGCCAGGACAGTAAGGAATTACCTTCCCCTGCATCATGTTTTCTATTGCTCCACATACCCTTGCACCCTACTTTTGTCATTCTCGCTTGCACCTTCCAAACATCATTTGTACAGTAATCCTTCTCTTCTCCTCGATCTGTAGTGATCGTGGGTTAATACACAAACATGGGAACGAAAGGATCTAATGAGGGACTAAGTAATTATTATAAAAATAGGAAGAAACTATTACTAAGTGGGAAAACTAAAGAGTAGTAAGATTACCACTTATTGAGTATCTCTTATGTGCAGAATACTTTAAATCTAGGGTTTGTCATTTTTTTAATGACCCTGCAAGAGAAAAACTATTTACATTAGACATTTTATGAAAATTCAGGTCAGATAAATACAACTGACAAGGTCATGAAGCTAATTTTGGTAGAATGGGGTTCAAAACTAGGGGTTTTGTGCCCGTAGACAGTGTCCTTTCTGCCCAAGTTTCAGAGATCAGGGAAGGCTTCTCTGAGGATGTAGTTTTGGTGTTTAGCTAAGGAATTCAGAAGAAAAACCACCACAGAAAAAGAGACCTTCCAATCTGAGAAAATAATATGAGCAAAGGGGCATATATTACATATCACAACCCAAGTGCCCAAATCATAAGGCTCAGGCTTTTCCTGTTGCTGACTGCTCCACTACGAGCAATATATTTCGAGGAAAAAATATTGGCCTAAATTAAGCAGTAGACCTTATCTTGCCAAAAAAGAATAAAGAATGGCTTACTACCACCTGCTGATTTCTTAAACTTTTGCTCAGTGTTTATTTTTATTTTCCTAATAATTCAAGCACATTTACAAAAATGGAACCCACTTATGTAACCTTTAAAAGAGATTATGTTACCTTTGAAATAATCAACTTTCTCTCTAGTTTAGAATTGCTCTGTAACATGGACACTGACCTGATGGACCAGGGGAAAGAAAGAGTATGTTGTTCTGGAAATGCCAAGGTCACTGCTGGGTAGACATTCACATGCTGATGAATGATCTGTAGATTGCTGAGCTGGGAATGTCTTAGAATTGTCGATGGTTGAATAAATGAATAAATAACAAGAGTCAGAGGCAATGATTCAGAAAAAAATGGAGCTGGGGAGAATGTATTAGGACAAGTATGGAATTAAACAAGGGGGAAATGGATGGAAAAAAAAAGGAGAAAGAGGAATTCCTGGCAAAACCATTCTTTGCTTAAAAGTTTACTTACTGTGTTATTTTTTAATTGATTTTGATTTATTTTTGAAGTGGGAGAATATTTGTCTTTTGTAAAGTGTTTCCTATCATGAGATGACATAGAAAGTACTCTGACTTTCTCTCCTTTGATACCTTGTGTTTTAATGTCATTATCTTAGTGGACCTGTTGATATGCAAATCCACCTCCATAAAACATAATAGTTAATTAGCATCTAACACATGGAATTATATTATTTTTATCAGATAAAGTCTAGCCACTTGTATACCCTCAGAGCTCAGAAGAGGGTAAGCTGTGATGAGTGGTAGTGTGGTGGGGTTAGAGAAGTCTCATGAGAACAGACAAAGGTTTGCAGATGTAAAAGTTCCTGGTGGGAAGGAAGATCTACAAAGTCAGCAAGCTGCACAAAAGTTTGAAGTGTCTGGGAATGGAATAACTGGACTTAAGGAGAATGTGTGAGGCATCACTGCATGTGCTGTTCACATTAGTTTGGGTACAAAGCTTTGTATAAAGAAATAATATAAGTTAAAAAGAGAAAAGGAAGAGGGAGGGGAAAAAATATAAAGTCCTTCATGTTGTTGCTTCTAGTAATTCTGTAACTACTAACTATTAGGTGCTTGCTTTGGACACATCTCTAGCACTCATCATCTCACTTTTTTCACTTGGAAAATTGCAATGTGATATTTTATATAAAGCAGAGTCCTGGAATGGTTGATTCTCAATTTTCTAACTTTCTGAAAATTATGAGAGAGCATGATATGATTGAATAAGCAGAAAAATGAATTAGACGTGAGGGAGATAGGAGTGTGAATCTTGTCTCTGACTTTCTGATTGAATTAATCAGGGGAAGTTATTTAGATATGTTGGGATATTTTGACTCTATTAAGAAGTGACTCAGCTACTACAGAAGATGAGAGATTGGACATAAGAAGGGAGCCAGAGCTTAAAGTTAGTATCTAAGGATACTGTTTTAAAATAACTTTTGACTAAATAAAACTTACTTTTACTTTTTACACCTTCTGACACTAATTTTCTCAATTTTTATCTATTTAGAACCTCCAGTTTGACAAATGACAGCATTGTCTTTCTGGCCTCCTCCTCTTCTGCCTTTTTTTTTTTTTTCCTGAATTTAAGTAATTTTGGTTCTCTCCTATTATCCTGGAAATTCAGATGGATAAACTTGCAATAGAATATCCTTTTTAAGAAGATGTAATAGAACTGTTTTATAACAAAATGCCAGAACCACCAATTGTGCATTGCCTTTCTAAATAATTCTAACCCCATACTGCCTAATCCACTTGTTCCTGGTACATGGAGTCTTGTGGATTCTACCATGAACAAGTCCCAGCAGGCTTACAAAAGCAAGATAGAACACCAGGAAATGTTCTGATCCATGATTCTCACCACATTTTGGCCCAGTCCTGTCCCTATTACCACCATGGCTAATAACTAATACTTGCATAATTTCATCCCTGAAATTTCAAGCAATAGCTGTCTTTGATTCCCTTAACTTCAGCCACCCAAGTTCTCTATGATTAGAACTAGTTTTCTTTTTTTTTTAAGTGTAATTGACAAACAATGTTACATCAATTTCAGGTGTACAAATAGTGATTTGAAAAGTCTATATGTTATACTATGCTTACCACAAGTGTAGCTACCATCAGTCACCATAAAATGCTATTAAAATACCATTGGCTATATTCCCTATGCTGCATCTTTCATCCCCATGACTTATTAATTCCATAATTGAAGCCTATACTTCCCATTCCCCATCACCCATTTTGCTTTCATCTCCATATCCCCCTCCCTTCTGACAATCATTAGTTTGTTGTCTGTATTTATGGGTCAGTTTCTGCTTTTGTTTGTTTGTTTGTTCATTTTGTTTTGTAGATTCCACATTCAAGTGAAATCATGTGGTATGTGTCTTTCTCTGTCTGACTTATTTCACTCAACATAGTACCCTCCAGGTCCATCCATGTTGTCACAAATGGCAAGATCTTATTCTTTTTTATCACTAATATTCCATCACATATATACATATAGTCTTCGGAAAAATGTCTATTCAGGTCCCCTGACCACTTTCTATTTGGATTATTTCAGGGTGTTTTGGTATTGGGTAATATAAGTTCTTTATATGTATTTTTGGAAATGAACCCTTTATCAGATATATCATTTGCAAACATCTTCTTCCCATTCAGTAGGTTGCCTTTTTGTTTTGTTAACGGTTTCCTCTGTTGAGCAAAAGCTTTTTATTTTGGTGTGGTCCCAATAGTTTATTTTTGCTTTTGTTTCCTGTTTTTGATGATGATGAATGATAAACATAAGGCTGATACCGTAAGAAGATCTAATCATTGAGACTTGGTAGTTCAGGCAAAGTTTGGGGGGAATTAATCCTAGAGGAAATGAAGAATAGTGAAGGATCTAAAAGGAAGGGACAAAGCAAGTATACATTTTACAAAAATCTCTCTTGGAACCATGAAAAAGATCAGTTGAACATGGGGAGAAGTAGGTTTTTTAAAAAAAGCAAAGAGACCAGTTATATGGCTTTTGAACTAATGCAAATGAAGAATTAATACAATGCTATATTGGGGTAGTGAGAAGGGAAAGAAAAGACTAACCAAGACACACTGAAGTGGTAGAATTGACATGAATTAGAGTCTAAATATGAGACATGATGGAGAAAAATAAGCTAAGGATAAGCCCCAGGTTTCTGGATAGATATACTTGGTAAATAGGAAAAAAATGCAGATTTGAACAAAATATAAGTTTACTTTTATGTGTAAGGAATGAATTGTTTCTGTGGGTAACACAGAAAAAGTCGATGGCATTATAGGAACTAAGAGTGAAAAGGGTTACAGGATGGAGGAGTTAGTTTCATAGTTTATGCATCTGAGATATTGCAAGGAGGTCAAGTAAGTTGAGGACTCAACATCCCATATTACATTTCTGTTTATATCAACATTTACCCTTCTTTGAACATTTAGTATAACTTGTTGCTTACATAATGGGACAAAGCAGAACCTTCTAAGATAATGCCATGAGATCTATTTTCACAAACCAGCTTCTTTCTAAATAAAGCTGTCAGCAACAGATTGCAAGTTTTGGGGGCACCTGGGTGGCTCAGTCATTAAGCGTCTGCCTTCGGCTCAGGTCATGATCCCAGGGTCCTGGGATCGAGCCCCGCATCGGGCTCCCTGCCCCGCGGGAAGCCTGCTTCTCCCTCTCCCACTCCCCCTGCTTGTGTTCCCTCTCTCGCTGTGTCTCTCTCTGTCAAATAAATAAATAAAATCTTTAAAAAAAAATTGCAAGTTTTGTATTAATTTATATTTTCAATAGTTGCTGAAGAAAAAAGAAACTGGCCTTCTATCAGTGTTTCTTCTGTCTTCCAGCTCAAAATGTATGTATATGTGTGTGTGTGTGTGTGTATGTATGTGTATATATATATATATATATATATATATATATATGTATTTAGCTTATTCATTCAATCATTTGTTCATTCAATTACAAAAGTTAGTAATAAACTGTTAGCAACTCTAGGAGGCATGTATGGTCAGGTCTTGAATGGTATTCTTCAATTCCAAGGAGGTGTATTCTTCCATGTGTCCTATAATACCAGACTAGGCTGGTAACCATGTTTTAGTCTTAGTTCTTTGCTTGGCTCAACCATACTCTACCATCCCTAGTATCCTGTCCTAAACCCAATCTACTTCCTGGGTTCATGTTGAAAATGAGGTGAAAATTTTAGCACCCCACCAATATCAAATGTGTTATTGGGGAATAACTGGATAACTGTTCTTTGAAACTGGATTCTTCAGGGAGATATACTGCTCTGTACCAAGCTTTTACTAATACCTGTACTGAGTCTAAGTTATTATTGGTATAAACTTTGAGTCCATCCTCTTTAAAGCACACAGTTTTGTCCAGTAATAATTCTTTCAACCTTTGGATTCCTCCAAAACCCTTTTGCTTAAATCTTTGCCAAATTGTCTTCATAATTATCATAGCCTACAACTTAGAATCCCTCTAAGATATCTCTGTATCTAGAAAACAATTGAGCTCCCAGAATGTTTCTGTGACAGAAAAATTCAAATTGTTCTCAATATCCATCCAACCTTTCTTCCCTAATAATAGGACGTGTTAGCTAATGCCTGGCCCCCGAAGACAAAGACACCATTTTTAAGGCTCCCTTGAGTTTGATGTAGCCTTGTGAATACCTTCTGACCCATTAAATGGAAATGGAAGGATTTTGTGGCAACTCTCAGAAACCTTCTTTAAAAGAGATCTGGCGGGCGCCTGGGTGGCTCAGTTGGTTAAGCGACTGCCTTCGGCTCAGGTCATGATCCTGGAGTCTCAGGATCGAGTCCCACATCGGGCTCCCTGCTCAGCAGGGGGTCTGCTTCTCCCTCTGCCCTCTTCCTTCTCGTGCTCTCTGTCTCTCATTCTCTCTCTCTCAAATAAATAAATAAAATCTTAAAAAAAAAAAGAGAGAGATCTGGCAAATCTACTTTTTTCTTTGTCATTATCTTGACCCTGCTACCTGGAATGTAGTTGCTGCCTTCTTGGCATATAAAGGTGAAGACAACATGCTGGAGTTAGTAGAGCAGTGAGCTGGCAAGAATTTTGTTCTTTAACAGCTTTGTGGTACAGAACTGCTATCTGAAACCTAAATGCTTTACTGCTTTATTTAATTTATATGAGAAGAAACAAACTGTGGTAGTATATTTATTGTGCTACTTACTAGGTATTTTGTTGTAATCAGTTCTATTACAATACCCTTTGTGCTGATGCAACTATTTTCCTCTCTCTATAAATACATCATGGCATAAATCTATGACAGTTTCATCCTAGAGCCCTAAATCAACAGTATATTTTAAAATATTATGTAAAGGGCGCCTGGGTGGCTCAGTTGGTTAAGCGACTGCCTTCAGCTCAGGTCATGATCCTGGAGTCCCAGGATCGAGTCCCACGTCGGGCTCCCTGCTCAGCAGGGAGTCTGCTTCTCTCTCTGACCCTCCCCCCTCTCATGCTCAATCTCTCTATATCTCATTCTCTCTCTCAAATAAATAAATAAAATCTTTAAAAAAATAAAATAAAATAAAATATTATGTAAAATGCATGACAAATTCAGACATAATAGGATTACCCCATCTAAACACAAATTGGTTATCAACAAACATACAAAAGTTTAAGTAAATACAATAATAAGCAAGTTGTTGACTATCAAATGATTTTTGGAATTCCAAAACCTTAAGATTTCTTGAAAAATTTTTTCATAGTAACATTTAATCTAATGATCAATGTGTTTTTAATTTTAAAAGAATAAAGCCTTCCCATATCAAAGTGATTTTAATATATGAACTTCATATTTGACATAAAATTACTTTGAATAATACATTAAAACTAAAATAATTATAGCATCTACAATAATTCAACTTATTTATAGAAGTCTGGAGAAAACAAAATAATACAAAATAGAACGAATAGACTATTCAGAAAGCTCTCTTCCTCTCCTTTTCTCCTTTGCTCTCAATTTTCCTATGGGCATATAAGTATGGTTTACATCTATATATATGACACATTTTTAGCATTCTAGTTTTTATTTAGTAGATGAGATATTCCATTTTTACTTTTGCGGAGCTGTAACCAAAGCTTTGCCTGCAAACTACTGGAGGCAGTAAGAATTATCTTTGAGAGATTAGTAATTTTAGACCTTTGGAATGGCCTTAAAAAATAGAATTGCCCCATCTCCCAAGGTTCTTATCAGTTAACTTGCCAACCAGAAGAAATTTGCATTTAGGAGAAAAAGTAAAAATATTTTCCAGTTGAAATACTAGGAAAGTGAAAGGAAGGATAGGATTTGTGGAGAACAAGAGAAAAAGTTGCATCACACATGCTGGCTTCATGGACACGTGACTCCTGTAGTTCCACAGAGCCCTGTGCTGGGGGGCCGGTGGGGCGCAGCAGGTGGACAGAGAGGCAGGGACTTCTGCTTGCTTAAAGACTTGCAGTTGCCTTTTTGAACCAGGAGACTCACAGTTTCCTTTTTTCACTGAGCCCTACAAACTATGTAGTCAGTTATGTATGAGGAATATGGACGTGTGTCTGTTTGCTTCATGGAATTTAGTAACATGCTATCTTATCATGGAAAACCATATACCTAACATAGTTTTTTGACAAGTAGAGACAATAATAAAAGAAGGTTGTTTTTTAAACTTTGTTAAGTTTTTGTTTACTTTTTTTTTTAACACTTTAGTTCAAGGTAATTGAACCTGAACAGTTTGTGTGATTTAAAAGGAATCACTAAAATTACAGAATTTAATCACATCAAGGAGCCACAGGGAGAAACTGAATTTTGGCTCTTTCCCATTCTTTTTTATTTTGCAAACCAAATGATGTCCCAAGGGCAAAGATGCTCTTAGTGATTTTTATAAAATACCATATATTAACTCAGAAATTGCTTAGTATTAGCTCTTTGTTTAGGATTATATTTTCAGAAATTTCAAATAAAATTGTAACAATTATAATAGGGAAATATATATGAATATACATACACGCACATAGATGCATACACATACAAAATGCAGTGGGTGAAAGAATGTTTGTTTTTAGAAAATGTTAATTTTTAGCCTAAACAGTAATTATAATGGCAAGTATGATCACCTACAATATACAACAACAAGACATTTTATTAAACCTGTCAACAAATTTTGTGAAAAATGCTCAATAAAAGGAAGGTAAGTTTCCTATAATAGCCCATAAGTAAACAAACCTTAAACTAATAGATTTAATATTCACTATCAAATAACCAATGACCCTTCCTGCTTCCATATATTCTGTAAGAACCATGAATTATCAAAGAAAACCAGAATTCTGGAATTTCAATGAATTGCCATTAGAAAAGTATACAAAAATGGCTCATATATTAATAAAATAAAATAGATGTACAGTCCCCATCACTATTAACAAAACCACAAGGTGACTGGGAATGAATTAAAAAAAATTATTCTAGTGTTTCCCAATATAAGCTTAGCATTAGTTCTTAAAAGGAATTGTGACTTTTTTTCTTGAAACCATGACTTCACTGAGGGAGAATAAATAACTCCAGTGACCATTTAAAAAAAATAACAATCCAAATAGCAACATGAATAACAACGCAACATCATTTAGTTACTTGTCCCAACATGATACATGTTTGGAAGACAATATCTGTGCCTCTAGGATCACATAAATCTAGTGGGGAGGAAGGAGATCCAGACCTGAAAAGTTAACCTTTTATCTAACAATCAGGCAGAAGAGAATCCACAAGCAGATTTGGTGTTAAAAATCTTCCCCATGCTCATTATCAACCGTCCTCTTTCTAGGATTGACCTCTAGTCAATATATCCTTACTCTTTACTTGCTTTGTTTCTATATACTTTTACTAAGTTTCCTTGTGGTTTTTAAGTTTCAATATCTTTATTATACACAAGTATTCAACTTCATCCTCCTGTCCTCAGCCATGTATCAAAGCCACAACTCCATTTTGGAGTCAGGAAGGTTCATTTTCACAAGAGATCAAATCTCTTCTTTTTAGCAACCTGTTGTCTGTAGGGTTGTGGAGGAAACTGGAATCTGGCATGCTTATGCATTAACTTTTAAACAATCGCTCTGTTATTGTTTCAGCAATGTCCTCTGTGCTGCCTGATGCCCAAGACCCCACTGAGTCTGCAGTTAGTTCTGTAGGCACCTGGAATGAGTTTTCCACTTGTAAAAGCTGTTACTGTTCCTCTATTTCTACAAAAATATTTGGTCTGTTGTCCATGGCTATATCTCCTTTTTGTTTGTTTTGGTTTCATGTTTGTTGTTTGTTTTATTTGAGGAGGGTTATTTTGTTCCATTTTATTGCCTCTGATGTCATAGTAGGGTGAATGCAGGTGGTTACTTCACTATGTTTAAGTTGTCATTGTCAAGCTTCACCCTGATTTTACCCATTTGTCAACCTAAGTCAGTGATCTCATACTCTTGCACTCTTCCTGGCACAGAAAAGAAATATAATCCATGCAGTTGGTCATTCTACTGATGATCTCACTCTCTTCCTTCCTCCCTTTCTCTCTCCCTCTCTCTTTCTCCCTCACTACCCCCAATCTAAAGAATGTTATCTGATTCTAGATTATTTTTTTTCTTTAGTTCTGCCATTCCTGATCTTGTGTTAATTAGATATACCAATATCATCATGATTATCACAATTACCATTTTCAGATTCATCATCATCATTATGTTCACATTATCAACACTCCAACATATTTAGGACATATCAAGTTAACCTTACTGTTTACCATGCACAGGTAAGTGCATTCTACCAGAACCTCACAAAAACACAATGAGGTACATATAGTTATCACAGCCATTTTTCACATGAGAAAACTAAGGCAGGAAAGCTGAAATAAAGTTTCCAAGGTTACATAATTAGAAAGTGGGAGTATTTGTGCATGAACCTGGGTCTGCTTGGATATTATATTCTGTTCTTAAAATATATTTTGTTATTGCAATAAGAATAAAGTTATTTTGACAGGAATAAAATACATCAATTGCTTTTGATAGGAATAAAATACGTCAATTTAATTCTTTAGAGTTTTTGCATCTCTGGAGATCAGAATTTCCTTCATAAAAGAGAAGTGGTAGAGGAATTTCACTTGGCTCAAAATTATCACATATATTCATTAATCTTACATAAACATTGCCTTAAAATAGATTTTAAATTAGGATAAACTTGAAGGTAAGCTTCCCAAATTAGTTCTATCTGGCTTTATGGCTGCATGTATTTATTTTATAGTTCTCATGGTATACACATGAAGACACCTAAAACAACATTTGAATATCAATGAAAGCAGCGTAATCAGCAGTCTGTTCTTGCAGTGGGAGAGATAAGTTGAAAAGATGGCAGTGTGTGGTTAAAGTAATAACCATATAACAGACTACCTGTAGTTACAACGTTACAGGGATCAGTGAGGATTTTGTTCTCTCTCTTTTGATTATTATATAATAGACTCAATATCTATCTGGGAGTTAGCGTCTCACAACACCACATGTAAATTGATTATCCTGTCAAGGGATCTGAATATGACATTTTATGAGAAACAGTAGAAAGAAAATTGGCTTTTAAACATAGAACTTAAGCAAGCAAATAGGATTATGTCTGTTTTCTACAACTTTTTAAATATAGTCATGAAAAGATTGTGGTTTGCCTAGACAGTAGAAACACAACCAACAGGTTGACTTGGCAGATACATTTGGGGTAAAACCAAGAAGAACTGACTAACATGAAGAGATTTCCAAAAATCAAAGTTATCTCTCTGTGACAAAGTATCAAGTTGAGCCTGCATGGTCATTTGTTATAGATATTTGAGTATGGATTCCTCCTTTAGGTGGACGAATATTATAGAGATTCTCTGAGGCTTCGCAAACTAAGATTCCATGATTTTATTAGCTCACCGCTCTCATAGCATACCAAGGGCGAGCCACCATTACAACGCTGGGACCTTGGCTCCTGTAGCAGCTCTAGGTGCTGGGAGAATAGCAGAAGGAGACGTGAGTGGAATCTGCAGGGTCTGAAACACAGCGTGTTTCAGGGTAAGTCTGAAGGTCAGACATGCCCTGAAAGTGAAATGACCAAAATCAGTTTAAACCCTTTTTCTGTGCTCAATTCTCAGCTACGTTTGTGCGCCTAGTGCACTGTCTGTAGGCAGGCTCTTTTGCTCAGCGTGTGCTTACGTCCTGGCAAATTGTTCCTTTCTTTTAAAGCTGCAGCCACTGTCAAGAATCAAAGTCCATTTGCATGGTGTGGTGCTTGCACGTTGTAGTTTATTGGACAATAAGCCTCGCTGACACATCCATTTGAAATCTTAATCCAGGCGCTTTTGCAGCATTTCTACATTATGACAATGGGTCTTAAGGAAGGAATTTTATTTGATCATGATTTTAAATTTATCACTCATTACTTTGGATAAGTGAATGGAGCATTAATTTGAATCAAATAATAAAACTATCCTCAAGGTTGTGAAAGTTTTGACACTTCCAGAATAAAACATTTCTCTTAATGGGCTGACCACTGCTTGTACCATAAAATGTACGCTTCCTAACATTGGTTGAACTAGTTGGAATTACTCTATTATTTTCTCCAAAGCTGGATCTCTGCCCAGAATATATATTAACTGTCTCCAGCACTGTAGTGTTTAAGAATGAATGTTGCTTAAGGGGGAAAAAAATTGATCACTTACTATAAATATGCAAAAAAAAAAAAAAAGCAGTTAACTTCCAGATTCTAGGGAGGGGAGTGTTAATTAATAAGTAATAATTCTGGGCAGCAAAGTAAATATTTGGACTAAAACTTTCAAAAGCATGCACTTAAAAATAAAAAGCACCTGGCAATGACACCTAGAATATGACTGATGTGTTAATGAAGAATGAAATATAAACTATGCTATTTATTTTTTTTAAGATTTTATTTATTTATTTATTTATTTATTTATTTATTTATTTATTTATTTATTAGAGAGTGAGCAAGAGAGAAACAGCATGAGAGGGGAGAGGGTCAGAGGGAGAAGCAGGCTCCCCGCTGAGCCAGGAGCCCAATGTGGGACTCGATCCCAGGACCCTGGGATCATGACCTAAGCCGAAGGCAGTCGCTTAACCAACTGAGCCACCCAGGAGCCCTGAACTATGCTATTTAAAGTAAAATATTTTCGGGCGCCTGGGTGGCTCAGTTGGTTAAGCGACTGCCTTCGGCTCAGGTCATGATCCCAGGGTCCTGGGATCAAGTCCCGCATCGGGCTCCCTGCTCTGTGGGGAGCCTGCTTCTCCCTCTCCCACTCCCCCTGCTTGTGTTCCTTCTCTCGCTGTGTCTCTCTCTGTCAAATAAATAAATAAAATCTTTAAAAAAATAAAATAAAATAAAATAAAGTAAAATATTTTCTAAGTAGTGGGTTTAGGGTAGAGAACAGGATAAAGTAGAATTAAGAAAGTGGCAAAACAAATGAAATCTCTTCCAAAAATGTTCAAATATAAGACAAAAATCTAGTTTGAATATGTCTATGTATGTTGAACCTGACCTTGTTGAATTGTACTAAAATTGCAGAGCTCCACGTCTTGGATTAACTTTAAAGGACACAGTAATAAAAGATAGTGGAAGTGGGGTGGCCTTTACAGTGCACTGAGTTCCCATAGGTGGAAACAAAACCGATGATCATAGGGGAAGGGTGAAAAAAAAGAGAGAAGGAGGCAAACCATAAGAGACTCTCAACTCTAGAGAACAGACTGAGGGTTGCTGGAGGGAGGTGGGTGGGGGATGGGCTAGATGAGTGATGGGTGTTAAGGGGTGCACTTGTTGGGATGAGCACTGGGTATTATTATATGTAAGTGATCAATCACTAAATTCTACTCCTGTAACCAATATTACACTATATGTTAACCAACTAGAATTTAAATAAAAACTTAAAAAAAGAGAAAGAAAAGAATGTGTATTCTACAGTTGTTGGGCATAGTGTTATATAAATGTTAAGTTAAATTGGTTGCTCAAAATCTAGTCTATTACTGATTTTTACATTTGTTCTATCAATTACTGAGAAATAAGTGTTAAAATCACCTGTAACTGTGAGTTTGTCTATAAATTTTGTGACGCAAAAAAAAAAAAAATACAAAAAAAAAGAAAATAGTTCACTGAGTTCAAATTCATCATTCTTTAGGTAAGAAAAATGAAGGCAAGATGTACAATTAACTTGCTGTAGTTCATATAGATAGAGGCAGAGATCCCAGTGCTCTGGTAATCTCCCTCTAGCCCACTGTCACCCTGCCATTGTCTCAACATCATTGATTCTCATCCTTTCTCACACTTTCAAAACCTGGAAGGCATGTAATACGCTGTCATTAATATTAACAGTAACAGTAACTGGATGTGTCTGTGCATGTTTGTCTGTCGCAGCAGGGGTAGAGCACTGTGGAGGAGGGGAGAGGGGCTAGGCACTTTGAAAATATCTAAAGAAATCTTAATATCCCTGCAGACAAGCCTCCCTTACTTCCTCTCCTGCCTCCCCCAAAAGCCCTTCTACCCTCACAATGAGAATTATTTTCTAGAATCCAATGCATATTCACATAATATACTGATTATATAGACCATTGTTAATCTCCTAGAGATCCACTTCACTCTGTTTCAGAATCACATATAATCAGCTGCAAGAGAATATGGAAAATTAATTGAGCCTCCGGTACAATGTAATGAAGAGCCCCCCCCACCCAACAACTTTCTAGGCTATTGAATTCAGCCATTCTGTTGTTTATCTGACTGATTTTGTTTCCTGTTTTACAGAGCAAGTTGTCATTTGAATGACTTGTCCAAGTATTGGTTATTCTGGAGACCCAGGCTTGGGGTATAATCTTAGTAGTTGGTAACAAAGTCTCAATCCTCCCTTGTGAAGAATGACATAATACAAATAGGCCACTTGTCCAGATACCTGAGTTATCTCCAAGCTAACTCCTAACTAGGAACATGGTAAAATGTGCCAATCTCCTACACATGTAGGTTTCCAGTTATTACAACTGAAATGTTTTATCTGATGCACATATCTGTCTAAATCACAATAATTTCCACAAGTTTGTATTACTTTAAGAAAAATATTCCTCTAAATAACTGAATCTTCAGTTGTTCACACCAGTTTCTATGTTATAAAATAGAAGCATTTGTCCAGTGTATGTTAATATGATCATTAAAGCAGAAAAACAAGCTCAACGTAAAATTATTACAGAATTGTGAACTGTAAATATTTTACAGACAGAAGAAGCAAGTTATGGGAACTCTAGAACCAGACAGAACTGGGATTTAATTTTTAGATCTTTAATGATTATATGGCTTTAGGCTTTACCCTCATTCTCAGTTTCCTCTTCTGTAAAATAATGGCAATAAAGTATCTGTATCGTAGGGGTCCAAGGACAAAAGGAGTTATAATTTATGTACTGAAAATATGTGGTGTTTTTTGGTATCTTGTTATCCAGAGTAAACACTATGTAAGCAAAGTACACACAATTATATATTCTGTTCGCCATGTTAGAAGAGTTCCAATGAATTAAATTATGTCTAGCATGTCCTAGAAAGATAATCAATTCCACATCTTCCAAATGGTCATTCAGGCAGTGCTTTTAGAACCTGGCATGCACACGCATGTATATGTCTTAGCATGTGCATATTTTTTAAGCCCTAAAGTTCTAACATCTCTAAGTTTCAATATTACCACTTCATTTGTGCTATTTTTTTCTCACATTGATTATAAAGATTATTGGGAACCAGACAGCATAATGATCCCTTTGATATTCACCAGCCATTCTCTCTTATTTATTGAACGTGAATTTTCCATTTTTAGTGTAGCATTTTTTCCCCATCTTACAGCATGTCTTAAGTAAATCATCCAGTATCTATCTACTCAGGAGTATTATAAGGTGTTGGTAAGCCATTATCTGGTAAATTGGATCCATGTAAATAATATAGTACAATCATTCAGGCCAACACAGTGAGCTTTTTGCTCAAATGATCTGGATAATTACCTTAGCTATTTTTTTCCCATGTAAATAGATTTTGTGTGACTTAGAGAAAGTCTTTTTGAGTTCCCACTTTTAGTGCTAAAAAAAAAACAAACAAACAGAAAATCATGAATATATGGAGAGGTCTATGAGGTAGTTCTCCACATAGTTCATACAACATAATGGACTAACTGAGAAATGAGGCCAAGACTGACCATTTAATCAGAATAGATGTTTGTTGAACAATGTCCAGATGCACATGATATGGCCCTATTCCATTAGGGAATCAGAATGAAAATGCTAGAGTTAACTATAGACTGTCCAGAAATATCCACAAGTGCATGTTTTATCATGTAATTGTTAAATGCACTAACATTTAAAATAGCCTTCATTTATCATGCAGTAGAAGTCTGAAGCAGGTAAAATAATATGTTTAGAGAATGTATTTTGAGAACACTAAAAAAAAAAAATGTTCCCTTCATCTAGAGTGGGTCTTTCTAAAAAACAAAACAAAACAAAACCCTGTAGTATCAGCTACCTTCCCTCACATCCCAACCAAAAACAATGTCTTTCTATTGGTCTTAAAATAGACTAAAATCTTTAACATGCTTTAGTAGATTTCAGTCTAATTTGGTCCCTGGCTTTCTCTCCAGCCTTATCTCTCACCCTTTCTTCCCTCTCAAAACTCCAAATAACATTCTCTCAATCACTTGTAATAAATGCGTTCCCTCTTGGGGGTGGGCGTGTCCTGTTTCTATCCTGACTGCTTTGCTCTTTGCCCAGTTAACTCCTATTCCTCAGTCTCGGTCAAGTGTTACTTCCTCAGGGAAGTCTTCCCTCAACTCCCATTCATGTTTCCAGAGCATCATGAAACTTTCTTGTAACTTTACATTTTTGTATGATTATTTTGTTACTGCCCATTTTCCTTACTAGACCATAAGATCCATGCCTCTTTTTGGCCCCCAGTAGCCTAGTTTATAGTGCCTGGTATAAAGTGAGTGCTCGATAAAACTAGTTGAACACATTATGTTAAGTATAATATAGAAAAAAGCCATGCTCCAAAGACCACATATTTTATAATTCTATTTATAAGAAATGTCTGGAAAAGGCAAATCTATAGAGAAAGTAGATTAATGGTTGTCTAGGCTGAAAGTGGGACTGGGGGTTAACTGTAAAATGGAATGAGGATTTTTCTGGAACAATGGTAATGTTCTAAACCAGGGTGATGGGGAAGGTTGCACAACTCAGTAAATTTGCTAAAAGTCACTGAATTATACATTTAAAATTTTATGGTATATGAATTATACCTCAATAAAGATTTTTTTCTAAATGGGCAGTGTGGTCCTGCTTTCCCATTAGTCATGATGTAATCCCATTTTAGAAAAGCTTAATTTGTGTCCACCTGTAAGGAACATGTCAGTATTCTTTGTGATTCTCTTAGGTCTTTTTATTGTTTCTGTGTGCCTCTTCACAGCTTCTCTGGGTCTTTGCCTTAATAGCTTATATCTAAGACTTTATCTGGACGACTACCCTGGACTACTGGAACTGCTCTGTTCACCTGGTGAGAGCTCAGAGAGCCAGAGGTTTTATGGTTCCCAGGATGGACCTTAGCCAATTACTGACTGGTAGCTGAGGATGGAAACAGAGCTTCCGTCCCTCCACTGGGGACATACTCTGGGCTGTAACTTATGTTCCAATAAGGCTGAAGCTACCTTTCTAGGGTCTTTGTCAGGAAATGAACCCTTCTTAGCAAGTTTCCCTTTCCTGCTTCCTGGACTAAATGTTTACCCAGTTCAATGAGCTCTTCTTTAAATTCTTTGCACATCAACACTCGTCTTAGAGTCTGTGTCTGACAGAACCCTGTCCAAAACATTGATCTTCCAGGAATATGTGCTTTAAAGATTTGAAGTTCCAAAAATAAGGTAAAGCAATTTATTATTATCCTTACACCTCATATTTCCTTATAAGTCCCAGACTTCTTCACATATTCTTTCCTCTGCTGGAGATATCCTGAAATGTTCTTCCTACTTCTCTTCTCTTAGATACCATTGAGATCCAAGTGAGGCATTATCTTCACCCAAGGAGCCTTCCCCGTATCTTCCAACATGGATCCAGGGTCTCACTTTTTGATACCATAACTTCTGTGCTTTCATTTTCATAGCATTGAATGCACTTTTTTTTTAAAGATTTTTTTTTTAAGATTTTATTTATTTATTTGAGAGAGAAAGAATGAGAGAGAGCACATGAAAGGGGGAAGGGTCAGAGGGAGAAGCAGACTCCCTGCCGAGCAGGGAGCCGGATGCGGGACTCCATCCAGAGATTCCAGGATCATGACCTGAGCCGAAGGCAGTCGCTTAACCAACTGAGCCACCCAGGCGCCTGCATTTAATGCACTTTAAGGACATTTCCTCTTCATTGTTGATCTCTTTCTCAACTGTGTAAATCTAAGTGCAGAGATTTTATCTTTATCACACTGTAGTGCCTAGTACAATGCCTGACATATACTAGGTATACAGTTAATACTTACTGATTCAAAATAATTTAGCAACGTGGGGCACCTGGGTGGCTCAGTGGTTAAGCGTCTGCCTTCGGCTCAGGTCATGATCCCAGAGTCCTGGGATCGAGCCCCGCATCGGGCTCCCTGCTCAGCGGGAGGCCTGCTTCTCCCTCTCCCACTCCGCCTGCTTGTGTTCCCTCTCTCACTGTCTCTCTCTCTGTCAAATAAATAAAATCTTAAAAAAATAATAATAATAATTTAGCAATGTATACTTGTTAATATGAAATGCTATTTAATATATAAATATACTTCCAGAAATTTGTAAAGCCATTTATATATGTATATAAATACATACATAAATTATATATTATACCATTGTCTATTACTTGCATGCATTTATTTAAAAATAAAATAATGGGATGGCATTTATGACATAATATAACTTTATACAATAATTTTTCTCAAGTTAATAGCTACTACAATGTAAGAAAGAAGTTGTTATAAGAAGAAAGAAATTCAATGACTGAGTTTAAGAATTTATGAGCTTTACAAATTGCCAGAATGTTGTTGTTGTTCAGATTGATTGTTGATATTGTCTGTTCAGGGATAAACAAGGCTATCTTCAGGATCAGTTATATCCTGAAATGCAAGGAACTGTCTTCCCAGCTTACTCATAGGGCTGACTTCATAAACCACATTTAGTTATTATTAAAAATATATAAATGAATAAAATCACTTTTTAAAAGTTTCAGATAATTGCTGTAACTCAGCAAATTGAAATCCTGAAGGATGACAGTCATTCTTTACTGGCTGAAAATCTTATCATGGCTCTAGAATAGCTATATAGATATTGTTTTTCATTCTCCAAGGTTGGCAGTGGATATAGGACAGTTCATTTGCTATATATATTGAAAGATATGTGTGTATTTGCTACTGTGTGCATGTATGTGTGGTATCATCAACTTTAAAATATTTAAGATTATTGGTAATTTGATGAGTCTAAATTTGTTGCCATGAGTAGTCATTATTTTGCTCTATTTCTATTATTTTTGGTCATCATCAGGCTGTAAGAAGCTAACATAAAATCACAAGATGCCATAAAGCTGAGAGCTGGAATAGAATGACCCTAGAGTGCCAAGAACTGACTTAAAGCAAAATCTCCAGGGTTCACTTGGGCAGATTGTGCCTAAAAAATGCCATTCTAGTGAAATACTCTCCTTCAGAACATTTCAGCTGAGACATATATGATTTCAGCAGCTAAATATTTTTATTTTCCACTTTGGACTGTCAATTCACAAATGTCACATTTCCAACACCACTGAACTCTGAAAACAATAATAATTTTTAAAAAGGCAGGAAGTGGGGAGGCGCCTGGGGGGTACAGTCCTTTGGGCAGCTGATTTTTGGTTTCAGCTCAGGTCTTGATCTCAGGGTGAGGGGATCGAGCCCTGAGTCAGGCTCCACGCTCAGCATGGAGTCTGCTTGGGATTCTCTCTCTTCTTCTCCTTCTGCCCCCCACCCCCCCGCTCTCTCTCTTTCTCTAAAATAAATAAAAATAAATATTTTTTAAAAAGGCAGAGGGAAAGAATTTATCATTTCTACTTGGCAGAGTAATAGATACAGATCTCAGGTGGTTGGCCTAGAAGATTTTCCCTTGGGTGTCCACTGTGGTGTAAGAAAGTAATCAACACACCCCCAAATGGAAGTTGTCATTTTCTTCTTTCCTTCCTTTTCCTCCTTTCTTCCTCATTCCTCTCATTTATCTTTCTCTTTGTTCTCTTCTGGATTTTTTTTTTTTTTCTTCTCTTTCACTTTTTCTTCTTCTGGTCCAATTATTTCTTCATGTGGTTTCTCTTTTTCTCCTTTTTAAATATTTGTATTCTTTCTCTTTCTCATGCTTCCAGTCTTCCTCCCTCCTGTTTCCCTCCCTCTCTCCTCTCCTTCCTCTCCTTCTTCTCCTCCTCCTTCTTCACTCTGTACAATTAGGAAAATGTTTCCAGCGCAGCAGACTAAGATTTGAGAAAGGATATTATCTTATAGATCAACAACCATTTCAGTTTAGAAAGTTTAAAATAAAAAACATTCTGTTCAGAGAAAGTGAGAGCTATGGAACATTAAACAGCACGTAACTTATTGCTGATTTGGTACTTTACTGAAATACCAGTGAATCTAATTAATGCAGTTGATTCAATAGGCCATTGGTTCTCAACACAAACCACTTTACGCTTAAAAATATATAAGCTTTAGTCTCATGTCAGATCTTTAGAGTTAAAATATTTAGGGTAGAGCCTAAGTCATGAATAGTTTTTTAAAAAGCTCTATGGATGGTTGTAATGTACATTCCTTATTTTAAAATGATTAGCTTTATACCCTATGTCAGGTAAATCAAGTAGAAAAACACACAACATTTCTCCATGTTTCATTTCAATAATTAAGGGATCAAGGACACAACCAATAGCCATTCTAAGACTAAGTAGACTGAAAAACTTCCTGATTGATTTCCCTTGTCTGACTCATCTGGAGATGAACCCAACTCAGCCTAATAAAGAGAGAAACCCTTGGGACAACTGGACTTCCTTCTTCTCCCTCTCCCTGCCCCTTCCTCTACTTCCTCCTCTCTAACTAACTGTATCCCATTTTAAGGAAATCATTACTTATCTGGAACACCTGTTAACTCTGTATAACTTGTTGGCAGTGGATTAAATGAGTCCATTCATCGCAGCATGGCTTCTTAAAGTATTTCTCAAACTGTGATATATAGACAGATCACCGGAGGATTTTGTTCAAATGCAGATTAGGAGTCAGTAAGTCTGAACTGGGGCGTGGGTGAAGTCCCTGGACCACTTTTTGAGTAGCAGAGATCTGTAGTATTCATCTATGGTTTGCCCCCTCCTTTATTTACCTACTAGGTTAAAACTGTTGCATTCCATGGAAGGTCATTTCTGAACAGTTATCATATGTTTCATGTTCTGTCATCTGTTAGAAATTATAAAGAGATATAATAAGGCATGGCCTATGCTCTTATAATTAAGTTGGAGAAGGAAACTCTAAATATTAACTTGGTGCCACATGACTGACTAGGGCAATGAAGATGAGAAGGTGAAATAGCTCATTTATGTTAATGTAAAGGAGTCAGCAAAAAGCAACATATGACTGGCCATTCAGTGGTACAGACTATCAGTGGAATAAAGGTCTGGAGTGGGAAGAAAATATACTAAATGTGGAGGTGGGCAATCAAGGATAGACAGAAGAGATCATGGCTAAGAAAACAGGAATAACATTTCAAAATGAAGAAAGATGAAAAACACTATCCCTGGACTTGTGGTTGCTTCCCCTACTCCACAGTGAAGTCTTTGACTGCAGAGAAAATGCCTGTGCTTTTCAATATTTGCTATTTGCATAGCTAGCAAATAACAGGGGGATAATAAACCAAATGAATTCAGAAAAGATAAAATAGCTAGAACTATTAATTAGATTAAGAGATATATTCATACGGAAATACAATGAAATGACCAAATATGAACTGAGATGATAAGAATAACATTTTAGGGCAAATCTGATTAATCTCTCTATCTACCTAGCTATCTATCTACCTGTCTACCTGTCTTTATTTGTATTTTTAAAATATCTATTTATTTATTTTAGAGAGAGAGAGACCGTGAATGGGGGGAGGAGCAGAGGGAGAGAATCTCAAGCGGACTCCGTGTTAAGTATGGAGCCCAACATGGGGCTCAATCTCATCACCCAGAGAGCATGACTTGACCCGAAACCAAGAGTTGGATGCTTAACCGACTGAGCCACTCAGGCAGCCCTATATATGTATTTTTAAGAAAGGAATAAAAAGGAAAGAGTCCCGAATATTTAGTAAGACTGAAGGGCTTAAGTTTAGGAGCATCTAATCCATGGACATAAAATGAATAAATGGTAGATGAAGAGATATTGTAATCTGAATATAAAAGCCAAAATTTATAGAGTGATTGTCTCAGAGGAGCTCACATAATTAAGATAATAAAGATGTTCAAAACAAAATTAAGTTTAATTGATTTTATCTAGAAATAAAAATGATGTTGGGTAGTACTTTCTGATTGGGAAACGAGTACTGGGAAAGTACTACCAAAATTTTATCCACCACACCCTCCTCTCACTACACACACACACACACACACACACACACACACACACATTCTCTTTCTCTCCTCATTCTCTCTCTCTGTCTCTTTCTCAGTTTTGAATAATTTGGCCATATTATAGCATTCATTAAAAATAGATTTCTGAGCCAATTAATAATGGATTTCTAGGTAATTTAGAACTGATTATTGACTTTTTAGAAACTAGGTAATTCACTTCAAATGGTTAAATCGATTTTCTTACTCAGGGACAGCTGACTCATGGTAAGCACACATAACATGAAGTTGGCATTCTATATTCACCTGCCTTTCAGTAGTGGTACATGCCATTGAGAAACTGATTCAGTTTTCTCTTATAATAAGGTAAAAATACTTTGCATCTTGCCACATGTTTGTGTGCTGAGGACTCATTTTGTCCAATGTTCTGGAAAATCTCCCATTATATGATGGAGTGTTAAAAATGATTTAAGCATGAGAATCCCAACCATGCTGGCTGTTATTTTAGATTTTATTTAATCATTTACTTTAGAGAGAGAGGGGGAGAGAGAGAGAGAGAGAGAGAGAGAGAGTGTGTGTGTGTGTGTGTGTGGTGGGGAGGGGCAGGGGCAGAGGGAGAAAGAGAGAGAATCTCAAATAGACTCCATGCTGAGCATAGAGTCCCACATGGGGCTGGATCTCACAACCCTGAGATCATGACCTGAGCTGAAACCAAGAGTCAGATGTTAAACCGACTGAGCCACACAGGCCTCCCATGCTGGCTATATTTTAAAACATATAAATGATTGCTTGCAGAAAGAAACAGAAAGGCATGGTTAAATTATTTGACTTACTTATTTCAGGAATATTACAGATGCAGATATATTTTAAGGAGGGATAATATATCTCTTCTACCGTAACTCAGTTCTAGGGTGGAAATTAAAAAGTTAAGTGTTAGTAATGACATTTTATGATAAGATCTGATTGTTTGTTAGAAGTTCCAAATGACCTTTAATATTTGATTTTAAGATCCCCTCAGATACTTCAGCTACTTCATTTTGAAAATCCATTTCTAGATTTTTCATGTTTATCTAATTGGTTTTTTTTCTAATTACTTTTGAGTTATTCAAACTCAATGAGCAAACAGCATAACATCTTGTTAAAATGAAATCTAAAGAATCTTTTATAACTGCACAAATTACTGATCTGCAAGCTGGTTCATGATTTTTTTTTAACACAATATTGAAGAGTGTTGTGTGGCTGGTTTACATTTTGGTGAACTTAGAACACATATCTTCCAAATAAGCCAAGGCTAATGGTTTGCCAAGCTGCTGATTTGGCCTAGAAGTTTTATAAGTTCCATCAATTTCAGTAAACAAGTATGCTGGTTACTGCTGCTTAGATATGATTTTAGGATTTTTACACAAATACTGCCAGAATGTTTTTTCTAAGCTGGGTAATACTTACATTTATGGAGATAACTGAACCTTAGAATTGGAGAGGAATATTAATTTTCCCCTCTATAACACTTTTATTATTTCCTTTTACATACATTATCTCAGATGTTCATAATTACTCTAGGATATTAAGCTAGTTAATTACTGTTCTGAGATTTTAGTTTGATTAATTCATATGTCCAACCTATTATTTATTTAGCAGATGTTTTGCCAAATTCTTACATGTGCCTGGGCATGTAATGCAAAAAAAAAAAAAAAAAAATGCACGTAATGCAAAAATGAGAGCAACAACAATAGTAATAACATAATTTCTTTTTAATAAAGAAATAAAAACAGTCCCCTACCCAGGATAATTTTGCAGCTTAATGAGAGAGACATATAGGTAATTAAACAATTTCTTATTTGATTAAGAAAATGTGTATCAGATGATGAGAAAGCATCTTTAAAAACCTGGGAGCAGGAGTGCCTGCGTAGCTCGGTCAGTTGAGCGTCTGCCTTCGGCTCAGGTCATGGTCTCTGGGTCCTGGGATCAAGCCCCATGTCGGGCTCCCTACTCAGCGGTGAGTCTGTTTCTCTCTCTCTTCCTCTGCCCCCCTGCCTTCTTTTGCTTGCTTTCTCGTTCAAATAAATAAAATCTTTAAAACAAAACAAAAAACCTGGGAGCAAGGGGATCATGAATGCCATCCTTTAGGAGGCAAAATTTAGCTGAGTCTTGAGGTACCAATATCTTTAAATGTTAGTCCTCTTCCATTATTTTGTTTTTCTCTTTTGGGAAGTTCAACATTTTATATATTGCATTATTTTTACCTG
Source organism: Mirounga leonina (assembly GCF_011800145.1). Taxonomy (NCBI): domain Eukaryota; kingdom Metazoa; phylum Chordata; class Mammalia; order Carnivora; family Phocidae; genus Mirounga; species Mirounga leonina. The sequence continues at coordinate 34,144,456 of NW_023270305.1, read as the reverse complement.
CACTTTTGTTTATAATTCATGCTGAAATATTTGGCCACAATTTTTATTTTGCTCCATGACAATAGTATTATTGTGAGTTTTCTTTCCTGTGAAGTGGTACTTTTTTTATTTCCTCCTTTAGCCATCTTTTACTTTTATGTATGTGTTATTGCAAGTCTTCTTTTTTTTATTATTCATCAGTCAAATATTTCTTTCCAATATAATTTCTGTCCCATTGCTATTGATGTTCTCTCTGGGTTCATGTGACAGAGAAAGAAGATAAAAATGTCCAGCCCTTTCTTTTCTGCCTCCACAGAAACAGATTATTTCACTTGCATGCTGCCTCCAGGATGTTTAATTTAGTTTCCCCTAATTTTCTTTGTTGGGCAAATTCAACTGGAGAGGAAGAAAATGGCTCCATTTCCTGAGCGTTCACCCTAGATAGAATTACTACAAACAAGGAGAATAGGTTCTACACCTCTAGGCATATTCTTCATCTGCTATTATTTCCTGAATTTTGCAAACTCTAGGTGACCCAGTCCTGTAGTTTCTTGCCCACTGTTTACAAGTTCTACTTTCCACATAACAGAACATAATTCAACCAAGTGCTTTGCCATATCATGACAAGGATTCCTCCAGTTTCCAATAGCACGTTCATAATTTCCATCACTTCCTTCACTAATATCACATTTAATGTCTCTATTTCTATCAACAGTCTCTTCAGTTTAATTTAGGCTCTTTATACCATGTACTTCAAAATTCTGTTTCTTTTGATGACTCAATTTCAAAACCATTTATACTATTTGATGTGTTTGTTGCAAAAACACGTTATTTCCCAGTACCAAAATCTGTATTAGTTTCAGCTGCTGCAGTGGTATACCATAATCTGGGTGGCTTAAAACAATGGAAGCTTATCCTCTCACATTTGGAATTTTATAGTAAGAAAATGAGAAACCATTACCGGTAGTTGTCAATGGGGATGGTAAAAGAGATTTAGGTCAGGAGGTATGTTGGTTTTAAGCATTTTGTCATATTTTGATTTTTGTCTGTATGTGCATGAATTGCTTTTGCATTATATAGATTGAAAACAAAAAATTGGAAAATTACATAAAATCAGTGACAGCCAAAAACAAACCCAAATGTACAGAAAATCAAATCATAACTTGTATTTAGTTATGCATACTATTTAACAACGTAGTTGAGATGTATTAAACTGATGAGACCAGAGTGTAAGAAGCAAGTTTTTGAGAAAGAAGAATGAGAAGACAAGAGGAAAATGCTTCTAGACATATTTAATTGCCTTGGTACTCACTTCATGAGAGCTTCCCAAATACCCTCTGAAATATAGTATTTTACAAAGAGAAGACATTATGTCTCCATATAAATTTATGTCCCATTTGAAAATAATATATTCAGATTATAACTGAGCCAACCCACTCTGGCATTCCTCCTTGAGAGTCTATGGACTGAGTTGGAAAAGCAGTGAGATTTATAGACAGTCTTTAGACTTCAACTGTATTTTCTCCTTGTGTTATTGTGTTATTATAGGGTGTTATATACTTTATATTGTGTTATGATAAAATATGCTTAATATTGAATATGAATATTGAATGAAGATGAATATTGAATATTGAATGAAGATGACATTTCCTAAGATACATCTTTAAAAAAAAAATAGAACAGCACGATAATCTGGAGCTGACCATTCATTCATCCATTTACTTTTTTTTTTTTAAGATTTTATTTATTTATTTGACAGAGAGAGACACAGCAAAAGAGGGAACACAAGCAGGGGGAGTGGGAGAGGGAGAGGCAGGCTTCCCGCGGAGCAGGGAGCCCAATGCTGGGCTCCATCCCAGGACCCAGGGATCATGACCTGAGCCGAAGGCAAACACTTAACAACTGAGCCACCCAGGCGCCCCTTCATTCATTTACTTTTTAAAATAAATATTTATTCATCATTTAAAAACATAACTTGTAAAGTTTATGGAGGGAATGGCAGTAACTGTATTAGGAATTGGGAGTCCAAATGTGAAACATGCTCTCCTTGCATTTAAAAAATGTCAGCATCAAAGGAGACATAAGGCAATATGATAAAAGTGTTACATGCAAAAGAAGACCCTTGGTCTTCACTGGCCTTTAATCACAAAGGCAAAGAAAGTAAATATAAGGTTTCCAGTATTACCCACTATTTGGGGGAGATAAACCTAAACAGTTTGAAGGATTTGTGTTCTCATATGAGGCAGAATTAGTCATTTCTATTTAGCATCCCATAGTAATTTTTTCAAAGCTCTTATATAGCCATCATACTTGGTTTAAAGTATTTTGTTTTATTGTCCTTGTCTAGTTGTTTGTAAACACATAGGAGAGATGGAATCTTGTTTTATGCAGTGGTGATTACCACTCTGTTCATCAATGTTACTCACAGTGATCGGTGTCTTTCCTGTTAAGATTTTTAAATTTTAAACTTTACAAGTAGATGATACTTATTTTTTAGATAACAAGTAAATGGAACCATGAATGTAATATTCATTATTTTGACAAAAATTGGCTAATTCTCATAAATTAATAAACTTCCAATTACAATAACATTAATAGAAGATATAATTTTTACTTGTTACACAAACTATTGCTTAACTGGAACACAAATTCAACAGTATTTAAGCTTCAGAAAACATTTGATACCTCATTGAGATGTAAGTACTAAAATTAAAGCTCAATTTATATCTGGTAAAATCAAGAGGGCTTTGGATGTTCTAACCAGAAGTTTCTGTCTCCACTCTGCTGTCACGGATAAGGTCTCCAGCTAAATAAGCTCTTTCTCAAAGGGACCAGATACAGTCCTTGATTACTCCTCTAAGTAGCGGATTTCAGTTTCCTGTCGGCCTGTGGAATTATCCAAACGAGCCAATTACATCCTCCCATGGGAAACAGGGGGCACCTCCCACAGCTGGTTGTGTCCCTCTGTAGCATTCAGTATCCTTTTCCCTAGGCTGTGAATATGATGAATAAACTATTGTCAATTTAATTTGTCCAGTGTCACGTGCCATGTATTGGGCTGTCCTTCCCTTACAGCCAGGGTGAAAAGAAAATGATTAAAATACTCTTAACACGTCAAATATTATAGTCAATCTGTGCCTTATTGAGGAAGATGGTAGGTGAGGTTTCATCTTGGGCAAGGGGCAAGGAAGAGGTACCTTGTCAAAGAATTTAAAAACAATAATAAAACTAACTAAAACCAGGCTTGTTTTGTTGTTGTTGTTTTGTTTTGTTGTTTAATTATCATCAAGTACTGGTAGCATTAGTGATCAAATTCTCCTCTTTGGGATGGGCTATCCTCTTCCCCACCCTCACCCATCATTGTATGCTGGAATAGCTAATACCTTGTATGCTTATCATCTGATCACTACAGATCTCTAGTAAAGGCAAAGTCACGATGGTAGAATGTGACAGTGTTGGAGAATTTCTTTCTAGTAAAAAAAACCTGAAAATCTTCAGGGATATAGATGACATATTGGTGTCCAGAGAAATGCCACTTATTGTTATGTGAAGAATCACAGGTGTTTAAGTGAAGACCATGTTCTAGGTGAAATTGAGGGTTAAAAACAGAATATAGGCTCTATGGCAAGTATTAATCCAAGAAGTCCTCCAAAAGTTTGGAAGGAGAAGTCTATATACAAGGACCACATGAGCATCATCCAAAACCAACAAATAAGCCACTGATGCCCAAATTTGAAAGTAAGTATACCTAAAATGAAAGCTATGCAAGTGCCTTTGAAAGATAGATAAATGTTCTCCCTGACAAATCCAAATGCAACCATTAACTTTAAAAGCGTAGACTTTTGAGTCCAAAATATGGAATACAAATCCCATCTTCATTATATATCAGTTGATCATTAGGAAAATGAGAAAGCTAACACTGAACAGAGTTACTTCAAAGAAGTGAGATGTTTGATATAAAACAGCTGGTGGTCTCTGGTGCTTGCGAGGGTTAGTAAAATGCAGTCATCAGCAAATTCCTGACGGGGCAGCATTACCAAAGTACAGGTGTGCTCGAGAGCATCCACTGGTAAACAATCAAGATTGTTAAGGAATAAAAACAAACAAACAAAAATCATGGAAAATATTGTGGGGGTAGGAGGACGGGAATGATAGAGTATTTGTGTGATCACTGTGGAGACTCTGAAAGGCAGTAGGAGGAGCCGTCTTTAAATTCCTCAGGGACAGTGACTTAGAAGACGTGTGTTTGACTGCCCAGCCCTGAGTGACTATTGCCCTACAAAAGGTAAAGGGGGAAGCCAAACATAGGTTAGAAGTCTAGGAAAATATTCTAACTGGTAAACAAAGAGGGTCTGACCTACTCTAAGTACAGTGGGAATACTATGAAGGGGCAAATCTGAAACTCATTTTGTTTGTAATTATGACTGGATCTGGTGACAGTTCAGAATAAGGTTTGAGGACTAGGATAGTATGTGTTGTCCTGTTATGAATAAGGGAGACAAGAATATAAAATGTTTTAAAATTCCCTGCTAAGGAACTGAAAGTAATATGGGACATGGCAGAGGAGAGAAATTATTGGTATAACAAGAGAGATCTTATACATTTGGCTTATTATAGATTTAAGAAATTTCATAAGCAGAAACAGAATACTCTTAAAATAAGAAGTTGTGGCTAAGTCCAAGTTCCATGAAATAATAAATAAATAAAGTGGTAGCCTAGGCCGGTTAAGAAGGACTATATATAATCAATTTCTGCAAGACTTGTTTAACTGTCAGGTTCCACATTTAAATGTTATTGCCATTTTACACATGGGTTAAATTAACTTAAATTAGTTGGCAATTAGTGTAATAAGAATGATATTTTCAGGGCGCCTGGGTGGCTCAGATGGTTAAGCGTCTGCCTTCGGCTCAGGTCTTGGTCCCGGAGTCCTGGGATCGAGTCCTGCATTGGGCTCCCCGCTTGGCGGGGAGTCTGCTTCTCCCTCTGCCTCTCTCTCTCTCTCTCTCTCTCTCTCTCATGAATAAATCAATAAAATCTTTAAAAAAATGATATTTTCAATTAATTTTCCATATTTAAAATAAACAAATAGGAAGCTGAAAATTTATGTCTGGCAGCTTTGCAACAAGAAGCAAGTTGCTGGGAGGAGATAAGGAAATCAAGGCAGGAATGAGATAGAAATTTTGGCTAACAGAAGGTTTGGAGCAGATGTCTCAGTGTGTCTTCAAAATGGGAGAAGAATAAAGTAATATGAGGAAAAGTATGTCTTTTGATAAAATATTCTAGTGACATATGATAGAGATAAATATAGAATAAAATACTAAATGAATGAATCAATTAATAAATGACTGTCCATTCTGAATTGATTGACTAATGTAAGTATCTTGCAAGAATTAGATCAAGAGATTTTATAGCTCTATTTAATGAACTAACTCCAAGAAATGAAAAGGAGAGGGAAATAGGATGTCTGGTTAAGCACTGTGAATACTGAAATGATTTATTCACTTTTACAAGTTTTTCTTGAGCTCGACCTCAAGTGCTAAGGCTGTTTTACTACTATTTGGATATAGAGGGGAATTATACCATGCCTTCAAAACCCACTCAGAGTGTGCAAGAAACCTTTAATTATTTAAGATTCATTCATCATTTGGGTGTTGGGAGAGGCATATAGTGCAAAGGAAGATCTTAACTTCACCATAAAGAGGAAGAGGGGGAGACATAATTGGGAGGAGGGGAGAGTTGGCATTTAAATAAGATACAAAGGAAAACATGGAAGAAAGGTGGTTGAGTTATATAGAAAAGCTTCCGAGGCAGTATCTTCACTGCAAAACATTATTTCCTTAAAGATGGCATATAGAAAGAGATAGTATTTAAAAATATAACAAAACATTTAAAGGGAGCATCATAGTAGAAATAAACATACCAACACGAGCGATAAAATTGCATATTATGTGTATCGGTTGTGTGTGCCTCTATATTTTATAGGGATATATGCAGTTGATATAAATATACACATTAAAATATATAACATAAATGTGTATTCATGCATATGTTTGTATAAGAATATTTAAATAGCATTATCCACATATGTATTGTATCTATATATACTCAACTACAGAGTCTGTAAGCAGATTATGTCCAGAGTATTTGCAGAACTTAATTGTGACAAACTGCGTGTGGGATAAGCCATGCTCAAAGGATGGATACATGGTCCATTTCATGAGAACAAAAATATCAAACAAGCATAAACTGCTATAATAAGTACAAACAAGTATAAATTAAGTTATGATAGTAGAAAATGTATATTGTTTGGAATTACATATTTACTAATAAATATCACCAGTAGGGTTGGCTTCATGAAATGAGATCTGTGTCACAGAGGAAGGTCCATGCTCGGGCTTTGATGCTTTGTGGCTGTTGGTTTGAAATTATTCATCATTTCATCTTTTAATTTAATGAAGTCCAATGGGGCAGTAGATTCTCACCTGCCTGCTTCCTGGCTCTACCCAACAACAGGCGCAACTCCCTGCAGGGAGGGTCAGTGCCCATTCTGAGCACCCGCTTATCCACAGGGTGGGACCCGGGGTGCCGGTGAGGGTCTGTACTTGGCACGAATATCCCTGTGCCTGAGAGTGTGCAAGAATTAAATAGCAAATACAAAACATTGGGAAAGGTCAAGAAAGACAGTACTTTTTTTTCTTCCATTTAGAAAAAGGGTCCTGGCATTTTCATTTTGCACCTGATTGCACAAATTCTATGCGTGGCACTGGCCACTACTAATTATTAACCTTTCAGAATGCCCCCTTCTCCTGATAATAAAAAGCGACTTTTATTTTCTTCTGCCTGGGTGTCAGCCTCTCGAGAACTGCTCATCCATGCAAGGGGCCAGCCATCCAGGTATCACCACATTTTCAGAGTCCAAAGCAGCTGTTCTCTCATTCTGCCCAAACCCCTTTCAGATGTTTACATTGCTGTTTTCAGTGGGAAGATAGTGGCTCTTATCCCACTTAACCGTTTTAACCTGTGCTTAAGGTACAAGGAGTTAAAAAGAAAAGGGCAGAGGGAAGGGGGGACTCAAATCCCCACCGCTTCGCTGAAGAGATAGACTGGGACTGACATGCCATTCTAAAATTCTAGTTTTCAGAGCAAGGGAGACATTCTTTGTAAAAAGCCATGGGGAATCTGAGAAATGGACAAAAACAAATATGAAGAAGCTGAGACTGTAGTGTGCTATTTCATTTCTGAATGGAGTGACTTGAATCTAACATGTGTGGAGAGATGGGCTATCCCTGCATGAGAAGAAACAAGTATTCTTAGATCCTTTTCACTTATTTATATTGTGTATAGGCTAATAATATATAGTTTTAACAAGCCTCATTTCATGTCTATGTAGTTTTCTGACTTACTTTGAAACATTTTTTGCATTAGAATTCTTTTGGCATATTAGCTAATATTTTGGGGGGGGAAGAGTTTAATTCCTCCTTTAAACAGTTTTTTAAGTATTTTAATTTTTGTTTTTCAGTTTAAAATAGTTTAAAATACTAGCAGCAGAAGAGTCACCATGAATGTAATATATCAAGATCAGATTTGCAAGAGTCAGGGAAGAATAATATAAAGGGTATTGTGGGCGCCTGGGTGGCTCAGTTGGTTAAGCAACTGCCTTCAGCTCAGGTCATGATCCTGGAGTCCCGGGATCGAGTCCCGCATCGGGCTCCCTGCTCAGCAGGGAGTCTGCTTCTCCCTCTGACCCTCTCGTGCTCTCTGTCTCTCATTCTCTCTCACAAATAAATAAATAAAATCTTAAAAAAAAATTAAAAAAATAAAGGGTATTGGTATACATATAAAGTTAGAATGATCCTAACATCAGGATGAGGTTGGCTCTGTCTGTATGATGCAAAATGTTTGATTGTTGGAATAGATTAAATGGATTATTATAATTGCTTTTTTTCCCCTGCCATAGTGGGAGATAATTTAGATGCTGAGGAAGGGCCCCTTTGTTAATAACAACTAATAAGTCTTTGTCAACACAGCCTAAATCAGACCCATTAACAAGAGGATAATCATCAGCTTCCTCATTTTGAAAAAAAAAAAAAAAATTGTAGAGTCTAAAACCAGAGTGAGGAAGCTAAAGAGTCTAGGTTTTTTTCTGCCTATAATTGCTATTTGACTCTGAGTAAGATGCTAGCTGCTTCTGAGATGATAAGTATGAAAGTTGTTTGAGAACATGGAAAATGTACCACATAAATTCAGAACCTTTCACCTCAAGTAATGATAATGTACTGCTCAATCCAATTACTTTGAACATTTCAGTAAGTAGAAATGTAGTCAGATATTTTCTATTCTGTTGTATTGTTATTGCTTCAATGTCATCGATTATTTTAATTTTCCAAGCATATTAAACACCATATGATTCAAGTTAACTTGATTTAATTTACCTTGGTTATAATTATGAATCAGTGATTAGAATATCATAAATGTGCTATAGAGAATGGGAAACATTGATTTATTGGATAAACTATTTAATGTAGAAACTCCTAAAACAGAGCATTATAGGGCTTTAGAACATGAACAGGAAATTAGGGAAGACTTGAGTTGTAATACTAAAACCGCACTTGCCATTTGCGTGGATATTAACTCGGTTATGAAATCTCTTTTTGCTTTAGTTTTCTTACCTGAATCTGGGAGCAAGGAGAAGCAAAGATGTGTCCCTGTCCCTTTGGTACATTATGAGAAAGGAAAACAATTACTTTTCTTACCACTACTCCTTCATTTTTCTAACACTCAGTTCATTTATATCTTTTTTTTGTTTATTTCTCCCTTTGTAACTTAGATTAATATATTTAAAATCTTAATTAACCAATATAAAATAGATTTAAGAATCACTAGAAAAATAAGAAAATTAACAAATTTACGTTTCTTCTCAAATGTTCCATTTGCTCAAATTTGTTAATTACATTTGGAATTTGACATTGTCCAAATCTATGACATTTAACTTCTGTGTTTACGTTTCCCACCATTTCTCAGAATCTTAGCTCAACTTCAAAATGGATTCAATGCTCATCACAGGTCCTTTTCAATTAATTTCCCATATTTAAAATAAACAAATATCCATTTCTATCCATTTCTCAACCATCACCATTAGAATTTCAACATCAAGTTTGCTTTGTTTTATTTTTCCCAGGATGCCTCATGGATATTATAATTAAGAATCCTCACCCTTCCCATATTGAAACTCTCAGTCTTTTACCTTTATATGTGAATTTAAAAAAACTGTAAGCCATAATATTCTTAGTCAACACATTGTTCCCTTAGCACTCTGAAAGACATGACAAAATCTTTGGTTATTAGAAGGTGATGCAGAGAAGACTAAAGCCAGGCTTAAAATTCTCTATTATACAGTTGACTACTAAGAAGAGCTTAAAGAGCAAATACCTAGAGGACCAATAGGGACATCAGATGAGAAAGTTATCAAAATGTGACAGCAAAAACTGTACCAGACTCAGATCAGAATATTACATGGTTGTATTCTTTAATTATTCAAAGATAAAAGTTACTCTTTTACCTTTATTGAAGCATTATAAAAGATAATAAACTTCTAAATACTCTTTGAGGAAGAAATAATGGTATTGAAAACCTATAAAGCTAAATAAAATGAACATCATCAAAAAAGTCTTGAATAAATTATTGATAAAGTTCTGTATTATGTTTGAGGAGTAATAAGGCATAAGTGAAGTTTATGGCAAAGGTGAAAATTTTATGGAATGTGTTTTTGACAGTCCTTAATAAATTGTTGTACTATCAATGTTCTAAGGGTTAGTAGATTTAGCAATTAAAATCAATAATAACAGAAAGACTACAACATTAAAACCGTCCACAGCTACCAAAGTACAGTGGATCCCTGAACAGCATGGGTTTGAACTGCTCAGGTCCACTTATCCATGGATTATTTTATAGTACAGTACTGTAAATGTATTTCATCTTATGATTCTCTCTCTCTCTTTTTTTTTAAGATTTTATTTATTTATTTGACAGAGAGAGACACAGCGAAAGAGGGAACACAAGCAGAGGGAGTGGGAGAGGGAGAAGCAGGCTCCCCGCTGAGTAGGAAGCCCGATGCGGGGCTCGATCCCAGCACCCTGGGACCATGACCTGAGCTGAAGGCAGAGGTGTAACCAACTGAGCCACCCAGGTACCCCTCTCTCTCTTTTTTAAAAGATTTTATTTATTTACTTAGAGAGAGCGAGAGCACAAGCAGGGGAAGGGGCAGAGAGAGGGAGAGAGAGAATTCCAAGCAGATTCTGTGCTGAGGACGGAGCTGGACACAGGGCTCAATCCCATGACCCTGAGATCATGACCCGAGAGGAAATCAAGAGTGGGACACTTAATCTGAGCCACCCAAGTGCCCCCCTCTTATGGTTTTCTTAATAACATTTTCATTTTCCTAGCTTACTTTATTGTAAAAATATAGTATATGACACATAACACACAAAATATGTGTTAATCAATGGTTTATGATACCTCTAAGGCTTCCAGTTAACAGTAGGCTATTTGTTAATTTTTTGAGGAATCAAAAGTGGTACATGGATTTTTGATTTTGTGGGTATTGGTGCTCCTAACCCCCATATTCTTCAGGGGTCAACTGTATTTAAAAAGAAAACTGCAACTTTAGTTTAGAAAGAAATGCTCAAAGTTAATTTAAAAAAAAACAAACAATGCTCCTATTTTAAAAGCTACACTACTAGAAATATAGCCACAATAGAATAAAATAAAAGAGGCCATAATAGAAATATATTTTAAAATCTGAAGCCATTAAAAGTGAATATGCCCAGGAATATTTCACAGGTATAATGCTAAACACAAAGAAGAAGCCACAGACCAGTGATTACAGTCATACTGTACAAAATAAAAACAAACCTAGTCAAAAATGTGTGAATGTACATATTTATATGTAAGTGGCCGTTACTGCGACTGAAAAGAAGCACAAGCAACTGCTGACAGTGATTTGCTCATAAAAACAAAATGGCAGTGCTCTTTTTTTTATGGATTTAATTTTTAACATAATACACTGAAAAGGATCTAAATGTTTTAAGAAACAAATAGGATCAATATTAAAAACAGGAATTGTGAGTTCATTAAATATCCTACCATTGATATGAATAAATGATATTTTATATACTCTCATTCACTGGAGATAGACTGCTCCTAGTCTTTGCTAATGTTTGTAAATAATGACTCTATGCTCTAAATAATGACTTCCTGTGCTATTTTAAGATATAAAACCAGCTGGACAGCTAATAAATTCAATGGAGGGGGGATGCATTCACACTATACATAGTCATATACATAGCTCTGTGTGTGTGTGCATGCACGCGCGTGCTTCTGGTACTTTGTATCCTGTACATAAACTGCTAAAAATTACATTTGATCTAATAATCTTTATATTTCAAAGACAACCAATGAATCAAAAAATGGATTTATATAATGTGACAATTATTCATGTGTAAATGCTCAGACCAAGCAATCATCCAGCATAAACTGTGTTTTAGGGGACTGGATGAAAGTCTAGTGCACTACCATATAAAGGGGAACACAGAAATTAGTTTTGTTTGTTTGTTTTTGGTGCATCTGTATTAGAATTGTTCCTCTTATGTTTCCTTCCCTTCGTTTCCATATTTATTTCAGTGGATAGAATAAATCTTATGTTATTTTCATATCTCATTCATCAATAGCAATCTGAATTAGTTCTTCATAAAACAGTTAAAGAATGCAAGTGAAAAATTAGAAATTTGTTAAGGGAAAAATTCAATATGTCAGGACTAGTGGAATCTCCTACCATCATATCCTTCCTTGATTCATTTATTTGTTCATTCCTTCATTCCTTTCTTATTTCATTTCTTTCTTTCTTCCCATCAAACTGATCTTTAGAAATATTTTATAAACCTTGCAGTCCTTATTATTGCAGTATATTCTTTACAGATCTATGAAGCTGAGATTGCCAACATGCTAATCTTCCTATGTTTGATCTTCTTCCAAGATAGGGCTTGCCTTTTCCTGTGTTCCTTAGTATAATATTTTTCAAGCTTGAGTAAATGCACCATTTTTCCTTAAAACTGAAAATGGCCAGTTTGACGCAAATTTTATTTCAATCAAATCTTGTTTAAGTACACACAAATACAAATTTACGTTCTTTATTATTTTACCTCTTATTTACGTATATCCCCATTTAAATTACACTCACATGGTACTATGGAACTAATAATTTCACATTAGCAACATTAATTTTCTTCTTCCAGTGTGTTAATATCACTTAGATTGCATTGTGGGGTTTTTTTGGTTTTTGTTTTTAAGTTCGACAAGCCATAAGTTTGTGCTGTGTGATGCTCTGCTTCTTTCACTGTTTCCTTCTATAGGCTATTGGAAAACTGCAAGTCATACTGCACACCAGGTTATCCTTTCACCTTCTTTTGATGTGAATGCATCGTTTACATGTTAAGTACATGTTAATTCTGCCTCTTTTCTTTCTTGCCTGTTCCCTCGACTTGATAGTAAACAAAACAAAAAAAAAAAAAAAAGGAAAAGCAGTAGGAGCATAGATATCTCTAATCAAGTGGTCACCCAGAAAAATACTCTGAAAATGTTGAGAGAATTATCTTTAATAGCATTACTCTTGCTATTAATTAATCATTATTGTTATTACTAATGGAAAAGACACAAACTTCTAAGAATACATATGTGACTTCTATTTAAAAAAAAAAAAAGCTGAAATGGCAGAATTTTCAGTACTCAGAAAGACTATGTTTGAACCTGGACTCCTCCACTTTCTATTTGTGTTGATTTATACAAGTTAGTTGATTTCTCTACTTCTATTGGACATTATTCTACTTCTTTGGACAACATTAAACAGGCAATGAAGACTTTATTGAAGGTCATTGCTATGGAGCAGAGAGGATAGAATTCAGCATGAACTTACATCTGCTGAAGCAAAGGACTGGAGTGTTTTTAAGTGTTGGGATGGCTAGTGGAAAGTGCTGGAGGACCTACTCAGGGATGATCAGTGGGATTGAGCTATTCCTAAATTTAAGTGTTTTTCTCTGTGGTTAAGCTATCTATGTTTGCTAATTAGTGCCCATAGTTTCCTACTCTACTTCAGAGACTGGGAGATCTGGACAATATCTTCCCCGGTGGTCACATTTCAAAGGGATGGCTCCCAGGTCCTTGAAAGAGACATTCCTGAGTTTTAAACTGTCAAGAGGTTATTTTAAAAAGATTTACAACTTAAAGGGGCAGAGAGAGAATTTTTCATTTTAAACTTTCTAAAATAAATGCTCCAAGAAAAAGGAGGTCAGAAGAGGCCTAGAGTCAGAAAGAAGGCTACCTTAGTCTTAATCAATCTGAGGAGAATGTTAAGGCCATTTGGTCAGTGCTGTAAAAATGAAAGTAATGGCAATACATAGTTCAATGGATTTTTGATGGAATTAAATAAAATTATAAAATTAACTTACCATAAGACTTGGAATTTAATAAATAACCAATAAATTTTATTATTGTAATTATTATTAATATTATAAATATTTTTATTATTCGGGTGCTCTCAAAGTTTCTAGTGGAAATGTCCAGCGTACACACAAAACTTATTTATGGGGCCTACTTAATATATGGGATAGCCTTATATAATCTGCTCAACTTAACTTCCTGTTTCAAAAACATTATTTGGTGAAGATAAAATAACTAAATTAACAATAGCAACAACAGCAAGAATAGGACAAAAACAAAAATCTAGGTATTTATCAATTGTTCAAGGCCTAACATTAAATATTAAAAAACTCACATATATAATAAAATAAAAAGAGAGAGCTGATTAGACTTAATAAGCAATGAGAACAGTGTATGAAGTCAAACTTCAATATATGAATGTAAAAGATAAAATGGTAGAAAACTGCTTTCAGGCTCTACACTTGGCTAGAATAAGGCTGCCATGGGCAATCACTTTTCGAAGAGCCTCAGAGATTCCTTTCAAGACATTATGATTCTGGGCAATGTGTTCTGATATCTTCCAGAATCAGTTATGCTTTGATGTTACAGAGCTGAGCTCAAAACTAGGAGCGGCCAATAGAGCTCTTAGTTTGACCTAATACTATGATACAAAGGATCTGTACCACTGCTCTGAATGAACGCAGAATCAAGTGGCAAAGTCAGTGCTTACCCAGGACCCAGTACTCAAGAACCTGCCTCTCTTGACTCCAGGGAGGATAAATACTGCTGGGGCTCAGGCAAAATATTGATTGAGGAGCATTGTGCAATCTGCATTCATTGCTGAAATGAAAGTGTTTTGGGTCTGAAAGAGCTTCCATCTTGGTATTCAGGATTATGAAACTGACAATGTATAATTCAGGCTTTGAAAACTCCATTGACTTTATCAGTCTACAAATATGAAACAAGCTGATTTAGATCACTGCAGAATGCCTGTGATCTGAAGCCATGCCACCTGCTCGCTATTTAAGGGTGCTTACCCTTTTCTTTTGTACCCACCGTTCGCAATCTACATTATAGCATAGCTATCCTTCAACCCACATCTGAAGTGTCACATCCTCTATAAGGATACAAAGTATTTCTCTCTGCTGACACCTCAGGAAAAAAAAAAAAAAAAAGAACATAGTGAATCACTCTTGGGGCAATTTAACTTTATACTATTTGCAGTACATTTTAAGGAATTCACACGGTTAATTATTTGAAGTGGGGAGTGTGGTTTCTGGAGACAAACAGAGGCATGCTGAACCCCAGCTCAGTAACTTACTCATGTGTATCAACAGCAAATCATGTAATTTCTTTAAAGTCTCAGTTTCTTCATTTGGAAAATGAGGATAACAGTAGTACAGAGGCCATATACTTTTGGAAACTAAATGATACAATATGTAAAAAAAAAAAACAAAAACAGGTAATAGAGTTTCTGGTATAATAAAGATTTGTTTTTGTTGTCATTTTCAGTAATAATTGCTCAAAATTGTTGTTTAAATAGAATTCAACTTCTTATCCGGAAACTACCTATTTTTGTTCCATAATGAATTATTGAAAATCGGACTTTAATCCAGAATATGTAAGAATACATGCTTAAAAATCAATAGTCTCAAAAGTATAAAAGTCCATGTGAATTCTTCTATATAAAACAATCCCCAAACATATCAGTCCTCTTATCTCTCAGAGGTTCTCAACCTCCAACTGTCCTAGATCTCAACAGTGCTTCTTTTTCTCACCCAGCCCTCATTCCTCCAATGCTGCTCTCAGGAAATGAATGCTGTAACTCACTTCTCCCTCAGTGAGTCTGGTAGCAAGTCTCCCTTCTTTCAGTTCCACTTCACCACCTGTGGAATAAAAGATATTGCAACTAAAAGAATTATTGTACTAGGGGCTTCTGGATGGCTTAGTTGGTTAAGTGTCTGACTCTTGGTTTCGGCTCAGGTCATGATCTCATGGGTCCTGAGATGGAGTGCTGTGGTGGGCTCCGCACTCAGTGGGGTGTCTGCTTGAAGATTCTCTCCCTCTGCCCCTCCTCCCACTTGCTCTCTCACACACACACTCTCTTTCTCTCTCTAAAATAAATAAATCTTAAAAAAATAAAAGTCTTAGTGTACTAAATTGCGAGATTGTGTGGGTGTGGATGTTTCTCCCAACATCATTTCAGACTATCAAGTTGCAAATGGAATGGCTTTTCCTTAGGGAAAATATTCCTTCCTAAGTATGTCTTCAGCAACTGACAGTATTTCAAAAACCATTAAATTCCAAATCTGTGAGTTACCTCATAGTTCATCCAGTCCAATATACTTCCCAGTGCTGAAATTCTACTGTCTTGAATCTTCTTTTAAAAACATCCTCCTTCATTCTGTTGCCATTCATGCCTCTCCATACATGTGCACACTTCTGCACAATCCTCCCTGAGCATGCTTTCCTCAACAGTAGTCCATTGTCAGGTACCAAGGGACACCAACTTTCTAGAACTAACTCTTTGATAACAGATTTACTGTTCTGTTCTTTTTCTCCCATGTCAGGCTCCATTTCCATTTGCAAAATCAGAATCACATTTGAACTAGGTCTGCCTGGCAGGGCATTATATTATAATCATATTATAATCACCTTAGGTCCTCTTTAGATCATTCACTGACATTCTCTTGTAAGACTTCCCACAGGTATCCTTTGGATTCCCTTGTTCTTTTTACGATTTCAGTTTTTCCGAGTCTACGACTTTGGGTGTCACCACGCCTAAATCTATCAATTTACTTTTTACTTAGTCATTGAGTCTCTCTTCCCCTGTCAGGGACTATGGAAGGATTTTACTCTGTTTACAAGCTAATAAATTAGCCACCACAGTTTTGTGAATACCAGGAGAAGGCACAAGACTTCTGGTTCAGAAAAAAAGGACTCTCTTATAGCCCAGGCTGCATGAACTTCATATTCGCATATGTTTCCTATTGCCTCCATATTCCACAGTAACCTAGATAATTCTGTGTGCACTGCAGATTTGACTGAACTTGAGAGAAATCCCATGCTTAGGAAACCCCTATGTTTTGTAAAGAGGCTATTAGCAAATTTGTCCAATTTTTGCCCAGAGGAGGACATTATCTTTATTTTACTTGACGGAAAACAAATTTGCCCTCTATTCAAAAGGTAAATACTATCATTATCTCACAATATGTTTGCTGTACAACAGCCATGAAAGGGCAGTCTGGAACAAAAACTTTTAATGTTTTGTTGTTGTTTTTTTTTTTCTCTTAGAAGGTGTGCAAGAAAGCAGGACATTTGGAGAATTATCTCCCAACATCTCCATGCCCAATTTTTTTTTTTAACACATTGAAAGGAAGGAAAAGGGAAGTAATGTAATCATACAGTTTTTCTCCAAGCATTGTTTTGTGTTTTACACATATGATCTCATTTTAATCCTCTCAAATTATCTAGAAAAGCAGCTATTATCATTCTAATTTAACAGAGGCAGGAGGTGGGGCTTAGAGTCAGATTTTAGATCCAAATATTGCCAATTTCATGATTCCATGCTCTTTTCTCAGAATTATTCAGATGCCATAATATTACTTAAAGGTCAGCAATGGCACTTGAAATGGCTATATCATCCTGCAGCTTCTACATTGAAGTCTTTTTTTGTATGTCTAAAATCAGTTAATTCACAGAAGTAAAAACCTACAATTAGTGCCTACTCATTTGGTATAAATAATAGACTTTTGCTTCTTGGATAAATACTCTGAAAGAAAACATAGGTCAGGTAACTGGGAGAAGTGGACAAGATTTCTGGTTAGAAGTTCTAGGTTTCAAGTCATTACTATTCCCTTATTTTAGTTAGAACTTATAAATTTCAGAGTCATCCTTTTTAGTGAATGTACATGACCACATGACAGTAAACTGATGTCATAAACTAATGCAAGTTAATCAAGTAAAATATTTAACTGAATTTACCAGTTAAAATATTTCCTTTTAAATGAGGGCTTTAAAAAAAAAAAAATCAATGCTTTATCAGGCTTTCTGATCACGAAGTCATTCGGATTCGATATCATAAAGAGATACACCTGGGTAGAACCTTTGTCATCACAGGAATCATCCCACAGAAACGGCTCTCTTTTCTTCTTTGCAAAGAATTGATGTTGCTCACTGGACAGTAAAAGCATCCCTTATACTTAATTATCCCAACCATAACTAGATAGATACCCTAAAGAATATGGAAAAGTATGTTTTCTCATCAAGAATCTTTATGAGCTCCTGGTCTAGCATTCTATGTTCATATCATGCCTCTGTGTCATTCTCTAGAGATTTTGTCCTCAAATATGTACGCTTAGATATCCATTCTTTTATTTACTGATGTCTGATGGGAAGTGAATTTCCCATTACAGAGCAGATACAAGTTAACCAAGTCTGAACAAATATAGAAAATATAACCTTGACCTCAGTATCCAAAAAACAGAGATCTTACCAGTTGAGCTGTCTGATTAAAACTTTAAAAATATTCACATTATTGCATGTCCTTTATGCCAACTATTATCTAATTGCCTTCACTATAATAGAGTTTGCGGAATGATTTTACTGCTAAAAGTAAAATCAATGGGAAGATAACAATAGGTAACTCTTTCAATAGGAATTGCTTAAAATATGACAGCATCCCCTTCCCTTATTGAATTATATAAAAAGAGATTTTCAAAGCAAGAGTTGTTTTAGGTTCTTGAGAGAATGTCTTTTGAAAAGAAGCATCATTATCGTCCCTCCAAATATTTATAGGAGAGTGGGAAAGTTTAGTTACAAATAATGAATTGCCAAATTTGAAGCAAAGGAAACGGACAGTGTCAAATCTGAAATAAGAGGTCGCAACGGGAGAATAGAATCCCTCCATATGTGCGAAGGAATTTACTGAAAGCAGAGTGGAAAGGTAAATATCCCAAAGTTCATTTTTCCTTTTGCTGAATACTACATGAGGAGAGATACTTTAAACAAAATAAATCTTAGACTGCTGTTTATTTTACACAAACGTAATAGTACCAAAAATGTAGAGCTGCCAGTTCAATGTTTAAGATCTTTACACCACGAGATCGTCTTACACAATCGCATACCATTAGTAGTAAATCACCACATTACTTTAAATTAACGGCAAGGGCTAAAGTTGAGAGGGTAATTATTAAATATAACTGACCTGAACCATAGGCAAAGAAAAAGAAAATAGGTAATTCATTAAAAAAAACTCAGTAGAGAACTATATCTGTCACAGATTCATGAATATTTTATTATCATGGAATTAAAGATCATCTCATTCAAACCATCATGTCACCGATGTAGAAATTTGATGCAATAATTTGTACAGGATGGAGAGATTTTTAACACACTACCATGAGAAGAATTCAAGCCTCTTAAGTGATGAATGCTATTCTAAATTATAACTTGAGAATTTTAAAAAATAAAGGACACAATGAAATAGCATTAACCAATATACTTTTAAAACTTTATACATTGAAAAAATTTGTTTATAGGTAATAAACCTGGTAGTATGGTTACATTTCTGTACTTTATACATACAACTATTTTGTTTATTTTATATATTTCACCATGTTGTAATATACTTCCCCCAATATATTTAATAAACACAAGGTAATGTATTATATTTTTTCATGTATCTCTATTCATAATCCAGTTCCATCTACAAACTATTTAGTCAATAATTGCTTGTAAAACCAAAATAAATGCAGAGTTATTTAAGTTCTCTGCAGATAATATTCTTTTTCTCACATTATTTGACATTTGACACCATAGTCCTAATGGAAATAATTATCGATAATTTCACAAATTAAATTATTATTATTATATACATATATATGCTATAGAAGCCTCCTGTTTTTTGGGTGCATTACATACTGTGTGTGAGAAGAAACAGAATTTTTTTTTTTTATTTTTAGAAATTGTGCTCTTCATTTTCATCAGAGGTATATTAATAGTCAACAGTTATCCAGTATCAAGATGAATTTGTAATAAAATAATCTACATTTACCATGAGCATTTTTATTAACAGTTATTCCAAGTCCTCATACATTTATTTACAATTTGAAATAAGGAACACAGTCTTTTTTCCTTGTGAGATAGATTAAAATAATTCGTAATACGGTTACCGTTCATACCATAAATTAGACCTTTTCATTGGATCTTTAAAAAAGTATAGGTGCTTACTCATATGGCATTTTCTGGAAAGAACGCTAAGCAGCTGTTAAAAATAAAAATGGGGAAAAAAATAAAATGGAAATGAAATCCATCAACCAACCACTCCAAGAAAACGATTTCATTGGATAGGATCTGTCCAGTAAATTCATGTTTACAGAATAGCATTTGGAACTATTTTACTCCACAAAAGAGATTTAAGAGAGATGTGGATCCCTAGAAAGGTGAAAAATGGAGGCAGAGATATTATTCAGAGACTTCTGCACTGATTCTTTTTTCTCACTCACGGTGAAGACATTGCCTTACTGATGCTAATTCTGGTTCCAAAGCAAGAAATGCCACTGTTTGTAAACAACCCCTTAATAGGGAAAACACAGATTTTTCAAACGTAAATTCTGTGGGAATGGTGATATAAGCTCCAGATATAAAAGACAAGGAATTGAGCTTCTAGATCTAGTGTAACCTAACTTTGCATGGGAAATAACATATTGTCATCTTGCTAGAGACTCTGGGCGCGCACACACACACACACACACACAAAGCTACATAGTTATATGTTCCAATTGCCCCTTTCTTCTGTGGTCACCATGCTCTTATTTTACCAATCACAAATCTCCTGAAATTTTGAAGCCAGTATCAGCATTGACCATGAAGTAAAGTCCTCAATCACCAACACAGTTGTAGTTTGGAAGGAGTGTTAGTGAAGTGTGAAGGAAAGGGGTGAACTAAACATAATTTGAAGATACATAGCACCCCACATCAGTGAGGCAGGCTTTTTGCTTGGCAATTCTTATCAATGAACTTCATCTTCATCCATTTTAGCTGTACTTGTAACCAGTCAGGCCCTATGGCCGAGGCTAAACAACCAAGCCAGTGGATAAGATCCAGCTCCTTAGCCTTAAGTTCCATTTAGTCAATGAAGAGCCAAAGATGCTGTTTGAGCCCATATGCACATTAGTGAGTGTTATGTGAGTTTTAAGTAATTTTTTTAAATTTTATAATATGATAGGTAAAATTATTTGTATAGTGGAGTAGAAATGTTGTCTTTACAAAAGAGTCCTCAGTGAATATCCTTTATTAAATTATTAACTTCCATCACACTCTCTTGCCTTACTTTGCTTTTCATTTTTGATAACATATTCATTTAACAATATTTTCATTTAAGCCCCTTATCCCAGGCAGTGTGCTTGATGATCAATTTATTGGCAAAGGACATACTCAGGAAAAAGCAGCTCTTGAGAGCAGAAAGTCTTTGTTATATTTTAATTACTTTATTGAAATATAATACAACTGCTATGGAAGGCACCCACTTAAACTGCATAATTCAGTGGTTTTTAGTATAGTCACAGAATTGTGCAATCATCACCACAATCAATTTTAGAATATTTTCTGAATATTCCAAAAAGAGATCAGATATTTAGCTGTCACTTCCCCAGTACCCCCACCACATCTGCCCTAGGCAGCTAATCTACTTCTGTCTCTATAGATTTGTCTGTTCTAGACATTTAATAGACATATAATGGTAGAAAATACAGTCTTTTATGATTGGTTTTTTCACTTAGTATTTCATTCCTTTTTATGGCTAAATAATATAGCATTGTATAAACTTATTTTTTCCCCATTCATCTGCTGATGGATATTTGGATTGTTTTCACATTCTGGTTACTATATATAATGCTGCTATGAACATTTGTGTTACAAGCTTTTGTGTGGGCCTCTGTTTATATTTCTTTTGGGGACACATCTAGGAGTGGAATTGTTGAGTCATGTGGTAACTTTATGTTTAATTTTAGAGGAACTGCCAGACTGTTTTCCAAAGTAGCTGCACCATTACATTCCCACTAGCAGTGCATGAGGGTTCCAATTTCTCCACACCCATGCCCACATCACTAGCTATCCTAGTGGGTGTGAAGTGCATCTTAGTGGGAGTAAAATGTGCTTTTGATTTGTAGTTCCCTGATGACTAATGATGTTGAGCATACTTTCATGTGCTACTTGGCCACTTGCATATCTTCTTTAGAGAAATGTCTGTCCACCTGTTTTGCCCATTTTTAAATTGGGTTGTCATTTCATTATTGAGTAGAGTTTTCTTTATGTATTCTGGATACTAGACCATTGTCAGATATATAATTTACAAATGTTTTCTCCAGTTCTGTGAATTGTCTTTTTACTTCCTTGATAATGTCCTTTGAATAAAAAGGTTTTTAATTTTGATAAAGTCTAACTTACAAATATTTTTAATTTGTTAACTTGTAGCTTTTGTGTCATATCTAAGAAGCCATTTTCAAATCCTAGGTCATAAAGATTTATCAAATGTGTTTTTAAGTATTTTATAGTTTTAAAAAGATGCTGTCTTTAGGTCTTTGATCCATTTTGATTTGATTTTTGTATACAGTATGAAGTAGGAATGCAAATTCTTTTTTTTTTTTTTTCATGCACGTATACAGTTGTCCCACTGCCATCTGTTGAAGTCTGTTCTTTCCCCATTTGTGGTCTGGGCACAATTTTCAAAAATGAATTGACCATAATATATGGGTTTGCCTTTGGGTTCAATTTGATTCCATTGAGCTATTTATCTATCCTATGCCAGCACCATATTGTCTTGATTACTGTGGATTTGTAGTAAGTTTTAAAACTGGGAGGTATGAATCCTCCAGATTTGTTCCTCTGTTAAAACCTGTTTTGTTTGTTGATTTCGCTCTTCTGGGGGCCCCTTCAGTTTCCATACAAATTTTAGGAATGAGTGTCAGTTTCTCCAAAAAAGCCAGCTGGGATTCCGATAGGGACCGAGTTGGATCTGAAGATCAACATGTGTATTATTGTCATCTTGACAATATTAAGTCTCCCAAGTCATAAATATGGGGTATATTTCGATTTATTTTGCTCTTACTTATTCCAATAGTGGTTTGTAGTTCCCAGGGTACAAGCTTTGCAAATCTTTTGTTAAATTTATTTCTAATAATTGTATTCTTTTTAAAAAGATTTTTATTTGAGATAGTGCATGTGCACAAGCGGGGGATGGGGGGAAGTGGGAGAGGCAGACGGAGAGGGAGAAGCAGGCTCTCTCCACTGAGCAGGGAGCCCCATGTGGGGCTCGATCGCAGGATTCTGGGATCATGACCTGAGCCAAAGGCAGCTGCTTAACTGACAGAGCCACCCAGGCGCCCC
This sequence comes from Mirounga leonina, assembly GCF_011800145.1. NCBI lineage: Eukaryota > Metazoa > Chordata > Mammalia > Carnivora > Phocidae > Mirounga > Mirounga leonina. The sequence goes on along the minus strand of NW_023270305.1, from coordinate 34,121,620 downwards.
CATAATTGTATTCTTTTGGTGCTATTTTAAATAAAATTGTTCCTTAATTTCGTTTTCAGATTGTTCACTGCAAGTGTATAGAAATACAACTGGTTTAAATATATGAATTTCGGGGAGCCTGGGTGGCTCAGATAGATGGTTAAGCGTCTGCCTTCCGCTCAGGTCATGCTGGGATCAAGCCCCACATCAGGCTCCCTGCTCAGTGGGGAGACTGCTTCTCCCTCTCCCCTGCTCATGCTGTCTCTCTCTGTATCTCTGTGTCTCGAATGAATAAATACAATCTTTAAAAAAAAATATGTATTTCATAGCCTGCAAACTTACTGAACTTGTTTATTAATTCTAATAGGTTTATGACAGATTCATTAGGATTTTCTGTATACAAGATCATGTCTTCTACATATGACTAGAGATCCAGATTGCTTTCAGAATTTGAACTTTTATTTCACTCCTTTGCATCAACAGCGTAATATACACGTGGCAAGAGTGAGTATCCTTATCCTACTCATGTTTTAGCAGATGTTGGATTGGGCACGGGGTTCTGCCCCCAGGAGCTGGTTTGCTACCCATGGCCTTTCCGGCTTCTGCCAAGGCTAGAGATGTGCAGCCTGAGCACACGCAGTATACTCTCTGCTTCTGGCCTAGGGTGGCACGACCCTGCGCAACCTTTGGACGGTCGCTTGCTGAGGCCCTGAGACAAGGCACCGCTGCACCGTGACTGGGAATGGGGTAGGCTAGGCATCCAAGAGGACTGCGTTTTGCATGATAGGTGGTTTGAGCCTGACCCGCTTAGGGAGAGTCCGGGAACACAGGCCTCCGAGACCCGGTATCTCGGTGTTTCTTTGCGTATGTTCGGAATTCCCAGGATTTCCCTGCTTGCCGGCGCCCGTAAAGCTCCCGTGATCCCGCGATATCGGGTTTTCTCCAAAAAAGAGTGGTCGTGGCGGCAGTCCTAGAGGCTGCTTCCATAATCTTGTGAGGCGCTTCTAATTCTCAGCTGGTGTCAGCCCAGCCTCCCTCTGCCCCTCCATCAGGACCCTCACTTACTTCGCCCACGTGCCCAAAGTTACACAGCGCACTGTGGGTGCCTCCAGCTGCGCCCTGTTTGACTTTCTAGGAAACTCCAGTCACCTAGACTGGGCCCTCGCCCTGATCGCTGGCGTCCTCCATGGTGTTTAAAGGAGAGAACATCTCCAGATGGAGGACCTTGTGTGAAGGGGCCACAGCTGCCCCGTCACGGGGTGCTGGCAGTTGGACTGGGTTAGAAAGACACAGAATTGCCTCAAGGTGTTTCTTCACGGGAAAGCTTCCAGGAACAAGCACTGATGATGATCTGGTGTGGAGTCCAGACCCTTCGAAGCTGCTGGGAGAGCAAATAACTCCAAAAATGTGCGTGAGTGTGTGTGTGTGTTTGCATGCATTTGTTTCTTTTTATTCTCTACCTACTGTTTCACGTGCAGTAATCTGATAAAGTGTTTTGCTCTCGAGGGTGTCCGCGGAAAAGGAACAAACTTTCTAATTTTAAAGAGGAAGGAGAAGAATTTTATCCTAGCTTCAGTTAGGACGGTTGGCCCCATACACAATCTTCACAAAGAAGAGAGTGCTGCACAGAGAGAACATACATTTGGTGCACAGTTTTATATGTTTTTTACAGAAAGAGTTACACATTATCATGATGAAGGGCATTCCAGAAACGTACAGACTTTATCTTATGTTTTTAGTATGTGCAAGGCTGTATGAACTTTATGGTTACCAGGGAGGTTTTTTGTTTGTTTGTTTTTCTGATCTTTATGTTTGGAATGCACCTTTGTTTGTTTTAAGGAAGCAGAGGTACCATTTGTACTCAGGACAGAAATAGAACCCCTGCTTTGAGGGTTTTGTGGAGTCATTTTGACCTTTGTAAATGTTAAAGTGTAGCTTCCCTGGGAGCCCAGGAATAGGGCCCACAAACAATAAAGGTTTATCAAGAGCAGTGTCCAGAATCGGGAACCCAAGGGCTGTTAAACTGAAATACAAAACACAGACTGGATTTGAAAATTTTGTAAGTAGACAAAACTATATAAGCCGCATAAGTGAACCCTAATTTCACATATTCTGCAAAACAAGAGAAACTTAACTTGGGTTGCTTCATGTAAATGGCTCTGGTAATCATGAGACTTAAGTCATCTTCCAAAAATGGTATAAGATAATCATTTCAATCATGTTCTTTAATCTGGAAACCCCCATCGTAATAACCAATCTTTGTAATGATTAAACAGTTTCCTCTTTATAATCCATCCTGTAAGCTAAGGTCATGCCCCTGAGTTTCAGAATAGTTTTTTAGTTTAAATATTCCTAGTTCCCATACTGCTATATAAAATCAACTCTTACTAAATCCTATTTATTGATTAGTGGTTTAAATTTTGCTATTTCTGGATTTTTGTAGTTTTGACATCACAACTGGGATCCAAAGAAGACCTTCTGACTACTCTGAGGATGGTGAGCAAACCAAGAGCTGGTATCCATTTCATCCATTGAGCTTATACTTTTCTCACAACAGAGAACACCAAGGAGTTCACGGGTAAGTCTTGGATTCCAGCTCTGCTCTGAGTTTTGAGCAATCCAGTTTTATTGTGCATTCCTGTATCTTGCTTGTTGGGGCTTCTTGGTAAGTCACTCAATTCTGTTCAAAAGGGGGAAAATCTGTGATTCCCTGTGTTAAGAAACAGCTGTTAAGATACAAGGCCCATCAGAGTTAAGATGTTATAGAGAATCTAAAGGCAAAGGTGGGTTCCACCTGGTCTAAAACTCTTTCTCCACCTCCCTGAAAAACTCTTGCTTCCTATATTTATACCCATCGCGGAACAGAATCTTGTATCTTTTTGGGAAATGGATGGGCCTTTGGATAATTTGGAATTGTAGTGGCTGCTTTAGGGAAACTTTAACATAGATAAACTGTCCGCTTCAAGGCACACCCTTGAAAAGAGAGGATCCCAAATCTCTCAGAAATAATGGAATGCATTCTTTGATTGGTAGAAGTATGTTTAGATACTTTTGGCTTAATTTTTTAAAGAGAGACAAACGATATTTGGGTTTATTAATAAGTATTTTTTTGCCACATTAAAATTGTACTATAAAAAACATTGTGTCTAAGAAGCATGTTTTTATAATTATGTATTTATAAATTTGCTAACCTATTACAGGATTATATGATGGTTCACAATTGCCTGCTTCCTAGTTTTCCCTGGAAAGCAAAGGTTACTAATAGTAAGATTTATAATCAATATGTAAAAAATAAAACTAGAAATAATACAAGCAAAGGAAAACAATTTTATATGCAAGGTATGGAAAGAAAATGGGATGTGTTTTTATATGAAGAATATGTAAGAAATATAAGATGTATTTTTTATTAAGGAAAAACAGAGTAATGTTTGAAATAAAATGACCAGTCATTCCAGAGTAAGAAACGAAAAAGAATAAGACAAAAGTTAAATGGATATAGAAATTTGCAGGTTTGTGGACAAGAAATTTTTTATCGTGACCTCAAATCTGGCCAAAATTGAATAAATTTATTTATAAGGGTTGCTTCACATGAGCTCAATAATGTACTGATGCTAGTGTCTAATTTCTTGTTAAAATCACAAAATTTCTTAGATTACTGGTCTGCTCTTACTAAGAGATAATAAAAGATTTTCCTTTACCTTTAATGTAATCTGTTTAGGAAATGAAGATAAAGGCTCTTGGATACTACTAAAGCTTTGACTGAAATGTCTTATTTGAGAATATGCATACAGTCATTGCCAAGTCATTCACTATTAACTATACTCATAATGGTGGATTTTCATAGATGTCCTTTACATACGTTTGTTGAGAGTTTTTATCATTCAAGAGTGTTGGATTTTATAAAATGCTTTTCCTGCATCTATTAAGATGGTCACATTTTTTATTTTCTTCTATTGGTATGGTGTATTGCACTAACTGATTTCTGAATGTTAAACCAACCTTGCTTCCTGGGTTAAATCCCACTTGGTCATGGTAGATAGTCTTTTTTTTATGTTTCTGGATTTGGCTTGCTAACATTTTTGTGTGTTTTTTCATGCATATATTCATAGAGATACTGGTTTATGGTTTTCTTTTTTTGTGTAACTTTGGTTTTGGTATCACATTCCCTCCTCTTCTACTTTTTGGAAATGTTTTTGGATATTTGTTATTATTTGTTCTTTAAATGTTCAGTTGAATTCATTGGTGAGGCCATATGTGCCAGGCTTTTCTTTCTGTGAGTAGTTTTTGTTGTTGGCACTTTTTTCTTTGTTTTGTTTTTAAATATTTTCTCTTTAGTTTTTACAGGGCTTCAGATTTTGTATTTGAGTTTCAGTATTTTGTGCCTCTCTGGGAATTTGTCCTTTTTGTCATAGTTATTTAATTATTCATTCCATATGTATTTCTGTAAAGTCAGGAGAAATATCCTTTATTTCATTCCTGATTTTAGCTCTTTTAACCTTTTTTTCCTATTTTTCTTGGTCAATCTAGCTAAAAATATGTAAATTTTAATGATATTTTTAAAGAACCAATTTTTAGTTGTATTTTTTCTATTGTTTTTCTTTCTTTTTTTTTTTATTTGAGAGAGAGAGAATGAGAGACAGAGAGCACGAGAGGGAAGAGGGCAGAGGGAGAAGCAGACCCCCTGCTGAGCAGGGAGCCCGATGCGGGACTCCATGCCGGGACTCCAGGATCATGACCTGAGCCGAAGGCAGTCGCTTAACCAACTGAGCCACCCAGGCGCCCCTCTATTGTTTTTCTTTTCTCTATTACATTTTTTTCTCTCTAATCCATATTTGTTTTCCTATATATTTATGTTTGTTTTGCTCTTTTCTAGTTTCTTAAACTGAAGGGTTATTGATTTGAGGTTTTTATTAATATAAGTGTGTACAGCTATAAATTTTCATATAAACATTGCTTTTGTTGCTTCCCATAAAATTTGGTATATTGTATTTTCATATTCTTTCAACTATAAGCATTTTCTTATTCTTTGTGATTTTTTTTAATCCCTGGGTTATCTAAGAGTGTGCTCTTTTGTTTTGATACAGTTTTGAATTTTCTGAATTATTTTTGTTATTGATTTTTTGTATAATTCCATTGTGTTCAGAGAATGTCCTTGGCTTTGTGTTTTAATAATGTTCTACCCTGAATAATGATCTATGTGCAGTTGTGAAGAATTTATATTCTGCTCTTACTGGATGCAGTTTTCAAGACATGTCTGCTAGGTTGGGCGCCTGGGTGGCTCAGTTGTTAAGCAACTGCCTTCGGCTCAGGTCATGGTCCCAGGGTCCTGGGATGGAGTCCCATATCGGGCTCTCTCCTCTGCGGGAAGCCTGCTTCTCCCTCTCCCACTCCCCCTGCTTGTGTTCCCTCTCTCACTGTGTCTCTCTCTGTCAAATAAATAAATAAAATCTTAAAAAAAAAAAAAGATGTCTGCTAGGTTTATATGGCTGTCACATCTTCTATTTCTTCGTAGATCTTTTGTTTAGTTTTTCTATTCATTGCTGAAAGTGAGGTATTTAAGTCTGTAACTATTATTGTTGAATTGTCTATTTTGCCTTCATGCATTTTGGTCCTCAGTTTGTAACTTCATATATCTTTATGATTATTATATTATCCTGATTGACTATTCTCTCATTATAAAGCGTGGCTTTTTATCTCTAGTTACATATTTTTGCTTTGAAATCTACTTTTCTGATTTTCTGTAGCTACTCCATAGGAAATTAGGGTTGCTGGTGCATCTTTTTATTTGAATATATCTGTATCTTCTAATCTAAAATGTGTGTCCTATAGACAGCATGTGTTATGATCTTTTTTCATTGCTGTTGTTCAGTCATACAGTAAGTCACACAGCTTTGAGTTCTTAAATCCATTCATGTCCAATGCTATTATTGACATAGTTGGCTTTATATTGGCCATTTTGTTTTTGTTTTCTGTATGCATCCTATCTTGTTTTCTATTAAGTGAGTATTTTCTAATGAACATATTAATTTTATCATCTTTTACTATATATATTTAGATTATTAGTGATTTTTCTAGGGCTTACTGTATACATCTTAGAATCTACTTCAGATTTATACTAATTCCCCTGAGATAAAGAAATGATATTCCTGTGTAGGATTATTCCCTCTCTTCTTTTGTGGAATCGTTGTTATATGTATTATACATATGTGTGTGTATAAACAATATTGTTATAAGCATCACTTTATCATATATATTTATTATTTATATAATTTTATATCTTAACAAAGTCAAGAGAAGGAAAGTATATATTTACAAGATTTATTATATTAACCTTCTTATTAGCAATTTTTATTTTTCTTCATTTGTTCCTGTGAATTTGAGTTAAAATGGTATCATTTCCTTAGCCCAATACTGTGGTGTTCTCAATTCCTTCGTTCTGTTATTGACAAATATATTACATTGTGTCTATTTTATTGTTTGACTCTGGGTGCATCTGGTTGGAAAATCTTACTACTTAGTTTAGAATGCAGTGACATCATTATTTCATGTTAGGTTTTATTTATATATATAAACTTTTTGGGGAAATATTCTATTGTATTTAAGGTGTATCTTTTAGTTTGTGAGTGTTTTTCCAAAATAGGTTTATATTACATGTAAGAATTTTTAATGAAATAGTAATGTGTTTCATTTTTTTTGGTTTGTTTCACTAACATCTTTTTAAGAAGTCTCCACATTATTTTGTATATATTACTACTATTATATTTCCAAAGTCAGTGTCATGAATTCATAGGAAGACTCTTTAATTTAGTGGAGGGATGAAACATACACAATGACCATTAGGCAAGAGATGTAGTTAGTAACCTATTATGAATTATTATCAGTGTGAGCTATTTTACCAGACACACTGCCTGCCTTGTTCATATAGTCTAGGCACCCATATGTCCAGGATTGCTTCCAATAACAACCTGAGGTTCTGCTTGAGGGCTAATCTTCTCACGAGGCTGCAAGTTTGCTCCTGGCAGCACAGATCTGAAATATTGGAGACCAATTGTCCCAAGAGGTAGCTATCTACTAATGATAGAAGGGGAGCTGGGCAAATACTGCATCTCTCTTGCTTTTGGTTGCAATAACTCTGAGGTGTGTTTTACATATAGGTCTAGGTTACCTCTCAGAATTCCCCAGGGTGATAGAGGCCTAGTTTCATATCATAGTAACCTTTCAGACATTTTATTATATTCCATCTCTCTCTGCCTCATTTGCTTCCTTGTGCTCCATAGGATCATTGCCAAATAAACTACTTAAAATCACCCCCTCACTTCAAAAGTTGCTTTTGGGGACACAGAAATTATCACTAGTTTTATTTCTAGGTCAGAAAACCAAGGATATAATTTTCAAAAGAATATGGGTTACAGTTGTTATAAATTAAAAGGAGAAAACTATTATTCTGTAGTGATGGTTTTGTTTGGGCATACTTATGGAAGAGGAGGCATTTTTGTAGGTTTATAAATAATAGACAGCTGGATGAATTGTTCAGGTAGAAGAACTTGGAGGCTGGGATACTGAAAAGTGTCTTAAGTGATTTGCTGTTCCTGTGTGTTCAGCTTTTATTCCAAGCTTGATAAGAGAAACTTCTCACATTTGGCAATTCTTGATCCTATCAGAGGTGATTATGGATATTTCCACAAAACAAACTCACAGACAGCTTTTAATGATTACTCCTAAAATGTAGTTGGGTTCTTTCACATTTCCTATTAATGGGTCTAATTGAGAGTTTCTCAAACATGAGAAATTATAAACTTCTGAGAATATGTTGATAGACTTCCAGGGCTATAGGAACACCAATGTGAGGAATATTACATTACATTTTAAGAGCCTCCCTTAAATAATTATGGCGAAGCAGATCATAAAATCTAAAGGCAAATGGAACCAATGCAATTAAAGTAATACTTAGGTATAATGTAGCGATGCAGATTGTTTAGAATATGTTCAAATTATTATTGGAATGCAGGTCCCCTAATTGAAAAATTCTTAGAAATTGCTTTACCCAACAATATATCTGTCAACCACCAGAGATCCTTTTATTTTAATTTAAAACACACTGGATTAAGGTTTTATTTTTAAAGTGCTCAGTAGTCAATCACTAGTTGTTTAAACAAGCTATCCATTGTAGAGGGGTGGTGCTCCTTTATGACTAGGTAGACTGACAACAGATTAGGCAGTAGAGGAAGGTGCTTATTCAAAAAGCTTATGTCGGTTTTAGCAGTGCTTTAGACTGGTCCACTGGACTAGTTTTTGATAGACTCCAGTGGCACCTGATTGAACCACAGTAACTCTTCTAATTTGTTGATACCTCTCTTAATTCATTACTGACCAGCATACTTACCTCCTAGGCTCCCCAACTCAAATCATCTTTGTTTCACTCACCACGTCCGTCGCTCTGCTCATAATTTTTGATGTTGCTGCAGTTGTTTCTGGTCTCTTCTTTGTAGAAGTGATCTGGTATATTTAGAGGGTCTGGGTTTACCACTTCTACTTAGTGGTTTTTTTGTCCTTTGCCAGTATTTGATCTCTTAAAATTATCCAGCAAATGGTTGTGTTGATGACATTGCTTTTCTCCAGCAATAGTTACAAAATGTAACTACATTTTTGGTTCAGCATTTGTTTTATTGTTATTTTAATGATGTGATTTTATTCTTTATCAAAATCTCACCTAGGAAAAGAAGAGTATTAATATAAAGGAATGACATGGAAGCAGTAAAAAAAAAAAATGGTGGTGTCTTTGTATGGTTTTATTTTGCTTGTTAATGTTACAAGTTAATGTATAAAGTTGTTAGATACAAGAAAAATATGTTGCTGCATTTTTAAAAAGTTTTCACTTCTTTTCTGTAAAATTTATCTGATCACATACACACATTGAAGTTCCTGGCAGCTCTTTCAATTACAAGGATGGTGAGGCTTTTCTTTACATAAAACAGTCTTTAGCGAAATATTTTCTATCACCTAAAAAAAAAAAAAAAAAAAAACTCTTTAATTTGGACTTATGCTATTCAGAGCTAAAAATACAACCTCAGCCATGCTGTTTTATTTAGCATTCTCCCAATAGTTGTCTTCTAGGATCAATAAAATGAACTCAGCATATAGGAGAAAGGAACACCAGCTACCTCTCACCATTCTTTCGTATTCATGACCTGATTTTATCAAGCAGCTCTCATTTCTCTTTCTCTTGATTATAGGCTCACTTCATCTGTATGTTTCCTTATATCATTTTTTCTAATATAATGTATCCTTATAACATACCAATTTGGTTATTTTTACAGCAACTCTCAGAGATTCTTAGTGTCTTGAGAGTACATGCTTGTGCTTCTATTTAGCACCCAGTTTGTTTTGAGTTTGAACAGTAATTGTCTCTCTGTCCCCTCTGTAAGTCCCTAGTGGTAGTCCCTCTCCACTAGGGATTTGTCTCCACCAAAAACCTAATGTGATGAACATATTTAAGCCCCTCAACTGTTGGTTGAATAAACAAGTCAATATTAGTTCAAGCTTCACTTTCTCTTAAAAGACATCCATGGTATCTTTTTTGTTATTTAATGTGTTTTTAAATGTCAGGTGTTTTTTTTTCATGTTTGTCTATGTGTGATGGTAAGACAGTAAACAAAAAATACCAATACCCACAACAAAGAATACAAGTTACTTCAATGTGGGTAAATTATACTACACACACACACACACACACACACACAGTTATCAGCTATACTTTAACAAATTATCCCCAAATTCAAAACATCTGTTATCTTACATGTCTGTGGATTAAGAATGAAAGTGTGACTTCGTTGGGGGCCTTTCACTCAGTGTCTCTAACAAGGCTGCAGTCAAGATGTTATCTCAGGTTACAGTCATTGCAGAGCTAGACTGGGGAAGTTGCATTTTAAGTTCACTCAGATCACTCTTGGTAGGCCTCAAAAGATCCAGTAGTTTCAAACTTGTAGGTGTGGGTTTTTACAGTTCTCAGGTGTGCACTGGCTGCTGGAGAGACCTATCAGTTCCCTGCTATGAAGGCTTCATTTTATTGCTAATTACAACATGGCAGTTGCATCCCCCAAAGTGAGTGAGTGGGCGAGAGACATACCTAAATACAGAAGCCACAGTCTTTTTGTTTTTGTTTGTTTGGTTTTACCTGTTTGCTTTTTTTTTTTAAATCACATGGTGCTCATCACCACAAGTACACCCCTTAATCCCGATCACCTATTTCAACCATCCCCCCACCCATCCCCCCCCTGCTAATCATCAGTTCTCTGTAGTTGAGTCTGTTTCTTGGTTTCTCTCTCTCTCTCTTTTCCCTTTGCTCATTTGTTTTGTTTCTTAAATTCCACATATGAGTGAAATCATATGGTATTTGTCTTTCTGTGACTGAATTATTTCACTCATCATTATACTCTCTAGCTCTGTCTATGTCATTGCAAATGACAAGATTTCATTCTTTTCTGTGGCTGAATAATATTCCATTGGCTATATATACCATATCTTCTTCATCCATTCATCACTTGATGGACAGTTGGGCTGCTTCCATAATTTGGCTATTGTAAATAATGCTACTATAAACATAGGGGTGCATGTATCCCTTTGAATTAGTATTTTTATATCTTTTGGGTAAATACCCAGTAGTGCCGTTGCTGGATCATAGGGTAGCTCTATTTTTAACTTTTTGAGGAAACTCCATACTGTTTTGCACAGTGGCTGCACCAGTTTGCATTCCCACCAAGTCTGTTCCCCTTTCTCCACATCCTCTCCAACACCTGTCATTTGTTGTGTTGTTGATTTTAGTCATCATTTAACAGTGTTTTCAGGTACAGTTATAAGTATCTAAAATTTTCATCTGTAAAATATGATTAATACCAGATAGGATTCTTGTAAAGGACTAATGATAGAAGGCAAAGGAAGTGCTTAGCTTAGCACTTAGCTTATCACAGATACTCAGTATTTAGCTATATTTATTGATTCATTATTGTAATAGTTAATATATGGCAGTATAACAATTTACCCCAAGATTTAGCTTCTTAAAGCAACAAACATTTATCATCCCACACAGTTTTTGAGGATCAGGAATATAGAATTGGCTTACCTGGATGGGTCTGTCTCAGGATCTCTCATGAGTCACGGTCAGGCTGTTGACCAGGGCTGCAGTCATCTAAACTCTTGACTGAAGCCAGAGAATCTGCTTCCAAAATGATGCACTCACATGTCTGTAAGCAGGAGGGCTTCAGTTTGCTAGCTCTTGGGTGGAAGGATCAGTGCCACTCCTATGGAAATCCCATAGGACTGCTTCAGTGTTCCCATAGTATAGTGGTTAGCTTCTCCCAGAGAAAACAGCTCAAAAGAGAGCAAAGCAGAATCCATGTCTTTTTATGACCTCGCCTCAGGAGTTATGCTCGGTCATATCTGTAGTATCTTATTTGTTACATGTTTGTCCTAGTCAATGTGAGAGAGAGTTAACACACAGGGCTGGAAGGCAAGGTTCATTGAGACCATCTAGCAGGCTGGTTTTGCATGCATTATTTAGCCATTCTTGGAAGTTCTTTATTCTTTAGTATTTATTATTATTTATTAGTACTTAGTATTCATAGTTTCAGTTTGTATTAGATCCCATATTCTAAGGATACTATTATAATGTCATAATGTCATATTATAATTTTGTTCTGTGAAATAAGAGGTGGCTTAATAGAGAGTATTCTGGCTTAATACAGAGTATTCTGTACTTGGTTTTAGATTACTGTTTAATACTATCAGTTAATATGTATTCAACACTCAGTACAAAACACTATTGAAGTGTTTGATATTAGAGTTTGACAATTAAAAAAAATATTTTTAATGAGGTTTGAACAGTAAACACAAAGATTACAAAATGCAGGAAAGTAAGTACCATGAGAGAAATTAAAATGGAATCAGGTTTAAAAGTGAAGCAAATTATCTTCCCAACTGTAGTATTTGGAAAGGTCTCCATGGTCTAGCTAACATCAGATAGGTTTTGGAGAATTGTAGGATATAGAGATAGTGAAAGAGAAATCAAAATGGCTATAACCCAAATAACACACATGTATTTACAGGGAGAAAGATGAATTATTGAAAATTTATTAAGTGATCAGAATTATTCGACTGTTCCAATTTGCCTGGAACATAAGCTACTGCAATCCAGTATATCTTCCAATAATTTGCATTCAGTAAGTTCGCATGATGTGAAGACAGAAGAGAAAACATTGAGCTATTGAAAGAGCTTAAAGTTCAAACTTATTTTCAAGCTCTTACAGACATTGAGGTGGCAGTGATATATATATGTTTGGTTGTAGATAAAGTATAGAGGAAAAAACTTTGGAATCTGTAGTGGCTTCAGTTTATACTATAATAAAATGCCCAATTTTATTGGCAAGTGTACTTTTACTATTAATAGGTCTTCACAGTATTGTATTATTAAAGCAAAACTTAAGCTGGATCCAAATAGAGGTTTCAAATTCTATTCTCTGTAGCTTTATTTCTGAGTGTGACACATGCCACTAAATTTTGGCAATACGGAGACATGGAGTGCTATTATATTCTGTAAAAGCTGCTTAAAAATTTAGGAGTGTGTGTGTTTGTGGGGGGTGTGTGTGGTATGTGTATGTATGTAAATGTGTATATATACATATGTACTTAATTGGATATAGGACAGATATGTAAGTGAACAAAATACCACCCTGACTTTGAAGTAAATATTTTGAAGAGCAAAATAACATAATAACGTAGTGAGTAGAAAAGTCTAAATTATATATGGTATTCTAAGATCATCTTACTTATATTGTCAGCTCATCTCTGACTTTTTTCCTCTCTATTCTAGAGTGTTTTTTATATAAGAATGTGTTGTATTTCTACATCCCTACACTCTGACCAGTGTAAAAGAGAGGTTCAGTAAATACAAGGCTGAAAGTGACATGGGATCAGAGACCTACGCTGTGGATCTTTTTCTTTCTTTCTTTCTTTCTTTCTTTCATTTTTGGATGTTGTCTTCCATTTCTCATCTTGAGAAAATAGCCCTGCCACTCTCCTTTCTAATTAAATTAATTAGACCTTCTTGGAGTCTTTTTCAGTGTTTCAGCTGCATTTTTAGTAATTCTTTGAATAACTTCCAAGTTTCTTCATTCTAGCACAGATTTTTTTTTAAGGAGTTAAGTATTCTACCCCTGGATATGGAGAAGAAACCTGACAACAGCCTTCCATTTATAATCAGACAATATTCACAGGCTTTCATTATTGAAAACATTGCTTGTTTCAAATGATGTTCAGAATTTTTCAAAAAGGAAGAGTGGAAAAATTGGGAATAAAACTATTAAAAAATATAAGAACAGAAAGTGGTTATTAAAATTTCAGAACTGTGGAGATAAAGTTTGCCGAAAGCTTTTGGGAATTGTAGAGCCTCATTATTCCTATATCATATGCTAAACTTGAAAATACCTAATTCATACCTAGATGAAGATTGCTGGCTAAACTTCGTGTTCTATAAGCATGGATTAATAATTTGTGTTTGGAATCCCATTGTGTACCCTAAAATTGCAAGCTGTAAATTTTATGAGAAAGGCTTAATAATCCTATATGATAACTATAGTAGATGCATAAGGCAGAGTAGCAAATGAAGAGATTTGGGCTTCACTGGACAACAAAGAGGGAGAATCAGCCTAAACAGTTTTGAGTGAAGGCATGAAGGGCAACATGACTGACCCTTGAATATATATATATATATATATATATATATATATATATATATATATATGAAGGGGACATCAACATACCAATTTTTTCTTGGTTGTTTTATAGACTAGATTCATAAAGCTTTGTGAAATAACAAGATATATTTATAAGAATATCTTAAGTAATTTCAATTTCTAGTCATAGAATTTTAATATAAACGATGCTAGAAATTGAAAATACTTTCCAGGGTAAATACTACTTCCCACCACCCACCCTGTTTTTTGTACTACCAATTATCTCCTTATTATGTCTGAGTCTGGCTTTTCTTCCCATTCCTCCCACTATTGAAATGGGTTTTCAGAACTCAATGATATCTCCTTTTTGTCTAAATTTTCTCCATAATTATTCTTCCTTAATTCTTCTCATCATTTGATATGTTGATCAGTCAGCCCCATAATTGTTGAAATTCCCAACTTCCTTTGTTATATTTCTTTTTTTTTTAAATGATTTTCTTTATTTATTTGACAGGGACAGACACAGGGAAAGAAGGAAAACAAGCAGGGGGAATGGGAGAGGGAGAAGCAGGCTTCCCTCTGGGCAGGGAGCCTGATGCTGAACTCCATCCCAGGACCCTGGGATCATGACCTGAGCCGAAGGCAGGTGCTTAACTGACTGAGCCACCCAGGCGCCCCGCTTTGTTACATTTCTATAGTACTGCAGTGTGGTTGGGTATTTCCTTTCTCTAAGCGTTCCTTCCATTTCTCATTGGCTTCCATTTGTTCCTATTCTTTCCAAAACAGTGCATCACTGAGGATTAGTACCCAGGGACCAGTGCTGTAATCTCATGCTTCTTTTCATTATTCTTGCTTCAAACATCCATGGTTCCAAAATTCATTTTCATTTGAGTTACGTTTAAATTTCTTATTATGGCTCTGCACTTCTATTGTTCTAATTATGAGTAACCACTTACACTTTATATCTTCAACATACATGGCATGTGGTTATCTGTTATGCAACTTAACTAAAACTGAGCAGTAACCATTTTCCTCTTAAATCCCCTTCCTACTGATTTAAAATCATTTCTTTGTTAATGGTTATCCAGACTTCAAATTATGTATCTATGTCTGCCTGTTTACTGATAGTAAGTCCTAAAATTTAATCGCAAGCCCTTGATGTGATTTCTCATATCAGCAGCAATTACCGCACGCTTATTTTATTACCTAATGTCAAATGTTGTAAAATATTCTTACTACCCTATGCCATACTATAACTGCTTTATTCCTAATGCTTCAACATACCCTTTTACCAAAGATAAAAAAATGCTTAAAGATTCAAAAGTCTTCCATAGTAAGATCCTAGCCAGTCTTTCTAAATATTCTCTGTATTAATCTATTTCATCTATAGCTGTTAAGTATATGTGTATATTTACTTATTTCTTAATTGCAAGCGACACGCATTGATTCATGTTGTCATGTTGATATCCTCATTATAAAAAATATCCAAATGTTTTACAGAACATTTATTATTTACACAGATAATAAATTTCTCTTCACATTGGAGAAAGCAGGTAGACATCATCTTAATCAAATGATTCAATTCAACATCACCTATAATGAATAAAAATGACATGTGCATCCTGATATAAGTCCACTGAGAAGAAAAAAGCATTATCTATGTAATATCTTTATCAAAGCGTTCAGCCTGAATCTAATCATGAGGAAAACACAGAGAAATTCAAATTGAGGGACTTCTATAAACCAACCAGCTTGATCTCTTTGAAAATGTCAATGTGATAAAAAAAAAAAAACTGGAAAAAATAAAAAGAAATAATAATAACTAAAAATAGGGCAAATCTCCTAGATTAATAAATACAAAAGGGATATGACAACTAAATGAAATAATTAATTAATTTGATCCTGGATTAAAAAATGGCTATGAAGAACTTTAGTCAGATTAGTCTTTGTTTGACTTATTTCACTTAGCATAATATCCTCTAGGTCCATCATGTTGTCACAAATGGTAAGATTTCATTTTTTATGGCTGAGTAGTATTCAATTGTGTATGTGTGTATGCCACATCTGCTTTATCTATTCATCTATGGGTGGACACTTGAGTTGCTTCTGTTTCTTGGTTTTTGTGAATAATGCTGCAGTAAACACAGGGGTGCATATATCTTTTCAAATTAGTGTGTTTATATTTTCTTTTTTTTTTAAGATTTTATTTATTTCTTTGAGAGAGAGAGAGAGCACAAGCAGGGAGAGCAGCAGAGGGAGCAGCAGAGGGAGAGGGAGAAGCTGGCTTCCTGCTGAGCAGGGAGCCTGATGTGGGGCTCGATCCCAGGACCCTGGGATCATGACCTGAGCTGAAGGCAGACGCTTAATGACTGAGCCACCCAGGCGCCCTGTGTTTTCATTTTCTTTGAATAGATTCCCAGTACTGGAATTACTGGATTGTATGGTATTTCTATTTTTAATTTTTGAGGAAACTTCATACTATTTTCCACAGTGGTTATATCAGTTTATATTACCACCAACAATGCACAAAGTTTCCCTTTTTCTCCCCATCCTCCTTAACACTTGTTATTCCTTGTCTTTTTGATACTAGCCATTTCGACCAGTGGTAGGTGATAGCTCATTATGGTTTTGATTTCACTTATATGTGGAATCTAAAAAACAAAACAAATGAACAAACAAAAAAAGGCTTCAATTTTTATTTTATTTAATTTTTTAAGGATTTTATTTGTTTATTTGAGAGAGAGAGAGAACACGAGCAGGGGGTAGGGGCAGAGGGAGAAGCAGACTCCCCACTGAGCAGGGAGCCCCACATGGATCTCCATCCCAGGATCCTGGGATCATGACCTGAGCCAGAGGCAGACGCTTAACCAACTGAGCCACCAGGTGCCCCCCCGAAAGACTTTTTTTAATTATGATTTTTTATTGAAGTATATTAAGCATACAGTGTTATTAGTTTCAAGTGTATAAACAGACTGTTAAATACAGAGAACAAACTAGCAGTTGCCAGAGAGGAGATGGGTGGGAGGATGGGTGAAATAGGTGAAAGGGTTTAAGAGGTACAAACTTTCTCTTATGAAATAAATAAGTCATGGTGATGAAAAGTGGAGTGTAGGGAATATAGTCAATAATACTGTAATAACATGGTGTGGTGATAGATGGTGACTGCACTTACTGTGGTGAACACTGAGTAGTGCATAGAATTATCAAATCGCCATGTTGTATACCTGAAACCAATATAACATTGTGTATCAACTATACTTCAATAAAGAAAATAGGAATAGCCAAATTATAGATGGGGAGAAGGTGGGGGGAAGGAAGGGAGGGAAGAAGGAAAGAAAGAAGAAAGGAATAAGGAAAGGAGACAGAAGAAAAAAAACTTCATTGAAGAAATTTATGTAACTTAAATGTGGCTACAAATTTATTCAGGGAAGTAAATTTTTTCTCAGAGTCTCTTCCATGGAAGCCCTCAGTGTAGTTCATCTCGACCATCATGCTTTAAACTATAATTTTTTTGTAGCATTTTACTGTGTCTTAGTGATTCTTCCAATTGGATAATCTTTCTTAGTAACTGCTATTTTTAGTAGGTGGTATCAATCCAGAAATAAGGATTTATATTCTGTAACTATAAAAAGCTAGATGTGACATGGCAATGAGCTTTACCCCTTCCCAAGAACACACGCATTTTTGACTCCTAGCAAAAAGCCTCCACGTATGGTAGTAGCAGAGCATTTTATACTTGCCAAAGAACTTTCATATGTTATCTTATTTCATCCTGGCTACAGATCTATGAATTTGGCAGGACAGGACTTATTATCATTATCCTACATAGAGTAAGAATGGAATCCATAGCTTTTATAAATATTACTTTTCTTTTATAACTATCGTATTAAAAACTAAATCAGAGCTATAAAAATTCAATAATATAGAATTTTATAATGTAGAAAAATTTAAAATCCACTTGAAGGATAACCCTCACTTGAAGATAACCATGCTTAAATGAATTTTTACTCAATAATTTTAGTAAATTTACTGACATTATTAATGTTTCTTCTTTTATTTTTTTAAACAAAATTTTGGTTATATTACGAACATTAGATTTCATTGTTTTCTTTTTCTCTTAGAAATGTATCCTGGGTATCTTTTCATGTCAGGACATACAGAGCTAAAATTCTTTTTAATTATGAGTCAAATATTCCATATGGATGGTATTTCAGTTTTCATTGGTTAGCTAAGATGAACTATATAGTTGAAATGGGCACTTATATAAATCTCTTCAAATTTATGAGAATATTTCTGTGGACACATGTTTAGGAAAGGTTTTGTTAAATCTGAGGTTACAGATATATGTTATTTCACTTTCTTCATCATGTATGTACATATACTTGTCATTAAGAAAGTGTTTTATTGGTTATATTTCCACCGATGGCATAAAAAGGTGCTTATTTCCCTCACAAATTCACTAATCCTGGATTTTTTTTTAACTTTGGTAAACTTCCTGGTAAAAATAACACCATGTTGTTGTTTTAATTTGATTTTTCTTGAATATAAGTTTTGATTGATCTTTGAATAACTTCCTATTTCTGGAGTGAAAGAAAGTCATACAAAGGAAGTAATAGTCCTATCCAAGCTCTGACATTGACTGAGTTAATTGTGGTTGGTGGCAGTGTGTCTGTCCTGTCAGTAATAATATTCATGGTCTCGTTTACAGTTCTTCACCACAGCAAATGATTTGAAGACTATAAAGGATAAGTGTAAATTTTATTTTTTTTCTTGTTTGAGGTATAATAAAAATTCATTTAGAGAGTACTGTATGGTGATTTGATATACATTGCAAAAGGATTCCCAACCATCAAGTTATTTAAAACATCTTTTTTTTTTTTTTTTGGTGAGACACTTAAGTTCTCTCTTAGCAATTCTCAATTATACAATAATAATACAGTATTATCAATTAGAGTCATCATGTTATACTTTAGAACCTCAGACCTTATTTATATTATAACTATAAGTTTGTACCCGTTTACCAGCTTCTTCCCATTTCCCTCACCTCTCAGTGTCTGGAAATCCCCATTCTACTCTCTGAGTTGTCTGTTCAACTTTCTGTATTTATTGCATTTTATATATAATTAGTACTATGTAGTATTTGTCTTTGTCTGGCTTATATCACTTAGAATATTGTCCTCCAGGTTAATCCTTGTTGTTGCAAATGCCAGAATTTCCTTCATTTTAAGGCTGAATATATATGTGTGGGTGTATCTGTCTTCTTCATTCATCTGTAAATGGCCTCTTAGGTTGTTTTCATATCTTGGCTATTGTGACTAATGCATCAGTCAGCATGGGAGCACCTTTGGGTACAAGTGCCGTATCTGTTCTTAGTGGCTACCCAGGAGTTGAGGATGTACGAATACCCGTTTACATCTCAAAGGGGAGGATTGCGGTCAGTACCTAGATGCATACTGATTAGATGCGGGATTCTTAGACTTTAAAAACTGCTTCTTAGTTTGCTATAGTCCTGTGGGACTTGTGAATGTAAACCACAGACTGTCACAGCTGTGTGATTCAGGGACCATGCTTTGGGTGGCAACCATAAAAATTGGAGTGCTAGGTATGTGGGCAGGCTCCTTCCAGGGAAATGCTGTCAGCTTGGCTTTACTGTAGTGAGCTGAGGGAAGAGGTGCCAGAAGTGCCCACCAGCTTCCCCGGGCTCCAGTGAGGTTTACAACCAGTCCCTAAATGCATGTTCATTAGAAGCAAGTATGCAGTCAAAATCCTTCAGTGGAAAGACTTGGGGGTGGGTGTTTTTCCCTGCTCCCTCTGTGCCGATCATGGGGGATAGTCATAGTCAGTGCTCATGTTCCCATTTAAGAACTGCTTCTTTGTTTGCTCTAGTCCTGTGGGACTTGTCCTCTTGGCTTTTAGAGCTAGGTGTTTAGGGTGCTTGTCCCTTGAGTGGCCTTAAAAGTTGGGCTGCTAGATGTGCAATCCAAACCCTTTGCTCCTCAGGGAGAAAACAGAACTTGTAGGTTTTCCCCCAATTGTATGGCACTATGTCCAGTAGAGTTTATGTGAAAGTGGGTCTCAGCCTTTCCTGCTTGTTTTGATGTAGTTATTTTCTCATTCACTCAGTCCATAGGAGTCCCTCAGCTAGTTTCTGGATATATCTCAGAAGGAATTGCTCCATGTGCATGTGTACATTTGGTGCATTTGTGGAAGCAGGGAAGTTCAGGAGCCTCCTGTGTCACCATCCAGGTCCCTCCTCTCTCTGAAGAGTAAACTCTGTATAGGTTACTCCCCTATATACAAGACATTCATATTTTTACAATTAATTATACAGTAGAGTCCTAACAACTTAGTTGGCTTTACAGGGCCCTCTCTTACCTTTCCCTGACCCAGCTTTACAACTTCCCTCATTTTCTAATACTCTCTGCTCAGGTAAACTGGAACTGTTGTCACTCCTTCAGTTCCCTGTGATTCTGCACACATACTTCCCCAATTCCCATTCAGAAAATATCACTACCACCTTCAAGATGCCCTTCACATACTACCTATTCTGTGAAGCCTTCCCTGATAATACCGTTGGAATGGCACTCTCTTCCAGGTTTCAGTAACATGTTGTACTTTCTGAACGATGGTTCTGAATATATCATGGTCTTGTTTTATCAGATAAATGGATTTGCATGATGATCCTCCTCATACTAGATATTAATTTTGAAACAGTAACTGAAACACCGTAGGCTTTCTTTCCTTTATCTGTAAAATGGAGATGATGGTACCTCAGAATACATAGAATTGTTGGGAACATTGAATTTCTATATGTAAAATATTTCTCACTACACCTGCAACATACTAAGCAATCAGTAAGTGATAGCTATAATCATTTATTCAAATTCTTGTCCCCACCATGTGTAGCTTAAGAAAAGACATACCTTTACTTAGTGTTTCAATTATATTTAAGAGGATATTTCTTTCTTTTTTTTAAGATTTTATTTATTTATTTGACAGAGAGAGACACAGCAAGAGAGGGAACACAAGCAGGGGAAGTGGGAAAGGAAGAAGCAGGCTTCCCGCCAAGCAGGCAGCCTGGTGGGGCTCCATCCCAGGACCCTGGGACCATGACCTGAGCCAAAGGCAGACACTTAATGACTGAGCCACCCAGGCGCCCTGAGGATATTTTCTTCTAGGGTGTAAGCTCCTGAAGTATAGAAACGGTTTCTTAAGCTTCTTTGCACTCCTGAAATAACCAAATGTCTTCCACAGAGTAGATAATATTTATTTACTGAATGAATAAATGATATGAACAAATAACTCATTTAAGTTGCTGTTGTTTCTGTACACTGTACATGATGTTGCTATGCAGAACAGAACTAATTGGTAGATGGATTTCCATTATAGTCTTGTCAAAGCTACAGGATTAGCACTTTTCCCAGCTATGCAAATAGGCAAATATCTGTTTTAATTAAGGCTGTTGGAAAAAAAATTTCTTTCCCCCAAATGATCTCCTGACAAAATGTGATGACATGTATATATATATATATGTGTATATATAACATACATGCATACCTATACATGTATATGTGTATATGTATGTATACATATATATGCATGTATATTATGCATACTGTGTATAAAAGATACAGTTATGTTTCAGTGAGACAGATTTACCCTGTGTTTTAAGTATCTGAAAGCAGATCTTTTTCCTAAAGCTGAACTTGGTAAATAGTAGGAAAAGGAGTATCAGCACGTTTGAAGGAGATTGAGAGATACACCTTTTACCAGATGAAGGGAAGACAGAGAAAGATAACTTTTTTTTGCCCTAGAACAGGTCTTTCCTGGATCCCTAGAACATCATAAATGAGCTTAAGCAATGCGTAAAAATGTATATCATGAGTGAGGATATTGGGGAAGAGATCCCTGGCTTAAAGAATATTCAAATGTGCCTTTATCACTGTTATCCAATACAGATTTCTGTGATACTAGAACTGTTATCTGTTCGCACTGTCCAATATGGCAGCCCTAGCCACATGAGACTACTGAGCACTTAAAATTTTGTTTGTGCAGTTCAGAAATTTAAACTTTAATTAAATGTTCATTAATTCCAGTTTAGATAACCGCATATGGCTACTGACTATTTATTGGACAGCACAGGTCTATATTATCCTTAAATCTTCAGTGCTGTACAAAAAGCAGTAATTTCTTTCACAGGCTTCCCCAGGTTTGGCACCCTTTGACTTTCTCAACAAAATTTAGGAACTTTCAGCATCCCCTCATTTATCTTAAGTATCCTCTCTGCTCATTAGAGTAATTTCAGAGTCCAGTTTCAGTAGCCAATCTGTCAATGAGCAATGTACACACACTTCCTGCATCTGAAGTGCTATTATAATTAACTCAAGAGAAGTTTGTCATAAATACAAGGGTTTTTTGTGTGTGCCTGGGTGTCTCAGTCGGTTAAGTGTCCAACTCGTGATTTCAGCTCAGGTCATGATACTCGGGGTAATGAGATTGAGCCCTGTGTCAGGCTCCATGCTTAGTGGGGAGTCTGTTTGAGATTCTCTCCCTCTCCCTCTTGCTTTGCCCTTCCCCCTGCTCTCTTTCTCTCACTCTCAAATAAATCATAAAAAAAATAAATATTGGCCAATGGAACAGAATAGAGAACCCCGATATGGACCCTCAACTCTATGGTCAAATAATCTTCAACAAAGCAGGAAAAAATATGCAATGGATTTCCCGAAGAGACAGTCTCTTCAATAAATGGTGCTGGGAAAATTGGACAGCCACATGCAGAAGAATGAAACTTGACCATTCTCTAACACCATACACAAAGATAAACTCAAAATGGAGGAAAGACCTCAATGTGAGACAGGAATCCATCAAAATCCTGGAGGAGAACATAGGCAGTAACCTCTTCGACCTCGGCCACAGCAACCTCTTTCAAAAGATACATCTCCAAAGGCTAGTGAAACAAAAGCAAAAATGAACTTTTGGGACTTCATCAAGATAAAAAGCTTCTGCACAGCAAAGGAAACAGTCAACAAAACAAAGAGGCAACCCACAGAATGGGAGAAGATATTTGCAAATGACACTACAGATAAAGAGCTGGTATCCAAGATCTATAAAGAACTTCTCAAACTCAATACCCAAAAAACAAATAATCGAGTCAAAAAATGGGCAGAAGAGATGAACAGACACTTCTCTGAAGGTAACATACAAATGGCTAACAGACACATGAAAAAGTGTTCATCATCATTAGCCATCAGGGAAATCCAAATCAAAACCACACTGAGATACCACCTTATACCAGTTAGAATGGCAAAAATTGACAAGGCAAGAAACAACTGTTGGAGAGGTGGAGAAAGGGGAACCCATATCTTATACTGTCGGTGGGAATGCAAGTTGGTACAGCCACTTTGGAAAACAGTGTGGAGGTGCCTCAAAAAATTAAATACGGAGCTACCCTGTGACCCAGCAATTGCTCTCCTGGGTATTTACCCCAACGACACAGATGTAGTGAAAAGAAGGGCCATATACACCCCAATGTTCATAGCAGCAATGTCCACAATAGCCCAACTGTGGAAAGAGCCAAGATGCCCTTCCAGAGATGAATGGATAAAGAAGATGGGGTCCATATATACAATGGAATATTACTCAGCCATCAGAAAGGATGAATACCCAACTTTTACATCAACATGGATGGGACTGGAGGGGATTATGCTAAGTGAAATAAGTCAAGCAGAGAAAGTCAATTATCATATGGTTTCACTTATTTGTGGAACATAAGGAATAGCATGGAAGACATTAGGAGAAGGAAGGGAAAAATGAAGGGGGCGAAATTGGAGGGAGAAATGAACCATGAGAGACTATGGACTCTGAGACAAACAATCTGAGGGTTTTAGAGGGGATGGGTTAGCCTGGTGATGGGTATTAAGGAGAGCACGTACTGCATGGAGCACTGGGTGTTATATGAAAACAATGGATCGTGGATCACTACATCAAAAACTAATGATGTATGGTGACTAACATAATAAAATAAAATAAATAAATACAAGGGGTTTTGTTTCAAGGCACTCAAATTATTCTTTTTGAGGCAAAAATGCACACATGCAAGAACTTTTATAAAGAAATATCAATGCTTGTCAATTTAGTACAAACTTAAATCCAACCTAATTTATCATAGATGATAGCCTTCTAGCAAGGAAAAAAAAAATCTCCTTACTGTTACGAATTTATTGATAATAGTTTTCCATGCTAGACACTGGATTGAAAAAAAATCTTGAGTATCCTTAGAAATTCCAGTTCAAAACTCTAAGAAGAAAATACAGTTTTAAAATCCATTCTGAGTTATTTAATGTCGCTAAGAGGTCATACAGTGAAAACGATCATCAAAGTTGAAAGGCCTAATTTCTAAATAAGAGAAAATTATACACATTGAGAAAAATCATGGACTTTTACATTGGTTATGTAGTCCATCATATATATATGTATGTATATGTATATTTTAAGATTTGTTTATTTATTTTAGAAAGAAAGAGTGAGAGGTGGGGAGGGTCAGAGGTGGAGGAAGAGAGAGTCTCAAGCAGACTTCCTGCTGGGTGCAGAGCCTGTTGCTGGGCTCGACCTCGTGACCCCGAGATCATGACCTGAGTGGAAACCAAGATCTGATGCTTAACCAACTGAGTCACCCAAGTGTGCCATATGTATTTTTTTCTTCTGGCTTCTGCCTCTGGATAGAAAAAAAAATGATAACAATTTCTTGACATTAGAGAGGTGGAGATGCTGAAAATTTTAATTTTTCCTTGGTTTTAACACAATATAATTAAAGGAAATTCTCTTTAAGGATATGAAGAGCAAGGTTTGTAACCCCAAGTGAAGTCAGATTGTCACCTAAATTTAAAGGAGAAGTTCCAGTGCTGGAGACAGTTGGAAGCAGCGGACCAGCTGAAGTGTAGGCTGACATACTCAATGATCTGGGTCAGTTACTTTAGGAGGAATAAACTATTTAGCACACAAAAAGAGGCACATGCCTTGAAATTCTATAGAATCAGGCAGGACCACCTAATATTAATGGTACTGGTATGCATTATTGATTATTTTAAAGCACTTTATAGATTTTATTTATTTATTTATTTATTTTTAAAGATTTTATTTATTTATTTGACAGAGAGACAGCGAGAGCAGGAACACAAGCAGGGGGAGTGGGGGAGGGAGAAGCAGGCTTCCCGCTGAGCAGGGAGCCCGATGTGGGACTCGATCCCAGGACCCTGGGATCATGACCTGAGCCGAACACTGACCCTTAACTACTGAGCCATCCAGGCGCCCCAAAAGCACTTTATAGATTTTAAAATCCTTCTGTTTTAAGTCTTGATTCATGATGTCAATATATAACAGGAAGCACAAGGTACATTCACTTTTATTTTGGTGGCAAGTAAATGAGAAAACATTTAGGGCAAGATCCTCAAAGAAGAAAATAGCTCATTTTACTCACCTATATTTTTTAAATATCAACTTTTCTACTGGATCAGTTGAGTAATATTTAAATGGAAAACTATCTGAACAAGGTTTTAGGACATGCATATATTACACTAAAATTATGCATTGTGGTTTTGTGGTGATAGTCTTGTCTGTATAGAAAATCACATAAACTTAATAATGTTAAAATCCTCTTCTTCTTTTGTTTTATAATTTGTATTCTCATAGCATCATATATAGAATAACTGAATAATAAAAATGCTATTATTGGATGCATAATATATGTTTCATCTGGTGTTTGAAATGCCAGTGAGTCTGTTTTATCCATTTCATTCATTGCAAGTCAGAAAATGCATGGATGAGTCTATACCTGTGAATCTTAGGAAATCTTACGAATTTTAGAATTTTGTTTAGGTTGGATTTATAACCTTGCCTTGGGCCTTCATTTCATATCATGATGGTATCTGACCTCTTCTATTTGGTGACCAGGAAGTATGTGGTAATTTTCTACCCAGTTGCTAAAGCTATTATACATTTCAGAGAAGGTTTCTATAAAGCATACTCCATATGGCAGTTGATAATCTTGCAGCCCAACATAGTGGACAATTCACACTAACAGTCACAGACTGATTTTCCCCGAGGAGTCATTCAACATGGCCATCTGAAATCATCCTATTTTTAATCTATTTTGAAAATCAAAGATCCCACCATTTCTGAATTTCTTAAGGTCATTGGTCTACTTTATGTTTCCTGTGATAGATCGCCTAATCTAGCTTGGAGGTGAAAGATGCAGTTAAGAAAGCAGAGTGAAGAAAATAATTTTGAGATGCAACACTTTCAGCTTTAAAGGCTATTAATGACTAAAGGATGCAACAACAACGAAGTATTTCTCTCATCCTTGCAGGGACTACAGGTTGCTAACAGCATGCACAATAACGTGGCTCTCTGGGTTTATGTTAAAAGTATTTTTGTATCGGGGCCCCCCGGGTGGCTCAGTTGGTTAAGCGACTGCCTTCGGCTCAGGTCATAATCCTGGAGTCCCGGGATCGAGTCCCACATCGGGCTCCCTGCTCCACAGGGAGTCTGCTTCACCCTCTGACCCTCCTCCGTCTCATGTGCTCTCTCTTTCTCTCTCAAATAAATAAATAAATAAATAAAATCTTTAAAAAAAAGGTATTTTTGTATCTTTTTCTCATTCCTAATAAGTGTCTTCAGAAAAACTTCTTTAGCAAGGGAAATTGCCACATGTGCATGTGTACATGTGTGTGTGTTTAAAGCATTTAATATTTTTGTTTGATAGAAAAGATTTTTTTTAATTTAAAGAATTTTAAAAGTAATCTCTACACCCATAGTGGGGCTCGATCTCACAACCCTGAGATCAAGAGTTTCATGCTCCACCGACTGAGCCAGCCAGGCACCCCAATACTGTGTTCTTCTGTCAATTTCACATGAGTTTATTTTCTATATTTTAAATTAAAAAATTCTCCATGTTTTGAATATAAAATAGGAAAAAATCAAAGCCAGGAGAAAAATTGCACCTTTGGCTTCCCACGCACCCTTGTGGTGTTTGAAATTTCTCTTCAGCATTTCAGTCAATACTTCCAAAAACCACTGTGGCTTACATCTCTTGACAGTGCACTCACTACCTTCCAAGTTTGCAGAGCATATTCCATCTTTGAACACATGAAGGTTTTGGAAAGTTCTTTTTACATTAAACTGAAACATTTTTCACTTTAACATGTATGTATTAGTCTTGGTACTATTGTCTGAGACCACATGAAAGAAGTCTGAATCCCTTTTCCTTATGACTTTTCTCTTTCCAAACCTTTCAAATATTCGATGTTTGCAAGCATGTGCCCTGACAAATCTTCTGCCCAACCCCAATACAATTTCAAGTATTTTATAAAAGTCATGATTTTTAGTTTTCTCACCATGCTTTTGTTCATATATGTCAGGGCATTTATTGTATTCTACTCCAGGAAAATAAAGTATAAACAGAGTTTTTGAGAGTGGAGGGGATGAAAGATCATTCTGCTTCTCCTGCTTTTACAAACATTTATGTGTTCTTCCCTTCTCCCATGGGGATTGGAGTGGGTATTTATTGAATCCTTCCAATTGCTCCCTCCCATTCATTTATTGGCTTCTTTTCAAAGAAGGGTTAATACTGTCAAAGAGAAATTGTATTGGACCATTACACAGGGATGAAGACTATTGCGAAATTGGAGGGAGATTGAACTAAACTCCACTGAAATAAAAGGCAGGGACATTTTTAGGCACTGAACTAAGCTAGTGGGAAAATTTTCCAGGACATTAAGGGGGAAATTGATCAATGTGATTATGACATCTGTGTTTGCTGATTGAAGCTTATCAAAGTTAGGTTCCTAACTATCCTCTCACAGAGACTGGGGAGAGGATAGGGTTTTTGTCATTCTTGATGATTACATTTCAAAGGTGTGATTCTCAGGTTGTTGAGCAGGACATTCCTAGGTTGTAAAACAGGCAAGAGTCTGGGAGAAAATTTGCATCTCAAGGGGCAGAGAAAGAATTTATAATCCCATGTAAAATGTTTTAAGAAAAAGAAGGCCAAGGGTTTATAATCAGGAAGAAACCTGTCCTAAAGTTCAGTCAAGCTGAAGGTAACATTAAGGCTGGTTTGGGCAATACTTACTTTTGGTTGCTGAAAAACTGGCTGTCATTGGACATCTTTAATAAGGAAAGGCATATTATGTTAAGAAAGCACTAACTGCTTTCTCTCTCTTGCATTTCCTCATACCAAAGACCGTTCCTAGAAGTCATACCTTTTGTACTACAGGAAGCTAGATGAATGTGTCACAATAGTTGCCTGAAAGTTCGTATTTCTTTTAAGTGGGTCAGAATATGTAGAAAATAGAGGGAAGCTCAGGATGTAAAGTGACACATTTTTCTTCAATCTACCTTACTCAAGATCCTTTACTTGGGCAGTTACTGGATCTCATTTAATAAAAGCAGCACCTCGATATCCTTTTCTCTGTGATTACCCTATGGGCATTTTTTTTCTCGGTCAGAACCCAGAGAGACTGAGAAATAATGATTGTGACCCTAACATATCAAGTGAAACAGAGTGAGCAGAAACTCGAGGAGTTTTTAAATACATGAAGAGAATGATGAAATAGATGAGGAACTTGACATTGCCAATGTCTTGGAAGAAACTATTGTCAGGAGAAAAGATGCCCCTCATGGACACAGGGCACTGAACAGTGTTGGGTTGTAATGAAAAAATAACTATGGAAACTGGCACAGGAAACACTATAGATTGACAAAAACTGAGAGGAGAAAAGTGAAGGAGAGAAAAGAAAATGCATGCCCAAAATGTGAAATAGAGGTCTAAATTGATACATGGCAAGACAGTAAGTGTCATGCTGAAGAAAAATGATGAGTTTAGGGTATCAAACCCATAGTTGCCATATAAGCTCAGGGCAAGGAATCTGGAAATCCAAACAGGAATCAGGGAACTGAATAATCATTTGATTTTGGTAAAATTTATTTGACATCCAGTAGAAGACCATTTCCCACTCCTCTCTTCATAATGAATGATCTGATCAACTCGAAGCAGAAGCAAGGAGTGGTAATACCATTTGAAGTTTAGAAACTAACACTGACCATAAAACCATAGAGGAGGATAGCCTTTTTTCCCCCTCAATAATTTATCTCTATGAATGTAGCCTGAGAATAGCGTTATATTTTGCTTGCCATGGCCAACCTCATGGTTTAGCTCTAAAATAGTTAAGTCCTAAGTACTTATTTCTCAATATGAAAATCTCTGCCTCACCTTAACATAGCATAATATTAGAGCTGGAAAGAACCTTAGAATTGATCTGTTAAAAGCAATTTATTTTAGAGATGAATCCGGGTAATTTAATTCAGTATGTGGACTAGCTGTCTAAAAGTCCCGAGAGATACAACATACGCAGTAGGCACGTCAATGCTTGTTGACTAGGATTAGCATTTCTCCAGTAGGCTTTCAGAATGCAAAGCCAGGGTCTGTAGTGAATATGAAAAATCAAAGGAAACAGGAGGGCATACCTGTGGGATCTTTGAAGAATATGTTTCCTTCACTTTAGACTGATTAAATCACTAGGGTGGGTGGTGACCTTTTATTAGAGTGCCTGCTACTTATATGAGGAAGTTCAAAATCAGCATAATGACTGAGCTTTGATAGAAAATGTTCTGATCAAAACAAAACAAAATGTAAAAAGTGAATAAGTAGGTAAAGTAGCAGATTAATATTGGAGATGCACATCACAAGTCACTTTAAAATACATTTAACTTACTCAAGCAGCAAAACACAATTTTCAATTGGAAACTATTTGATGCAAGTAACTGATATACTGCTGTGCCCATAATACAAAATTTTGAACAGATCTGTATATCTTTGGTGATTTCTTTTCTGATTCCTTTGCATATACATTATGCATTTGAATTAATACTTGAATAATGGATGCTTGTCTGAAGTAACTTACCTGTCAAAGCTATGACACTGGAATGGAAATTATTTATTATGGGAATCCAGCCTTGGATTGATTTTATATGATAAAATTGAATGGCAATTGCATCATATTTTAAGTCCAGAAATTCAAGAGCATATTACAGGTCCTTTAGATTTTGTTTGGTGAAAACTGGGGATAGAAACATCTGTTATAGTTCCCCCTAGAAATTTTCTAATGAATAAAATTAATGAATGTCTTTATGGATATTTTGTAAAAACTGTAAATTGTTATACAGACATTGATTTGATCACTTATTATTTGCAATATGCAGTACTCAGAACTAGGTATGAAATACTGAGATATAATCTCTGCCCTTAAGAAACTTAAATTAAAAAAAAGAAACTTGTATTGCATATTGGAGATATTAAATAAAATTACAATTATAATATGATTTGTGCTATGATGGAGCTTCAAAGAGGGGCAGCTCAGTGGAATTTTTAAGGCTCTAGAAATTTTGCTAGAAGTGGTGATTGGATTTAGGGACAAGATACATGAAGATATTAGCAAGGTGAAAAAAAGAACAACTCTCTGTAAAGAAGGGCAATAAAAGAGAAGGGCACACCAGAGTTGAAAACAAAAGGGAGCTTTCTATGTCAGCTTAAGAGTTTGGGTTTGATTCTGAGTGGTACAGGGACTGAAATACTTGAATGGGATGTGTTCTACCTGGATTTACATTTTTGAAAGTTTGTTCTTGCTACAGTACAGTAAAGACTAGTAGCAAAGAGACTTGTGGAAAATGACTTCCTCAATGCAAAACAAGCTCATGGTTCCAGTGGTTTCTTAGTAATATATTCCACATTCCTTGATGAATAAATGAATGAGTAAATCTGCACTTAACTGAGTAACTCAAGTATTAGAACTGGTGCTAGTGTCACAAAGAGCCTAGCATATCTTCCCTAAACTATTTCCACTACTTATTGAAGAGGGTAGGAAGAAAATGTCTTGTCAGCATCAGCAAGAGAATGAGTACGAGAGTTTATTGGGTAGGAAATCCTCGAGAAAGGCAAATAAAACATAGATTTAGCTGACTAATTTTTGTTACTGATTTTAGCTCTCTTTGAGCAATGCCTTTGTGTGGATGGGTAAAGTTCATTTAAAGCGATTAGGAAGGCTCTACTATGGTCACTTAGCTGTTGGTTCGTCTCTTTTTTGTCCACCAATTTAAGTTACAAAGCCATTTGAAAATGGAGCAAAGAGAGAAATTTACCAATGTATTAATGTTGAGAAGAAATTATTTCTATAGCACTGTGTAAAATACTGGATAATGTGGTGTCTGTGCATGTATGTGGGTATATTTTATTATGTGAGGGAGAGTTCTTTAGTAGATGATACTTCGTTACTTTTGTAGAAAGTGGGTGTGTTCAGTTGTACCTTTCAAAACTAGGGTGTTGCCTTTCATTCTTGGATTTATGTCATTAGGCTTCCAGGTTTGAATGGCTGATAAATGAGCTTATTTTCAGTTTACTTCATAAAATGCACCTGATACATATGATTTCTATGTCCAGTTTACCTTTTGGATAATTAAAAAGAAATTGACATTCATGTTAGAAAATATATCCCCTGCAACTATTAATCTTCCTGAAAACAAATAATACTGCTAAGTTGCACTTATTAATTATGATCTTATTAAATTTTCTCAACACTCACTAAGTTAGAATTTCTTAGTATTCCGTTTTATAGATGAAGAAACTGAGACTTAAAGAAGTTATGTGGCTTGCTTAAGCCTACACAGCTAATAAATAACAGAGGTGGGAGTTGAACCTGGAGAGTCTGATTTCAGATCTTCTCTAACCTGTGGGAATTGGAGCTCAGATATTTTCCAAGCCATTCATGCTTTTAGCAGACATTTATATATTGGCTATTTTGTGCCAGGCACTGTATTAAGTACCAATAATTCAAGTTCTTTCCCATAAGGAGCCTCATGGTCTAGTAGAAAAATCAAACAAGTAAAGAGGTTATAATAAATAATAAGTGCAGCTAAGTACATTGTAGCCCGAGGACGCAAAGTCCAAAAAAGATTCCCTAATGTTTATTTATCACAGAATTTAGAAAGAACTATGAGAAGGAAGAAGGACATATGGATTTTTTTTTAAGGCAGAGGAAGCAAAACAAACAAACATGAGAAACACTATGTATATTGAGGAATGAAAATAATTCACTTAGATTAAAACAAAAATTACAATTCAGGAAGTGATAAGTAAGGTGGCTGGGATGTAAGATGTGCCAAAACTCAAATTGTCTTATATAACATGCAAATGATTTTGGGCTTTGCTCTGAGTACTGTGGAAGTTATAATATTTTAAATTTTTCCATCACAATTTGAACAAGTGTGTGTGTGTGTGTGTGTGTGTGTGCGTGCGCGCATGTGTGGGTATTAGGACATCTCTTTCTATACTATCAGTGTAAATCATGTAATGTAATGAGGGAATCCTGGCATCAATTCCTGTGGAAATTATTGAGATTTTTGGTAACTAAAGGCCATGACAGTATGAAAAGTTAGAGGTCAGTTTTGCGAACCAATAAGGAACTCATAATTAATTGGATTAGAAATTAGTGGGCAAGGGTTGTTTTGGGTGATGAAAGTGTCATTTTATTAACTTGTTTCTATTAAAATATTCAAATGGATGCATATATTTTAGAATATTTTTATATCTCGGGTATTCATCTAACTAAACATATCTCCATTCCATGATTTCGTCAACCATTTGAAAGGTAGAAGGTAGGTAAGATGTTAATGGCTTGCTTCCCTACGTAAACATCCCTGTGGTGCCTCCTGAGCAAGCTTTTTGTTCATACAAATGACTTTTATTTTTGTTATATTTAGATAAATCTTTGCCGAAAGTATCTCTAAAGCGATGCTGAGAAACTAGGGTTCATAAATATTCACCAATTCTGAACCAATCATCCTTTTCCAGAAACCTGCAGAATCATTCCATGATGTCTGTTTTGCCACCTCTATGTTTCATCAATATCTTGCTATCTCCACAATGGCCAGGAGAGGAACACAAGTACTCTGCCAGCCATGGCTTGATTTCTGATTTCTGCGGAACTCAAGGTTTACTAAAGGAACCTTCTTTATTTTGTTAGGCATAATACAGCACAGGAGGAGCTCCTTTTTCCCTGATGGAGTTGCAAATTCCACCAAGTTGGAGTGAATTTATTTCAGAGATTTGACACTTCTCCAATGTTAATATATTTTCAGTCTAATTTTGTTACACATTAGCACGTGCTTGGAATGTCAACCACCCCCTTATTGCAGATCACAGATTTAGGTTACATTGGCATTACCTAGTGTTTGCTAAAGAGTGCGTGCCTTATGCCTTGCCAATTTTATTTATTTGGGTTTCATTTGATTTAACTAAACATTAGAGAAAGTGAGTGCTTAAGGTAGCATTGTACGTGATTCAGAATAAAATCACAGTAAGTTCCATTAAGTGGCTTTTTAAAGACTCTATATAATACAGTATGTAAAATTGACAGTGCCTATCATTTATACATTTCGGGGGTTCTACTAATTTTCTCTGCATTTATATGTGGTATGCTTATTTTTAATATGTGATGGATGACCTATTGGAGTTTCAAAAATAGGAGCTCCTCTAAGAAATAACTTAAATGGTTTTCAAATACTTGCAGCACCTAGCTTTGTGGAATGACAGTTTCCAACTGTGAAGCAGAAAAAATATTTTAAAATAATTTGAAATATTTTAACTAGATTGAATGCTACTTGAATCTTTGTATACTAGAACAGCAACATTGTATATAATAGCCATAGTGGTCTAAGAGCCCCTAGTCAGAGAAAGGAGAACAGCTGAGTTCTCTGATGTTTAGGATTTAATATTGAGCACTTATTGGAACTGAAACCCTTTTCATAGAATAAATTGTGTGTTAGTGTGTGTATATGTAAAATTGAACATAAAACTCTGTTCAAATTTTCCAAGGACAAAATTGTTCTAAAAAATTATATTAGCTAATATATAACTATGAAAAGAGTATCTTCAAAAGCAACTTACTTATACATTACTAAAGCACGGAAGCTGTGTTGTAAGAATCACACTTAAATGCATCCAACTCCATTTGTTTAGGATTTTTTAAAAGCAGATGTTAGGGCGCCTGTGTGGCTCAGTTGGTTAAGCAACTGCCTTTGGCTCAGGTCATGATCCCTGGAGTCCCAGGATCGAGTCCCGCATCGGGCTCCCTGCTCGGCAGGGAGTCTGCTTCTCCTTCTGACCCTCCTCCCTCTCATGCTCTCTGTCTGTCATTCTCTCTCTCTCAAATAGATAAAATCTTAAAAAAATATAAATAAAAAAAATAAAAGCAGATGTTAAAGTTATGTTCTTATAGATTAAATTTTCAAGTGTGAATAACTTATCAAATGTTACTGTAGCTTTTTTGCAACAATAACATTGTTTTGTTGTAGCTTTCTGTTGTTTTGGAAGGTTATCTCTACCCCCCCCCCCCCGGCCCCATGCACCCACTCTTTATTGCTGCTGGGCCAGGCACCAGGTCCTGCTCAGCTCAGGGAGAGGGAAGTCCTGACCAGTTCCCCACTCTCTGTGGCCAGCTAGCAGGCCAAGCAGAGCTCTGAGGCCTGCACCTGGACCACCCAGCTCCAAGGCATGGTCCAGGGTGTGGAGCCCTCAGGGAGGTTGTGGGGCCCATGCACAGCCCTTAGCCTAGAAGGTGTTTTGTGATTAATCATTAATATTTCTTTATTTTGATTAAATAGAATGAGAAAAATTCTTGATGATATTCTGAATTTGTGCTAGTCCAAGAAATTGAATACTTGAGACTGGTCAAGGTAAAATAATCCATATATTCCAATCAGCGTATGAGAAAATTGGTTAAATGACTTCCTTTGAAAATAACTCTGTTCCTTTACCTTTATGCATAAAACCATTATTATTATTTAAATGAAACCATTATTGATGCTGGAAAGGAGAATAGAAGTTTTCGAGCCATAGAACCAAGCCATCTTAGATGAGTAGCCAAAGAACCAATGTTTGTCTAAGTAGAATAATGAAAGTAATTAACAAAAGCAAAATACATCTGAAATATGTGTGTGTATTAAAACTAAAAATAAGAAGGTCATAAAATGGTAAAGACATAATTTACATAGTATTTTCAACTGGAAGGAGACAGAAATGTGATAGGGAAGGGCACATTATCAGAGAAGCATTATTTGTAATGAGCTAGTTTGTAGGCTGAATGCTTCACTTAAAATCCATTATATTATTAGATAAATACCTATATAAAATAAAAAAAGAAAGCTTTTGATTCTTAGTTCAGAGAAGTGAGATGAAAAGACCATTGTTTCCACCCACATAAAAAGGAAAAAGCTAAATGTACTGCAAATTAATGAGTTTTTGGAACACAGCAGAGAACTGAATTCTCATGGCAGCCAACTAACCTCAGATCTGGGAGAGCCAGGCATCTGAAGGGAGAGAAGTGATAGAAGTCCTTGTTTAAATTGGGCAGGTGCAGTTGGATTTGAAATAAGCCAGTAAGAATTCAGTTGAAAGGCCAGTTGTGGTTTATATGAAAGTGTAAATCCACTGGGGATTACAGATTTGGGGAATGTTTCAGACCTCTTACTGGCTTTTTCTCTTTGAGTCTGACCAGGCACTCATAGGGAAGATTGGAGAGAATTCTGAGAAGCCTTCCCTTGTGATGCTAGCTAGGTACAGGAGGGGAATTGCTTAAACTGCTGAATTTGGCTTGATGCATCTTCTATTTCTCCTTGATGGGACAAAAGTCTTGGTGTCCAGGTAAAAGAGAAATGAATATTATTCTTTCAGGGGAGTGGGTTACCCCTTGAAGAGAAAAAGAGAGAAAAAAGTTCTCTGTCCCTGGGAAGGAGCGTGGTTGAATGCCAAACCCACCATTACAAATGGAGAAGGGGCAGGGGTAATTGCAAAGGCCCCACTCAAGAGACCCTTGGGCACAGTGCCTGCATAAGGCCAAGGCTAAATCCAAACATCAGAAAACAGTTCCCTACACTGATTCGTACTTCCAGAATAATAAGAATTGGATAGAATGACTGTCAAATACAATGAGGAGAGCTTCAAGAGACCTATTTCTTCTCAGGTGCAATGAAAAGGGGAAAAAAAACAAAAACAAAAAACAACCCAGAGTTGAACGGATATTGAGAAAATAACCTCTGACATGACAGTTTATATCCTAAAAACCAAGCATCAGTAGAGGAATTTGCAACCTGTGGTGTGCTTAAGGTATCCCTAGCAACAAAAGGCCAACTCCGTTCCTGATTAGATTAACACAAGCCCCAACACGGAAATAGAGATAAAGAAGTACTAATTACCATGCATAAAGACGATTTACCTTAGCCTCCACTGTTCTACATAAAATGCCTATCTTTCAGCAACAGTTAGGAGAAATGAGAAAAGTCAAGAAATAAAAACAAAAAAACAACTCCAAAAAGGCAAATCAACCGTCAGAACCTGCTCATATGACACATATGTTGAAAATATTTGACAAAAAATTTAAAATAACTATGTTAAATATGTTAAGGGCCCAAACTGAAAAGGTTAGACAATTTGCAAGACAAGCTGGGTACAAATAAAAAGTAACACAGGTGAAGATTGTCTTTGATCGGCTCATTAGTAGACTTAACACAGCCAATGAAAGAATAGGTGCCTCTGAAGACAGGTCGGCAAAAATTACCCAAAAATAAACATAAGAGATAAAAGAGCAGAGGTTCTAGAGCTTTGGGGGAAGAACTGTGGGATATCAGGTGGACAAACAAATAACTGGAATCTCAAGAAGGAAGAACAGACAGAAGAAAGAACAGACCTTGTTGGAGATGTCAGAACTGGAACACCGACACAGCAACAGGGTGTTTTACATACCCCCATCCAACAAAAGCAGGCAACCCAGACCTAGCTTTTCCCATCTCCAGCTTAATAGCAGAAGGCAGCACAGACAGGCACATCCCTCCCTAGGTCGAACATGTATCTTTCTGACAACAGTTGAGTCTGAGAGTCACCTGCAGGAGGGACTTATCAGTAGATCTTTCAACAATAAGTGATCAGAGGAAGTGTTCTCATTCCCCACCATGCCTGATGTTCCCTCAAGACCAACAGTGATGTGAGAGAGCAGAACCTATAACAACTCAGCCACAACAAGCTGCCAGGGTTTGGGATACTGTGGGTCTTTTTGTCCCAGTGATCTGAAATCCCCCTTACCTGCCTGGAGACATTATTGCATCTGGGGATTGTGAGCAAGGGGATACCAGCACAAAAGCTGTCCAGCCAAGCCTCTTTTTTTTTTTTTAAGATTTTTATTTATTTATTTGCCAGAGAGAGAGAGAGCACAAGCAGGGGAGAGGGGCAGAGGGAGAAGCAGTCTCCCCACTGAGCAAGGAGCCTGATGTGGGAATCGATCCCAGGACCCCCGGGATCATGACCTGAGCCGAAGGCAGATGCTTAACTGACTGAGCCACCTAGGCATTCCCAGCCAAGCCACTTTATCACCTCAGGCCTGAGACTTTCTTCTCTCTGACGATAAGACATCCAGAATCTGGGAGAACGCCTTTCTTTGCCTCAGGCAGCAACATCACAAGTGGGTAGTTCTAGCAGCACCAGATAAACTAAACACACAAAAAATTACCATAAAGGCTTAGAAAATTAAACCACAGTTGGATCCACAGCTCACAAATACAGGCCATACCTACATGCTAAAGCTAATCAGAGTGAGTATTTGCTAAAATAAAAGATTTAAATCAGGCCTAGGGTTTCCTAACATAACACCCAAAATGTCTAGGATGCATAAAAATCATTCACCATACTAAGAACCAAGAAAATAACTGAATGAGAAAAGGTTGATGCAGTTACAATTCTGTTAAACCAATGAAAAATAGAAAATAAGTAGGAGTTAAAAAAAGAATCAAATGGGAAAATTGATAAATCTGACTTAATTGTATTTGGTTGAATGGTGTCCCCCCCCAAAAAAATATGCTCATCTCCCTGAACCATGTAATTGAAAATATATGTATCTTTGCAGATGTAATTAGGTTAAGGATATTGAGACAATATCATCCTAGATTGTACAGGTGGGTCTTAAGTCCAATGTTAAATGTCCCTAAAAGCGGCACAAAGAGGAGACACGGGGAAAGAAAAAAGACCATGTGAAGACAGAAGCCAAGACTGAAGTGATGACCTACAAGCAAAGGAAATCCTGGAGCCACCAGAATCTGGAAGAGGCAAGGGTGGATTCTCTTGCACAGCCTTCAGAAGGCGTTACAGCTCTGCCAAAATCTTGATTTTGGACCCTGGGCCTGCAGAACTGTGAGAGAATACATTTCTGTTGTTTTAAGCCACCAAGTTTGTGGTAATTTGTCACAGCAGTCTTAGGAAATCAAAACATTTGTCAAAACAGAACAAAACAAAATTTGGCTCTAGGAAAGACTCTGTTTAGAGAATGTAAAGACAAGCTACACCTGGGAGAAAATATTTTCTCACCATATATCTGACAAAGAATTAGTGTCTAGAGAATGAATGTGAAGTTTAATTTTGTGTCAACTTGACTGAGGTAAGGATGCCCAGATAGCTAGTGAAAACATTTCTGGGTGCGTCAGTGAGTGTGTTTCCTGAAGAGATCAGCATTTGAATGGTCACCCTCGCCAGTGAGGGTAGGGTATCATCTAATAGGCTGAGGGCATGAACAGAACAGAAAAGTGGAGGAAGGACGAATTTGCTCTCTGGCTGAGTCAGGACATCTGTGCTCCTGGTTCTCTGATGACACATCACTGGCTCGTCTGGTTCTCTGGCACACAAGATTGAACTGGAACTACACCACCTGCTTCCCTGGGCCTCCAGTTTACAGACAGTGGATCATAGGACTTCTCAGCCTCCATAACTGTGAGCCAGCCTCTCAGCATAAATCTCTTTATATAGATCTCTATATACCCTAATTATTTATCAGGAGAACTCAGACTAATACAATAAAAATCTCTTAAAACCTAACAGTAAAAAACAAAAACAAAAACAATGCAATAAGAAAATGGCCTAAAGATATAAACAGTGGAAAGGGCATATAGATAGTGAATGAACACATGAAAAGATGTTCAGTATCACCTGTTATCATATAAGTGTATATTAGGACCATATGAAATAATCACTACACATCCCTCAGAGTGGCTAAAATAATAATAATAAAAAAAAGTGGCAACACTAAATACTTGTAAGGATGTGAAAGAATTTGATCATCTATACATTCCTGGTGGGAATGTGAAATTGTACAACCACTCTAGAAGATATTTTGGCAGTTTCTTATAAAATTAAAGATGCCATTACCATATAAACAAGCAATTGCATTTGTGGGCATTTATCCCAAGAAATTTAAAACGTATGTTCACACAAAAACCTATACACAAATGTTCATAGCAGCTTTATTTGGAATAGTCCCCAAATGGAAAACAGTCCACATGTCCTTCAACAGGTGAATGAGAAAAGAAACTGGCAACACATCCAATGTAATATCACTTAACAATAAAAAAGAGTGAAATATGGATACAAAGAAAACAGATGATTCTCTAGGAAATTATGCTAAATGAAAAAAGCCAGCCTAAAAGGTTACGTATTGTGTGATTTCACTTGTGAAATATTTTTGAGATGAAAAAATTTTAGATATAGAGAAGAGATTAGTGGTTGCCAGGGTTTAGGGAAGTGGAATAGGAGAGAAGAAGGTAGATGTGGTTATAAGAGGGGCACCAGGGATTCTTTGATGGGCTTATTCAGTGTTTGTGATAGTATACCACAGTTTTGAAAAGTGTTACCACTGGATGAAGCTGGATAGTTTACACAGGATTTCCCTGTATTGTTTTCAAAACTGTGTGAATACACACTTGTCTCAATAAAAGTTTTATTAAAAAAAACAGTAAAAGAGGGGCACCTGGGTGGCTCAGTCAGTTGGGCATCCATTCTTGGTTTCGGCTTGGGTGCTGATCTCAAGGTCGTGGGATTGAGCCCCATGTCAGCCTCTGCACTGGACGAGGAGTCAGCTTGAGATTCTCTCTCCCTCCCCCTCTGCCCCTACCCCCCTAGTGCTTGTGCGCATGCTCTCTATCAAATAAATAAATAAATAAATAAATAAAATCTTAAAAAAAAGAACAGTAAAAGATTTGAAGATAATTCAAAAAAGAAGAAAAATGGTTCTAAAAAGATGCTTAATTATCATTAGAAATCAGAGAAATGCAAAATAAAACTTTGATAGCATATCACTGTATACATCCTTTAATGAACAGAATTAAGAAGTCTGAAAGCACCAACTATTAACTGAAGATGTGCAGCAGCAACACATATTATTATGGTAGAGATGTAAACATACTGAAAAATTATTTGTTATTTTCTTATAAAATAGTAATTCTCAACTGGGAGCCGATTTTTGCCTCCCAAGGGATGTTTGGCAATATCTAGCATTATTTTTGGTTGTCATGACTGACAGTAAGTGCTACTGCAATCTAGTTGGATTGAGGCTAGGATACTGACTGCTGAACATTATATAATCTGTGGACAGCCTCCTACAGTAAGGAATCAAATGATCCAAAATGGCAATAGTGCCGAGGCTGGAAAACCTTGATTTACATATAAACCTATCATATGACCTTGCAATCCCATCCTTAGGTATTACCCAAAAGAAATGAAAACTTATGTCCTTACAAGATTTACAGACACATTTTCCTACAAGTTTTATTCGTAGTAATAAAATACGAAACAACTCATATGTCCATCATAAGATTCATGGAAAATTAAAATATATTCATAAAAAGAAGTCCTGCTTAGCCATAAAATGGAGTAAACCACTGATACATAAAACCATGGATGAGGAGTACCTGGGTGGCTCAGTCGGTTAAGCATCCGGCTCTTGATCTCAGGGTCATGAGTTCAAGCGCCACATTGGGCTCCACACTGGGTGTGGAACCTACTTCAAAAAAACAAAACAAAACAAAAAAACAAGACAACAAAACGTGGAAGGATCTCAACAATCTTATGCTGACAGAAGTCAGACAGAAAAGAATAGCTACTCCTTTAATTTTTGTGAAATTGTAGCATAGGAGAAATGGATCTGTAGTAACAGAAATGAAATCAGTGAATGTAAATGCCTTAGGCCAGAGGTGAGGCAGTTGACTACAAAGTTGCATGAAGTAACTTTTTGCCATGGTGCAATGTCCTATATATTGTTTGTAGTGCTAGTTACTAGGGTATATATCATTCTCAAACTGCATCTAACTGTGCAGTTAAAATTCGTGCACTTTATTTTATGTAATTTATCCATAAACACGGTTGTTTATAAAACAGGTGTTGGTTAAGGATAGGAAAATAAAACCAATGGAATCAAAAACAATTCTAAAAGGGGGCTTTCCTATCTACCCTGTTTGCTATAGCAACTCCCTTTATACCATGCCTTTCCCTGATTTATTTTTGTAGGATTTATCTGAGTATTGACTATCCACTAATACATTAATTTCATAAAGCCAAAGGCCTTTTTATATGTATTTGCCAGCTCTATGTCCAACACTTAGAACAGTATCTGACACTGCAGATGCTCAGTTAATATGTTTTGAATTTTGAATTGATAATCCATGAAAAATGTTTTAACTTCTCTTTGAAGCTTTTTTGAATATGACTAGGCTGAGGGACTGTCCTCTGTGTTGATCTCATAGAACCATAGTGTGATGTATACTATTTCTAATGTTGCCTATTACAAGCTCCATCTGTCTTTATTTTCATTTGGATCAATCTCTCTGTCTATCTACCTACCTACCTACCTACCTACCTACCTACCTACCTACCTATTTAACTATCTATCCCCCTCATGCTCTGCTTCTTAAATTCAGAGATTACATCTCAACACCTCATAGCATCTGCAGCATAGTCAGTACTCAGTAAATTTTAACTCAGTGCATATCTCAATGAATTTTACAGGTAAGATAATAGAGCCTCAGTACTATTTAATTGATTATCTGAATCCTACATTTGCACAGTTAAATATTTTACTTTGATTTTACTTTAAATTCTTTACTTTTTGTAGTTTACTGCTCTTATTGAGAAATGGAAGTGATGGAGGAAATAGCATTAAATTCCAACTGTCTTTTTAGAGTCAGTAATATGCACTGTGACACTGAAAGAGTGAGGTTACAAAATTAAGCATCTTTCACAAAGCATTTAATAGACCTTTGTTCTGTGGAACATAATTTTAGAAATGTAGACCTAAAAGTTAGGAAAAGCAGATGTGTATTGCTATATTCATTGTGCTAGCCACAATACCAGGGGCTTTATGTACATTTTCTTATTTAATTCTCTCAAGATCCCTGAGACAAATGTTTTCTCTATTTTTTAGATAATGAAATTGAAGCCTAGAGAAATTAAATTGAATATAGTCACAGGGTAAGTAAAAGGGAAACTATGATTTGAATCTAAGTATGTTTCATTTTAGTACCTATGCCTGTCTATTTTATCTTCCATAAGTGATATGCCAACAAAATATATTAACTACTTATTAAAAGAAATATTTGATATCTCCACATTTTTTTGAAATGAACCTATGAGATATCTCCTAAAATCTAGTTTTAGAAGATGGTACTTCAGGGGCGCCTGGGTGGCTCATTCAGTTAAGCGTCTGACTTTGGCTCAGGTCCTGATCCCAGGGTCCTGGGATCAAGCCCCAGGTTGGGCTCCCTGCTCAGCGGGGAGTCTGCTTGTCCCTCTCCCTCTGCCCCCACTTGTTCATTCTCTCTCTCAAATAAATAAATAAAATCTTAAAAAAAAAAGATGTGTACTTCAGAAGACATTGTCTTTTGTTTCATAGTCATCAAAACTTTTAATGTAAAGTTATCTCTATTGCTTTGTAGATGATGGTTCCCAAAACCCCTATTCAGATATCTTTATCGACTAACCCATTTGACACTTAAGCACTTGATGTCGCATATTCTTAGCCTATATTTATCACCACATACTCTGAGCAGATTAATACCTGATCTCCTTAATAGAACAATAACTTCCTCAATGATAGGGTCTGTTACTCTCTACCAAGGAAATATTGGCCCACAAATGCTGGTTTCATCAACAAAAGAACCTGGAAAATTCACCACATAATCAGAACAACAGATATTGATTGGGTTATAATAAAGCAATAAACAGTAAATATTATGAGTTTTTCTTGTGTATCCAAACCTGAAATAGTGATTTCAAGAATTTTCAAAACAAAGATGTCTATTACACATTTGATGAAGTAATGACTTCCATCACTCAAAGATGGTGGGGTTCCTAAGAAAAATCCACAGATACAATATTCCCCCTTGTTATTTATATTTTCCCTCCATCCCATCACTGTCATACAGGTAGCCTGAGTTACCTATGAGCTATCTCCAATTTTTCATGTCTGAAAGTTTACATGAGGATGATCTTTCAAGAACTAACCAGGGTCAATTTGTAACCAAGTGATTCTCTCAAGTGCTGATTTTGCAAGCAAAATATAAACATCATTTACTTCTATAGTGTTTTGAAGTCATGCCATTAAAAATTCATCTGGGAAGTCTAACATGAAAAAAACAAGAACAAGGAAGATAATGAATTGCAATAGAAAAATTGACAGAGTAATAAATAGGCATGGCAGGTCAGACTTCAATTTACATAAGTAGCTTTGCCAAAGGTGGTTTAAAAGGGTAGATGCTTGTCCCTGCATTACTTGTGGTGATGCATCTCCCTTTGAATTCTGAACTCTTGTAGCAGAGACAAAGAAATTATGTTGTTTTTTTCAAGGACAAATAATCAGGATTTATCCCTTGCATTTTCAAAGTGGTTGAAGACAAACCGTGCATCTTCCATTGTTTTACAGAAACTACATCTCAGAGTAGATACAGGAATGCTTCCACAAACTTGAGGTAGATTATATGAAGTTACCTTTCTTTTCAGAATCCATACATTCCATATTCAGAAATATTAAACCAATGAAAAGAAATAATTCTAATTCACATTCTGGACTTATTAAAAGAAAACTTTTTTCCCCCCATCCTAGTTAGTTATAATTACATATTCCTGATCTTCTCTGAGAAGAATCTTGGAGACAACCTCTTGTCTTTTGGCCCACCACACCTAATGAGAAATAGATTCTCTGTATCTGATATTGCTCTGAAATCTCTTCTTTTTTTTTTTTTGTTTTTGTTTTTAATTTCCAGTCTTTTTGTGATTATGTTAACCTTGTTAGCTCTTTCCTGAAATATTACAGCATCTCCCTGTGTG
The DNA here is from genome assembly GCF_011800145.1 of Mirounga leonina. Lineage (NCBI taxonomy): Eukaryota > Metazoa > Chordata > Mammalia > Carnivora > Phocidae > Mirounga > Mirounga leonina. The sequence continues at coordinate 34,077,673 of NW_023270305.1, read as the reverse complement.
AGATACTACCTTCACTCCGTCCTAACTTGAATGCTTATTTAAGTGTTATATTTTGATTACAGATACAATAAAATGTCTTCACAACTTAATATGCTCCAGTGCCTTTCCAGAATAATATCCCAAGCCTTAACATTATGCACAGCTGTTTCTTAAAATCAAGTCCATTCTTATAATCTTTGCACTATGCATCCAGAGGCCAGTCTTACTGAATTGTTGCTTTTCTCCTTATTCTCCCCCCACTCTGTGGACTTCTACAGAGGCAAACCTTACTCAGCTTTTTGACACGGTTCAAAATACCACATTAATTAATGTACTTCTTTTAATAATTTCTAACAGGAATTTTCAAAATAATCATTGTTTTTGTCCTGGAATTGTGATAAAGTGCTAGTACTGAGGATAGGTATCTCATTTGTCTTTCATTTTAAATAAAATAGATGAAGAGCAGCTGGTGCCAGTTTCTCTGTCTCTCTCCAAAGGTGTATAGAAATTCGACACGTTGGGAACCGGTGCTCATCTTCAGTCCCACATTCAGTGAATAAGGAAAGTAGATCTGCCTTTTGCAGGATTGCAGTGGTCAGTTATTCTCTCTTCATACCCCTTTCAGAGAGATGTTGGTACTCCTCCTCCTCTGGCCAAAAGTAGGAGCCTAAGTAGAATCACATTTGAAGACTGAAGAGTATCTGGGAAATAGCGGGCCATCATTTTATTCCTTAATTGGACTTTGTTCATTCAGGAGACCCGTTGATGCATTCTGGTGCTTTTAGAACAGGGAACAGAGTATCTGAAGAGAGATGGCTAGTGGGGATCATCGGGTCTGAAAGGAAGCTAGTAGGATGCGGCTAGCCACGGTGCTTGCTCACAATCGAGCACTTTGCTTTTAGTACTCTGAATTTCCCCCACCTTACTGCCAAATCCACACCAAGCAAAAAAATTACATCACATAGGGTGGCTGAGTTGGTTAAGCATTTGCCTACGGCTCAGGTCATGATCCTGGAGTCCCGGGATCTAGTCCCTCATAGTTGGGCTCCCTGCTCAGTGGGGAGTCTGCCTCTTCCTCATCTTCTGCCTCCCCCTGCCCCAACTCATGCTCTCTCTCACTCTCTTGCTCTCTGAACGAAATAAATAAAATCTTTTAAAAAATTACATCAGATAGAGTACGGCAGTCACCTCCAAGGGGAAAAATGCTACCTAACATTTAAGTATGATAACTGGCTGCTTCTTTTGTCCTTTTCCTGTACTAAGGAACAGAGAAGAATAATTTTGAATTGAGTATAAAACTACAGCTTTGAACAGAAACAGAATAGTTGTAGGAACCCAGATGATACTATTATTTAGGAATGGCTGAAAACACAAGGATACTGAAAAAGTATAACTAAGTAGATGGAAGTGGGTCTGGGTGGGATACAATTGGGGATTTTTTTGGAAAAGTAAAACCATTTCCTGTTTATAACCCAGTGAGTTAATTATCTGTAAACTGGTTACATATTAGTTTACCCAACAAATGTTTACTGAGCAGTTACTATGTACCCAAAGCAGATAGAGGCTCAGGAACAAAGCATGGGGCAAGAGTGTATTTCTGAACTTTCAGGCTGACCGACATTATCTCAACTGAATTACTTCAACAGAGTTATGTCCTCTATTTTTTGGTATTTCAGACCTTGTCTATAAGTAAATAGACAAGTGATATTTCTTAAAAGTTTCAGTCAATGGCAGTTCGTCATTTTGAAGATGTTCTCAATCCACTGTAGAACTAATTTGTAATGCCTAATTCTAAGACTGAATGTAAGAATGAAGCTGGACTCAGAGTGAATTCTGGCATCCTCGAACTGTGTGACCTTGGACAATAAATTATTTGAATTCCTGCCTCCTAAATGAAAATAATCCAGCCTCCAAGGTTCTTGTTGTGTAATAAGTACATACACATATAAAATATTAAATACATATAATATAAAACACCTGATGTACAGTAACTGTTTATTGATGACTAATTCCTTTCCATGTATCTTTCATTTGTTTATCTCCTGTGCCCAAATCACTAAATATTTTCAAAGTGAAATTTTGGTGTATGCTAATATAAAACCATTTTCTCAAAAGTGTTCCTATATCTCACTTTTATTAATTTACCTCCTTTCCAGAGCCCCCTTTATTCCTTCCCTTCAGCATTTTTTTCTCCTGGCTTACCTTATTCTGGGTTTAAGCTTTCTAACCACTACCCGTAGATATTCATACAATCCTTTAAGTCTTTCTCCTCCAGTACATGATTCTTAATTTGTCTTATATACTTCTCATTTTAATATCCAAGCTTATCAGAGACATTTTCAGATGATCGAGTTAGGTTTGTATTTGTCCCTTCTTTGTTCTATATTTTAATTATCTACGTTTCTGTAGTCATATTAACAACCTCAGCACTCACCATCTTCTTGAAGTCACATTCCTTTTTAAAGTCTGATTAAGGTCTATGTGTATCTTGTTAGATTTTGGAAGTCTACTACAAGCCTAGATATTTGTCTGAACTATATATAGTTAAAAAATACTGTCAACTGCGATAAGACAAGGTTACTTTTTGCAAAGTTTGAACATTGCTAAATTGTTCTTTCTAGTCACTAAGAATTAAGCCCTTCTCTCCTTTTAATACTTCCAAGGAATTGTTACTCATAGCAGGGCAAAGAATTCTTTACTAGATTTTCTGCTTTGAGTCGAAGGAGACTTCTGGTTCAGAGATATATTTGGACCTCCCCATCTTGCCCTTGAACTCCTTCAGAGCAGCTAGTTATGTTCTGTCATGCTTTGTGTATTGGCCAGGGTTCTCCAGAGAAACAGGAAATATATATAACGTGGGAGGGGGATACTGATGATTACATAATTAATCACCAGGTAGGCATCAATATTTTCTACTAATACATAAAGGTGACTCAGAGCAAAAGGTTTGGTATTATTAATGAGGAAGGCATGTCATTAGTGTTGACTCTTACTAGGCAATCTACCACAGCTTAAAACTTCGTTGTATGTAATTTAAATTTAAAAAAATTAGTTTTGAACTTTTATGATAGAGTAAGGACTTGGATAGGAGTCCAAGGAAATTAGTTTTGTTTGGATCTCTGGTCTGTTATTAACTCTCAGTTGGAATTTGGGCAGATCACTTCTCTCTGCAAATGAGTTTACTCTCAAGTAGGGAGCCCAGGTGATCTTAGCCTTTCATTAAAAGATATTCCATTATTTGGCTCAAACAATATTTTCTAATCTTTCTCCACTTTACTGTAATTTTTAATTTAATTCCATCCTGGCCTTAAAGATTCCCTTTAGTACCAATTAAAACAGAAAAAGAAAAACAAAAAAAGTAACCATTGCCTCATTATCTTCCTTCAGTTACTTGAAAAAGGAGTATTGTCACCTCCCCAAACTCACAAATCACTGGATTCTTCTCAGGAACAAGGGACAGAGAATATAAAATTTTATTATCAGATTTAAAAACCAAACTAATTTTATTTAAGAAATATTTTTGCATATTATAGATCACTGAAAATTGCATAATTATTACATATGTATTAGAAAAACAAGACATAATCTTGTTCTTAAAAAAAAAAAAAGCCCTTAACAATAGTATTAAGCAGCTGAATAGTGAGTTTCTTTACATATATTCTTCTTTTTAAATAATGGCTTCTAAATTTGCTAAAATTTGATTTTCCTAAAATGCTGTTATCATTTTCACTGAGTCTGTTATTCTGAAAAATATCCCTATATTAATAGCTACTGCATATCAGATCCTACAATTTCATTTTTCCTTCAGCACAGCTGGAGCATTAGAGGATTCTTAAATAAAAACTTTCTTTAGTTGTTGAAGTTTTTCAAAATAACTTCTCTAAGAACTGTGGTAAAAACTTTGTTCTGTTCATTTCAGCCTTTTAGATGGGACTGAATCTGCCAGCTAGTGGATTAACTATCAATGGGGTTTCTATATTTCTAGAAATTTTTAGTTGAGATGTGTTTCAGCCCAGGTTTTTAGAAACATAAACAGTATCCATTATGATATTATTTTTCTTTCTTAACTTTCTTAGTATCGCTCAAAGTCACCTTTTCCTTTCTGTACAATAAAGTAAAATTACAAAAAGTCATATATGTTTTAGTAAAGACTCTAAGAGTATCTGGTTCAATGGTTTGTTTGTTAGCTGTTTTTTTTGTAAGTTGGAAAAATGCACATCTCCACAGGTAAGTAATCACTTTCCAGGTGACAGAGTGAATTTCCTTTTTAGTCATGACTTGACTCCAGTGAAGATGCTCCGATGTTTTTCTTGGGACTCTGACCCTCATCTTCAAAAGCTTTTCTATTCATTAGTGTTAACCTGACCTACAACCATAAAGTAGACTCAGACAATTTAGAATACTTTCAAGAAAGCATAACAGCAACAAGATATTTTCTTATGAAACCTTAATTCACTTGTGAATTAAACTCACAGGACCCCCTCTTTCACCCTGTTGTAGCCAACTGAAACTATCCTGGACCTATAATGTAGAAGTTTGACTTCTATCTTCTGCTGAAAAAAAATGCCTTTATGTTCACAAAGTTAGAATTCTCTCTCAGATTCCCCTTGGATGCCAAGAGCAGTTCCTATTTGAATTCCTCACAAATGCAGTGGGCATAAGAGGATAAATACTTTATTGTTTTTAGCTGTACCTTAAATAATAAGTTTGGTTTGCTGAATTTTGGTTTCTAAGCAGGAGTTCCATTTTCCCCCATTATAAAACAGCTTTAAAAGGATTATTTTTCCCTCCTAGTATCCATCCTGAATTATGAGTTAAGAGTGTCCAGTTTGGGGCACCTGGGTGGCGCAGTTGGTTAAGCATCTGACTCTTGGTTTTGGATTAGGTCATGATCTTGGGGTTGTGGGATGGAGCCCTGCATCTGGCTCCCCGCTCAGCCTGGAGTCTGCTTGAGAGATTCTCTCTCTCTCTCTCTCCCTCCCCTTTTGCCCCCCCAACTTGTGCTCATTCTCTCTCTTTCTGTCTCTCAAATTAAAAAAAAAAAAAAAGAGTATCCAGTTTGCACTGATAAAATGAGAACAAATCCATTTAAATCAAATCTGAATTTTAGGCCAGTGAGATAGGTTCTAGAAATGGCCCATGGCCGATTTTCCACAAATGATCCCTGCATTCAGTCATAGGAATGATCTACATGTTTACATAACTTATGAGGAATTCCATTTATATGCATATAGTTAATTTTATAAGGTAATATAATGTAGACACTGATTCTGGAAACTTGACAGATTCTGCCCTAGTTTCAGACCTTGAACTTTCTGTTAGGCTATAGGACAGTTAATATTTGTATTTTCCTGTGTGCTCATCAATAAAATGATGATAAGAACATTGATTTTACTTGCCATATAGGGACTTTGGGAGTAAAGTTGTTTATAGTAGAATGAGTATTTGATCTATAAGATTTAATTACAATCATTTCTCCCACTAGTATTTGTGATAAAGAGTGAAATATCACTAAAACTTTGTGCTGTTATATGTCAAATGAATAAATTATGATTTAACTCAACCTGGCTTTTATGAAGATAAAAAAATAAAAAAAGCTAAAATTCCTTTGTCAGTAATCAATACCTGATATGTATGTATGTGCATGTCTTTATTTATATATATGTATGCCTGTACATATAACCACATTATAAATATGCATAATATGTGTGTATTATATGTATTGTATATGTATGCATAACAACACATGAATGTACATAAACACATATAAACATATGCAAACATATACAGGAATGCTAGGTAAATTGTAAAAAAATGCTAGGATCTTTGGAGATCATAAAACACCTCTTTGAAGTTGAAATGGTAAGAAAATTTGATAAAATTATTTGAGCAACATTATTATTAAAAAAGAAAAAATGGCTTTAAAGTAATAGTTTATAGACAGCATTCAGAAAGATAAAAAGGCAAGTCTGGATTGAATATACTAGATAAGGAGTTATATTAGAAGCTACGTTTAAGGGAGAAGAAATTCATTATTTGATTAATATTAAAAAGATTTTAGAAGATGTAAAGGAATGTCAGTCTCATTTATTCAGTTAATGAATACAGTTTGGCCAATTATTCAGACTGGAAATAAGATTGACTTTGTGGCTTCTACAAAGCAAATGGTTCAAAGCAGAGTTTATGGAAGATATGTTTCCCCAAGAAATGTATTTTGTTGTGGTGGTGGTGGTGGTATTATTCAAGTTTCTTTGGGCATATGTTGCTTAAACTATAAAATCCATAATTATAATTAATTTGCCAAATGTTTTGTTGAGAAAAACATTTTAAAATAGCATGAAAAAACATCTTTTGTACTGTTGCACATTGTATCAGAAGCTCAAGAATTGCAAGGATTCATGGTGTTTATTGGTGAAAAGATAGATTTCTGTCTGGGAGGTGTAGCTCTGTGCCCTAATTCTCCTAGCTTAAGGATGACCTTGTTTTTATTTAATAGACTCACCTTAACTATTAAAAAATAAAGTTTCAGTATTTTTCAATTCATGAAGATTATTTCCTCTAATATGTAAAGGGAAAGAAATGTTACTAAATATAACTTCAAATTTAATCAAACATGGTATCTTTGTGGTAAGAAAAATAGGATCAAAAAGCCTTTCTGTTGCTCTCCTCTTGCTTCTGCCTGAAGAGCATTTGGAGACTTGAAGACATCTCAGTCCTTTCCACATTACTATGCCTTAATTAATTAGATTTTAAATCTTTGTAGTTTCGGCCGAAAGTCACATAGTATACTTTAAAATTATTTAAAAAATTAGACTTTCTAATTTTGAATGACTAATGCAGCCTACAGATTGTTTAAATATTTGTTTCCATATGAGTTTAATAAATGTCTCATGCTCAAGCTCTCACCTACCCTGATGCTACCCCAGATCTCCCCTCCCAGGAAATGCTCCAAAATCTACCAACAAAGGCAGTAAAGATTAATTCAACAGGACTCTGCTCAGCACTCTATACACCTTCAGTTCTGCTGTGCATGTGTTTATTCCTCACAAATTGTTAGATGTTGTAAATACTACTCTTGGGGGGTTTGATTTACATCTATAGTGAAATGATTATCAAATACGTTTAGTTAACACCCATCATCTTATGAGATAAAAAGAAAAATTATCCTTATGTTGAGAATTCTTAGAATCTACTCTCTTAACAGCTTTTCTACATATCATACAGTGGTGTTAACTATAGTCATCATGTTGTGCATTATCTTATAACTGGGAGTTTGTACCTTTTAACCACCTTTCTCTAATTCCTACCCTGTACCTCTGATAACCACAAATCTCATCTCTTTATAAGTTTAGTGAGGTTTATTGTTTGTTTTTAGATTCCACATTTTAGTGAGATTATACATTATTTGTCTTTGTCTGACTTATTTCACTTAGCATAATGCCTTCGAGGTCCATCCATGTTTTTGCAAATGGTAGAATTCCCTTGTTTTTTATGGCTGAGTAATATTCCAATTGCATATATATTTCTTTATCCATTTATCCATCCATTGGCACTTAGGTGGTTGTTTCCATGTCTTGGCTCTTGTACCTTTTCGAGGTAGTATTTTCATTTCCTTTATACAGGAATGCCTCATTTTATAACATTTCACTTTATTGCACTCCATAGATAATGTGTTTTTTACAAATTGAAGTTTTGTAGCAATAATGGGTCAAACAAGACTAACAGTGCCAATGAGCAACTAGCATTTGCTCACTCCAGGTCTCTGTGTCACCTTTTGATAATTCTCGTAATATTTTAACCTTTTTCATTATTGTGTACTTGTTATAGTAACCTGTGATTAGTGATTACAACTCACTGAAAGCTCAGATTAATATGTTTTAGCAATAAAGCATTTTAAAATTAGAATATGTAATTTTTCTTTTAGACATAATGCCATTGCTTACTGAGTAGACTACAGAATGGTATAAACATAACGTATATGCTCTGGAAACCAAAATTCATTTGATTTGTGTTACTGCACTATTTGCTTTATTGTAGTTGTCTGGAACCAAACCTGCAATATCTCTGAGGTATGCCTGTATTTTCAGAAGTGGAATTTCTGGACAATAGAGTTCTATTTTTAATTTTTTGAGGAAATGCCATACTGTTTTTCATTGTAGTTGTATCAATTTACAACCCCACCAACAGTGCACAGGGGTCTCCTTTCTCCACTTTTGTTACCTCTTCTTTTTGTAAATGTCATTCTTAATTACCTCTAACCTACAATGCTTCCTCAAATGTGCTTCAAATATTTGCAGAAGGAAGAGAGAGTGAAAAATAAAGTTATGCTACTAGCAATAGTGAGAGTTGTTCTGCTCCAATTATGTCGAGGTAGTGTGTTCAGCATGACATTAGGACTGTTCTTCTAGCAGACACAAATCACTGAAAGGAGGAAGAGGAAGGGGAAGAGGAGGTGGAGGAGACAGAGCAGACATGTATAGGCATGTGCGTGATCAATGGATTTTTGAGCCTCTCTAGCAGTTCCTCTTGAGTTGGGGAAATATTCTTTTATAAATCTGGTGTGATGAGCATCTCAAATCTCTTCCCATTATCTCCCAAATTATTATTATTATTTTTTGTCAGTTGGCCCTGGAATTAGGAATATTTATCAAATATTTTCAAAATACCTATAAAAATATAGGAAATGTTATTAGAAAGTTAATGAGAGAACTATAACTTTAAATAGCATTTATTTTACATTTTTACAAAGGAAAGGAAACAATGAAATGCACCCATTGTTCCCAGTCAAGTTGAAAAATTTTACTCTAACAGAGCGGTATTACATCAGGCAGAGGGTGAAGTTACCTCAGAAAATAAATCATTTTTGAGCATAGAAATGAAAACTATAAAGCACAGGACTTTTGGAAATTCATTAATTCAGATTTCATGACAACAAGACTAAAATATACCCTTGCAGTATTTATGTATGTGAGGATTGCTATCTGGATTTTGGGCATAAACAGCTTTGATGGACTATGTCAAGGATAATAAATTGAGAGTTAAACTCCTGAAGAGAACAAATGACTTCCATTTGCAGAATTATAGACGTATAAAATGCTATACTACTGAAATAGCACCCAGTCCATGTTCCAAATTTTATAAGTAAATAAAATGAATAAAGCCAAGAGAGGAGAACTAACTTGCTCATAGTCCAACATGCAGTGAATTACTTTAATGGTACATATTTACTTACCTTGTGTCATTATGAGTTTTAGAAACTTGACTCAGACATATATTAGTTGTGTCATTTGGGGTATATGTTTTAGGTACTTGTCAAATCAGAGAAGGCTTTCTTGATTGGATTACTTCAAATCTTAGTAAGAATCATTCCTAATTTAAAACTTAGCTATTATAATAACTTCAAGTATATGTATGTGAGATATGTATGTATATTTCATATATGTGTATATTTCTTATATATCTGATCATATTTAGAATTCTAAATTATGGGTTTTGGACAGAGAAGTTTCCATTCATGTCCAGTATAAAAAAGGGTTGCTGTGATTGCTTATAGGATCTTTCTCTGGCATGATGGTAGGCAGAGAAGATAAGGAATCATAATTCGGTACTTCCTTTGAGACAGCTTTGGTTGGAAAGTACAGCTAGTGTTTAGTAACAGTTTTCAGAAGACACCTAAAAAGAGTTTTTTAAATGGAGATCACAGTAACTTTGCAAGTATTACATGCTTTACTTGTTGCTCTAATATGAAATTTGTTTTTTGAGAAAAAGCCAATAATTAGTTGAGACTTATTTGAGAAAGGTAATAAGCATTCACAAATTGTCATAGTTATCTTCTTTTCCTATGAGAGAGGGGAGAAAAATGTGTGGTTAGTTTAGTTAAGAGAAGCCAAGCCTGTATAAGGGAATTGATAGAAGCATCTCTTAGAGGGGAAAAAGTACCACTTAACCATTTTTAGCTTCAGTTTTCTCATTTGTAAACATGAAGATAAGAAAATCCATGATTTAAGACAGTTTAATATATCAAAGGATATATTGGTCTTAATGATTTGAAAATTATTAGAACACAATAAATACTTAACAAATAATGAATAGTGATATTCATATTGACATATCCATTAATTAATTGATGTTTTTATTTTACAGCACGCTAAGTTATTCTATATATTTGTTAAGGTAATAAGCCTGTGCCATGTAATATATATTACATAATTAAATTTACATACTCATTTAAAATATCTTATCTTCCCATACTTATTTCTCCTAATTTATCCCTGATCTTTTTGAGGTAGTATTGTATAATGTGCAGGATAACGTGGTGGTTAGAAGTCTAAGTTCTAATATTGGACTGCTTGTGGTAAATTCTGCTCCATCACTATATAATTTCAGAACTTAACCTCTCTATGCCAGGAACTCCTCATCTGTAAATGGTTTATACCTCAAATACTTTGACTATACCTCAAATATAATTTGACAATTAGTCATTATGTTAATGTATTTAGAGTAAGATCTGTTCTGCAGTATGTATTCAATATATCTGGCTTATTTATTTCGTGCCTTTTTTTTACAATGATGATTTTCATCAGCAGAAAAAAAGAGAAAGTCTTCAATGTCAGAAAGAGAGTTTGGAATTTGAATTAAAATCAATTGTATATGCAGAGAGAAAGTTGACATAATGGCAATACGTTGGGCACATGTCATGGGTTCTAGGACTGGTTCTTGTTTATACATTTTGGGTACGGATTGGGATTGATGTAGAGATTGTTTATATATATAAATTTAACCTAAAATCTTCCTCATTTTCATAACAGTTTAGGTATATAGAAAGGATATTGACTATTCTTATTGATAAGCCATGTTCAGTATTTGCGTCTCCTTTTTTTCCTTATATTTACTTATTTATAATCTGTCTTGTTCCAAAAACACATTTAAGGCGACTTGCAAGGATCTATAAACTATATTACAATAAATTGAGTGCATATTAGAAAAGCAGAAGAAGTTCTGCATGGAGCACTGAGTGTTATGCACAAACAATGAATCATGGAACACTACATCAAAAACTAATGATGTAATGTATGGGGATTAACATAACAATAAAAAAATTAAAAAAAAAAGAAAAGCAGAAGAAAGTCAACGTCTAAAGTCATAAATTCTAGCCATGAGGGAAGATGATATAAAAAACAGATCACAGCCTATCTAATTCCTAGAGGCGTACTACATGTAGGACTTTAAAAGATACAAATTTCAGAAAAGAAAACTGAATCTTTGAAGATTCAAATATCTTTAATAGGAAATCATGCCCATATCTGAGAAGAAGCACAAATGCTCTTGACCTGAAGACCGTATTTTTTAAGGTGAGATTTTTCAGCAGTTGGGATTTTACTGCTGTTGTTAATGAGATGTATTCTTTAATTAGGCTTTCAGATTTTTTTCTGAAAATAAAAATCAATTTCTTTTTTTCATTATTTTAAATTTAAATTCCAGTTAACATAGAGTGTAATATTAGTTTCAGATATACAGTATAATGATTCAGCACTTCCATTCAATACCCAGTGCTCATCACAAGTGCCCTACTTAATCCCTATCACCTATTTCACACCCCCCCACCTCCCCTCTGGTAACCATCAGTTTGTTTTCTTTAGTTAAGAGTCCTTTTCTTGGTTTGCCCCCCTCTCTTTCTCTTTTTCCCTTTTCTCCTTTGTTTTGTTTGTTAAATTCCACATAGGAGTGAAATCATATGGTATTTGTCTTTTTCTGATTGGCTTCTTTCACTTAGCATAATACTCTCTAGCTCCATCCATAGTGTTGCAAATGGCAAGATTTCATTCTTTTTGATGGCTGAGTAATATTTCCGACATATATGTACCACCTCTTCTTTATCCATTCATCAGTTGATGGACACTTGGGCTGTTTCCATAATTTGGCTATTGTAGATAATGCTACGTTAACATTGGGGTGCATGTATCCCTTTGAATTAGTATTTTTGTATTCTTTGGGTAAATACCTAGTAGTGTAATTGCTGGATCAAAAGGTAGTTCTATTTTTAACTTTTTGAGGAAACCCCACACTGTTTCCCATAGTAGCTGCAGAGTTTTCCTTTCTCCACATCCTTGCCCACCCTGTTGTTACTTGTGTTTTTTAGATTTTAGCCATTCTGACAGGTGTGAGGTAATATCTCATTGTAGTTTTGATTTGCATTTCCTTAATGATGAGTGATGTTGAACATCCTTTCATGTGTCTGTTGGTTATCCATATGTTTTCTTTGAAGAAATGTCTGTTCATGTCTTCTGCCCATTTTTAATTGGATTATTTGGGTTTTGGCTGTTGAGTTTTATAAGTTCTTTATATATTTTGGACACTATCTCTTTATCAGAAATGTCATTTGCAAATGTCTTCTCCCATTCTGTAAGTTACCTTTTAGTTTTCTTGATTGTTTCTTTTGCTATGCAGAAGCATTTTATTTTGATGAAGTCACAATAGTTTATATTTGCTTTTGTTTTACTTGCCTCAGGAGACATATCTAGAAAGAAGTTGGTATGGCCAACGTCAAAAGAGGTTACTGCCTATGTTCTTCTCTAGGGTTTTTATAGTTTCAGGTGTCACATTTAGGTCTCTCATCCATTTTGAGTTTATTTTTGTGCATGGTGTAAGAAAGTGGTCCAGTTTCATTCTTTTGCATGTTGCTGCCCAGTTTTTTCTTTTTCCCATTGGATATTCTTTCCTGCTTTGTTGGATATTAATTGACCATATAGTTATGGGTTCATTCATGGGTTTTCTACTCTATTTCATTGATCTATGTACCTGTTTTTGTGCCAGTACCATACTGTTTTGACCAGTAAAGCTTTGTAATATAACTTGAAGTCCAGAATTGTGAAGCCTCCGATTTTGCTTTTCTTTTTCAAGTTTGCTTTGGGTATTTGGGGTCTTTTGTGGTTCCATACAAATTTTAGGGTTTTTTTGTTTTGTTTTGGTTTGGTTTGGTTTTTATTTTTAAGTAATCTCTACACCCAGCATGGGGCTTGAACCCATGAACCTGAGATCAAGAGTCTCCTGCTCTACGGACTGAGCCAGTCAGGTGCCCCCAAATCCAATTGTTTTTTTATATGATTCAGTAAGATTTTACATTTTAGTAGAATTTATCTTTGATTTTCCAATATTAATGATGTTATTATTTATAAAGGTAATTTGGTTTCCACTTTGCCAATAATTATACCACTTATTCTTGTCTAATTGCATTTGCTAGTCCTTCTAGAACAGTATTAAATATTAATAGAAAAGATGAACATTTTTGCCTCACTTTTTACTATATCATTGATGTTTTTATTTTTCAAATCTTAAGGATGATTCTAGATGTAGATTTTTGTGTAGGTATTCATGTAAAATATAATATCCATCTATTCTTTTTTTTTAAGATTTTATTTATTAGAGAGAGAGAGTGGGGGGGGGCAAGGGAAAGAGAGAGAGAAAGAGAGAGAGAATCTTAAGAAGACTCCACACCCAGTGTGGAGCCTGATGCGGGGCTCAGTCTCACAACCCTGAGATCACAACCTGAGCCGAAATCATGAGTTGGATGCACAACTGACTGAATTACCTAGGTACTCCTAATATCCATCTATTCTAACTTATTAATATCCTATGCCATTTTCTGCATTTGTTGAACTTATCCAGGACCAGATGAATCTGGATTTTCTGAAAGTTCCCATATGTCCTTACCATTAGTGAATAGCTTCCGTGTGATTTTTATTGCATATGGGCAGAAGCTCAATATTTAAGTGTACTAAAATTGATAATGGATAAATAGTAAGTATATGATTAGAGGTGGTGATATTAGCAAGATGGCAGAGTAGGAAGCCCCAACTCTTGTTTCTCCATAGAATTACTGATCTAACAATGATTTTGGTAGCAAAATACCAAATTTGAAAGGAAATGCAGAACACAGAGTAAAAAGTCGGCGTAATCCAGAGGAGCACAAACTGAGAGCAGTCACATTTATATGGGTAAGAGGAGCAATTTACTCAGGTCAGTCTTTCCCTCAAACCACCTTAGCTCACTACCAAGAAGATTACCTCAACCCATGATTTCTTCCATTGTGGGAAAAGTGAGATTGGAGTGTGCCTTTGGCCTCTCAAGGCATACTCCATTGGGCTTGTTTCTGTCTCACCTCATTCCAAACACTGAACAATCTACACAGCCCAGCAAGGAACAAAGGAAAGAGGAGGACATCCCCTTACAGCCAGTGCTACTCGATGAGATTGGGAAAATATACATAACTAAGACTTTTTTCCTCTACGAGAGAGAATGAAGTGAAGGGAGTCTTATCCCCAGAATTTCAGAGCACCCTCCATGAAGCCCGTTTCTCTCCTGCCTCATACTGAGTATGGAACAACCTGTGGAGTCTGGGCCCTTGGAACAGCTAGGAATAAAGAAAAGGGGACGGCATCTTATACCTGGTGCTGATCTGCAAGACTGTGAAGAGGCACAGAACAAAATTCAATATCTTCAAATGCATAGACAACAAAGCAAACATACAAGGAACATGAAGAATCTAGAAAACATGACACAATCAAAGGAAAAAATAGTCACCAACTTGAAAGAATTGGAGATCTGTGACTTGCCTGACAAGAATTCAGAATAATCATCTTAAAGAACCTTGGTGAGTTCCCGAGGATATACATTGGGGAAAGAATAATCGCTTCAATATATTGTATTTGCAGACTGGATTTACACATGCAGAAGAATGAAACTGTGCCCTGTCTCACATCATAAATAAAAATCAACTCAAAATGGATTAAAAACTTAAATGTAATGTTTGGAACTGTTAAATCACTAGACGAAAATATAGGGGAAAAGCTTCTCAACATTGTTTTTGGCAACGATGTTTTTTTGGTATGATCTAAAAGCACAAGCAGCAAAAACAAAAATAGGCAAATGGGACTACATCAAATGAAAAGACTTATGCATAGCAAGGAAACAATCAACAGAGTGAAGAGACAATGTATGGAATGAGAGAACATGTTTATAAAGCATACATCTGATAAGGAGTTAAAATCCAAAACATATGATGACTGAAACAGCGCAGTAGCAAGAAAATAACCTGATTAAAAAATGTTCAAAGACTTGAGTAGACACTGTCAAAAAAAGGCATACAGTTGGTCAACAGATACATGTGAAAGTGATCAACATTACTAAACTCAGAGAAATAGAAATCAAAACCACAATGAGGCATCACCTTGCTCCTGTTACAATGGCTATTATTAAAACAACAACAACAACACAAAGCTAACAAGTGTTGATGAGTATGTGGAGAAAAGGGAATCTTTGTACACTGTCAATAGGAATATAAATTGCTGTAGATATTATGGAAAACAGTGTGGAGATTCCTTTAAAAAGTTAAAAGCAGAACTATGATATGATTCAGCAGTCTCACTTCTTGTTATATATATAAAGGAAATTAAATAATTATCTTGAAGAGATAGCTGTAGTCCCATATTCACTGCAGCATTATTCACAATAGCTAAGATATAAAAATGACCTATATGCCCATCAATGGATTAATAGATAAATGTGAAATACATGTATGTATATGTACATATACATATGCATATATGCTGGAATATTTTTGAGCCTTAAAAAAGAAAGAAATCCTGCAATTTGCAACCATATGGGTGAACCAAAGACAAATACAGTAGTCCTTCCTTATCTGCAAGGGATTTGTTGCAAGACTCCCAGTGGATGCCTGAAACCATGGATAGTATACCAAACCCTATATATACTATGTTTATTCCTATTTATACATACTAAGATAAAGCTTAATTTATAAATTAGGCACAGTAAAAGTTTAGCAACAATAAATTAAATAGAATGATTATAACATACTGTAAAAGTTATGTGAGTGTGGTTTCTCGCAAAACATGTTTCTGTACTGCACTCTTCTTTTGATGATATGAGGTGATAAAATGCTTATTGATGGGATGAAATGAGGTAAATGACATAGGCAATGCAAAATAATGTTAGGTTATTATTGACCTTCTGGGGAATGTGTCAGGAGGAGGATCATCTGCTTCTGGACCACATTTAACCACAGGTAACTGAAACCATGGAAAGCAAAACCATGGATAGGGAATACTACTGTACTGCAAGGTGTGTATGGAATCTAAAAAGTTGAAATCTAAGAAGCACAGACTAGAAATGGGGAAATACTGGTCAAAGTTTAAATTTTGTAGGATGAATAAATTATGGAGGTTTAATTTATAGCATGATTATAGTTAATAATATTATATACTTGAAATGTGTAAAGAGAGTAGATCTTAAGGATTTTCACCCAAAAAAAAAAAAATTAAGCAGTACTTATGTGAGGTGATGGATATGTTTACTAGCTTGATTGTGGTCATCATTTAACAATGTATACATGTATCAAAACAATACATTGTATGCCTTAGATATATGAAATTTTCATTTGTTAATTATATATCAATAAAGCTGGAAAAAATAAAGTCCAGTCCATTGGAAAAAAAGAAATATATGGTTGGGTAAATTATGTTAATGAAATTGTCCCATCCTTCCTTTCCCAAAATAAACTCTTTTGATATCTGACATGATTTTTAAATGTAGTGTTTTATGTAATTTTATTTTTATGGAAAGTTTTTTTAAGCATAAATATGTCACATTTTCTTTCAAGCTGTACTAGGAACCAGTAATTTTGGCTTGGTAATGTGAATTAGACGTTTAGGCTGACTTCTCCCCTTCACCAAAAGAAAAAAAAAATTAAAACCAAAGACCATTGCATCATATTGAGCATAATAGGCTTTTTCTTTTAAGTTTTCCTCTTCATCATTAATTCTCAAGTTTTTTTTATTGTATTCATAGAATAGACAATATTTCAATTCTGTACTGTGTTGACAGCAAGAGAAATCCAACCCATAGTCATCTGTCATTATTCTCCCGGTATTGCATCTTGAAAGCGTTGCTTCTGACACTGAGTAGGCTGCATTACACACACACACACACACACACACAAACGCATTTCCAGGGAAGCCATTGTGTGCCATATGTATGCATATGTATATGCATACCTGGCATAGATTGGGAAAATTCCACTGATTTGATTTATTCAAAATGACTAAATTCAGGAAAGTTACCAGAACTTTTATTAAATTTTCCAAGACCTTACATTTGCATACCATAAGCACATAAAGAAACTGCAAAAGAGACTTCCATAATCTTGCTTTTATCAAGATTCAGGAACATGGTGTCCTCTTAGTAAACATTTGGCATTTGTTTGACTGTTCTAGCTAAGTTCTCAGTGCTTTGCACATAAATCATCACATTATTCCCTGTGTGCTTCTGGCGAGGTAGATAGAAATTGTCTACACTATTTAACAAAGAGGTCACATATCTTTGTGTATGTCAGAAATTTATGAGGAACAAAAAGTAAACATCTTAATGTAAAGTTAGGTAGAAATAACCACACAATTTCCTAAACTTTTGTTTTATGTCGTAGCAATTAAGAAGGAAAAATTAAGAGAGAAGAACGATGCCTTTAAATTTATATATCACAGCAGGTAATATAGGTTTTTCATCTTACTAAATAACCAGATACATTTTCTACGTACTAGAAAAAGTAGTAAAATATCCATACAGAAAATACTTTAATTTGCATGTATATATATATGCATGTATATGCATGTATAAATATATATATATATTTAATCAAGTAGCCAGATCATTAGTGCGAGTTCAAGGAACCATTCAAGGCTATGTGATTAAAACAGCTCATTAAAAAAAAAATGTATTAAACAATTGTTTTTTTTTGTTTGTTTTTTAACTGCTGTTGGCTCTGAAAATAAGTTGTTGCTCCCACCTTCTAAGTGTTCTCGTTCCTGTCGACGAGAATGCTAACATTTACTTCTACTAAGAACTGCTTTCTAAATTGGTAAATGAATGACCAACAGAAGTTACAGTTTATCTTTCTGCATATGTTTTCAGGCAAGGGTGGTTGGTGGCAGTGGTATGAGTGTAAATGGGACATGGTGGAACTGAGGGACCTGTGCACTTCCCAAGTGGTCTCCAAGAGACAAGTGAATGTGTTTGTCTTTGGTATCAATCTTAACAAAGTAAAGGAGGGTCAGTCTTAAGCCAGCCACTTGAGACACAGTTCCGTTCTCTAATTCTCATATATGGTAGTAGGATATAGTTCTTTTAGAAGATGTAAACTTTTAAGTTAAAAATAAGATGATGAGGCAGTAGCTGTTTTTATTATAGCAACTATTTTTTGAGTTCAAAGGAATTGTGTGTATTCTTCTGGAGAGTAGTAGAATAAAGCAATTCAATTACTGGGTAATACAAATCAGACTCCAAAGCAAATGGGTTCTATTTCAGTTTAAAAGAGCTTAACACTTGCTAAGCACACCCAGTTAGGAAATGTCATGTGTAGATAAATGGAAGAGTGCTTGACAGTTTTGCAAGGTTCAAAAGCAAGTGCATCACTGATATTGTGTAATGGTCAAGAACAAACATATGATATTTCTAGACTATCTTTAATATTAAACATATCTGCTTTAAGCCTACTAATATTTTTAAAGGATGACAAAGCTGAGTACCATACATGGAAGAAAGGGATAAATGCAAATGCCATTTTTAACATAATTCAGACAAGATATTGAAACAGCTTATAAATATTAAAACATTTAAAAGAATATTATGATGACCAACAACTAATATGGCTAACTTAAAATAAATGTGTACTTGCTTCTATGTGATAATAACCCAAAACTCTTCAATCTCAACAGAATCACTTTATCTATGACAGCGTAAGAGGGAAATCTCTAGTGGCAGGCTCAAGAATTCTTAATGAAGCTTTGAAAATCTTTCAGTTTGAAAAGAGATAGTGAGAGAAGACATGCTTTTCAAGTTTACAGGTAAAATTTTGCCGAAACATATGCTAAAAAATATTTAGTGATTTAGCCAGTATCCAAAAAAGAAATTGAGAGGCTAGAATGCTGTGCTAAAGCTTACAAAATGAAATTTACTTGTAGGTCCTACTAGTAGATATCATTAGAGTGACTGCTGACCTCCCAAAATATTCTTCCTTTGAGAATCTCATTAGTAACCAGGATGGACCCCAACTGCCATGTGAGCCCAGAACCTGCATCTCTGGCCACAGTGGTTTGAAACAGAATGGGACACTGAGTTTCTGCCTGTGTCAATGAACAAGATTAAGGTGAAATCAAGAGCTGAAGGGTGAACAGTTTCTAGAAAATAAGTGAATGGAGAATCAGAGAAGGCAAATTTCCACATAGAGAAGACCTAGGAAAGGATATGTCTTTGGAAATAAAAGAAAAGTAAATACACAGCTTATTTCCTGATATTTCCAATGACATTCATTCATACATACCAGTTTATATAGGACATTGATAGACTGGCAGAGGTAGCCTTTCAATGAAACCAATTTTTATAAAGCTCATATAATTTTCTCTAGAAAACTGGAACAAGGTACCTTTTAGGACTGACATAAACTTTAAGCACACCTCACAGATGTGGAGGACATGAAGGCATAAGATAAGCATGACACTTAACAGAGTCTAATTCCAAGGTGTGATTTATGTAATAGATTTTATCTGATTCCATAATGTATAACGTTCTCTAAGGGATGTTGTTTTACAACGTGTGTAGCTTTTCACATGGAGGGAATGCATTAGTCCATTTACTGTGACTCTTTGGTCCTGCTATCGGTTTATTGCTCAGTGTATTCTAATGAATTCTGATTTTTATACATCTGTCACTTATAAACATCCTTACCCTAATTTAGCATTCCAGAGTCTTATCAACTTTGGGAAACTAACAAAATTGGATCTTTGAGCCTGCAACACCATAAGAAAGGGTGAGTTCATGTTTAGAATAAACAGGACATTACAGGGTCTGGGAGGATTCCCAAGATCACACCTCCTCATTTCATTATGCACTATCTTCAGACTTTTCTAATGGGCTTGTGAGCAGAGGGTTAACTTCTGGAGTGGGCTGATAGTGGCCTGCTGGTGAATGCTCTCAATGTTTATCTTCTTAAATACCACATGTAAAACTAATGTGGAATTTTGTGTCTCTTTTACTGTATAAACCTCTGATCTGTAAAATTTACTTGGATTGAACACATTAAATTTGCATAAAAACTGTGGGTCTGTGTAGTTTTGTGAAAAGCTGAGACTGTAGCCTCTTTGTGTCAAGATGACCTACCTATGCATTGGTCCTTAATGTGTCTGTGACAGCCCTACATATTCTTGGGCTAAAGGGTAAAAGAAATTCAGTACCATATAGCTTCTGGGCCTCCCCATGAGATTGAAAACTATCTGCCACTTCTCTTGCCCTTTTTCTTCCATAAAACTAAGTAAATGTAGTATCAGATTGAAGTCTACTTGTATCTTTTGAGTCTGATTGTGTATTCTGATGCTCAGTAATTGCTGAATAAATTCAGAGCTTATTCAGAGGTTGCTCTAATGTGGTTTAACAATACAACAGAATTTAAAAATTCAAAAACAAGAAAAATAAAACCTTAAGATTCATGAAGCTTTATACTTAAAGCCAAACTGACCCTTAATAAACATAATTTCATTTTCTCAACTATGAGTTTCTGGCACTATTAGTTTACTAGGACTGACATAACAAAATACCACAGACTGGGTGGCTTAATAACAGAAATACATTTTCTCACAGTTCTGGAGGCCACAAGTCCAAGATGAAGGCATCAACTGGTTTGATTTCTTTTTCAGCCTCTCATCTTGGCCTCCAGATGACTGCCTTCTTGCTATGTCTTCACATGGTCTTTCTTTTTTTGTGCAGGCATCCTTGAGGTCTCTTTGTGTACCCAAATTGTCTCTTCTTGAAAGAGCATCAGACACAGTGGATTAGGGCTCATTCTAATCCTCCTGTTATGTTAATAACCTCACTAAAAATCCTATCTCTAAGTGCCCTTACTTTCTGAGGTTTGGAGTATCAAGAATTTCAACCTATGAACTTGTAGGGGGGCACAGTTGGCCTATAACACATTCTGTGTATTCAAGTCTAGAATGGATGACCATTTGGTGAGGATGTAACAGAGAAAAGTGATACAAAGGATAGGACATCAGCTACAGTAGATTTAAAAGTATTTTTTTTCAAGGAAACTGTAAAAAGATTTTATAGTTTAAGAAGATAAAGTATTAGATCAAACCATATGAAATGCTCTAATTACTTTTGTTACTTTTTATGTTTTTTTAATTCAAATATAATTAAAATACAGTGTTAGTTTTAGGGATACAGTATAATGACTCAACAATTCTATGCATTTTTCACTGTTCATCAAGATAAGTAGGTGTACTCTTAATCCCCTTTATTGATTTCACCCATCCTTTCCCCCTCACCTCCCCTCTGGTAATCACCAGTTTGTTCTTTGTTTTAAGAGTCTGGTTTTTTGGTTTGTCTCTTATTTTTCCCCTTTATTTGTTTGTTTTGTTTCTTAAATTCCATGTACAAGTGAAATCACCTGGTATTTGCTTTTCTCTGACTGACTTATTTCGCTCAGCATAATATTCTCTTGGTCTAACCATGTTGTTGCAAATGGCAAGAATTCATTCTTTTTTTTTTTATAGCTGAGTAATTTCCACTGTATGTATGTACCACATCTTTTTGCATTCATCTATGGATGAACGCTTGCTTCCATATCTTGGCTATTGTAAATAATGTTGCAATAAACATAGGGATGCATATATCTTTTGAATTAGTGTTTCAGTTTTCTTTGGGTAAATATCCAGTAGGGGAATTACTGGATTATATTGTAATTCTATTTTTAATGTTTTGAGGAACCTACATGCAAAAGAATGAAATTAGACCAATTTCTTACAGCCTACACAAATACAAACTCAAATGGGCTAAAGACCTAAATGTGCATTTTTCCCATAAAATTCTGAGAAGAAAATATAGGCATTAATTTCTTTGACATCGACTATGGAAATATGTTTTCTAGGTATATCTCCTCTGGCTAGGGAAACAAAAGCAAAATTAAGTTATTGAGACTACACCAAAATATAAAGCTTTTGCACAGTGAAGGAAATCATCAACAAAAAAGGAAGGTAATATCCTGAATGGGAG
Source organism: Mirounga leonina (assembly GCF_011800145.1). Lineage (NCBI taxonomy): Eukaryota > Metazoa > Chordata > Mammalia > Carnivora > Phocidae > Mirounga > Mirounga leonina. The sequence continues at coordinate 34,055,578 of NW_023270305.1, read as the reverse complement.
AAAATATTTGCAAATAATATATTTGAATAAGGGGTTAGTATACAAAATATATCAAGAACTTATACAACTCAACACACACACATACACACACACACAATCCAGTTAAAAATGGACAGAGGACCTGAATAGACATTTTTTTCCAAAGACATACAGAAAGCCAACAGACACATGAAAACATTCTTAACATCACTCATCATCAGGGAAATGCAAATTAAAACCACAATGAGTTATCATTTTATACTTGTCAGAATGGCTAAAATAAAAAACACAAGAAATAACAAGTGTTGGTAAGGATGTACTTTTGTTACTTTTGTGATTGCTAGACCGCAATACAGAAACAAAGACCCACAATAAATATTGTTGATAAGAGAGGAGTTATTCTAGCCAAAATTTTACATAGAATCAACTTTAACTTTCCACCTGGTTTTGTCTGATTAGGCCCCAATAGTTGGGGTAGATGATGATCATATAATGTGATAAAAGACTGCCTTATTAAGGATATCTCTACCTGTCCAATTTGGGATTATGTAGCATTTTTTTTCCAGATTTGACATTAGTAAGGATGCACTGAATTAAGCACTTTAACCCTATTTTTACAATAATAACTGCTCCTTTGTGACATTTTACTCATAAACTTTTTACACATTTCACTTAGTTATCTTTAATACAACTGCAAGGAAGATACTTTTAGTTCCACCTTAATAGTTATAAGAATCAAGGGTTGGAGGATAAGGAAATATGTGACAGAGTCACAATTTGATCTCCTGTGTCTGGATCTTCAAACCCCAGGATCTTTACCATACATTCTCTTGTCTCTCATGAAAAGAAACATAAGGCATTAAGTTATGAAACAAAATTTTGGGAGGTAGTAACAGTGTTGTGCATACTGGTGGGCAGTCAGACTATGAATTTATTCTTCAAGCAAAGAACATTGTTTTGCCTATGATTGTTACTTAAGCCAGTATAAAACATTTTTTATTACTTGGAGGTACTTTTTCTTTTTTTTCCTTTCTTTTTTCCTTTTTTTTTATTATGTTATGTTAGTCACCATACAGTACTTCTTTAGGTTTTGATGTAGTGTTCCATGATTCATTGTTTGCCTATAACACCCAGTGCTCATTGCAATACATGCCCTCCTTAATACCCATCGCCAGAATAAACCATCCCCTCCACCTTCCTTCCCTCTGAAACCCTCAGTTTGTTTCCCACAGTCCATAGTCTCTCATGGTTCATCTCCCCCTCTGATTTACCCCTCTTCATTTTTACCTTCCTTCTCCTAATGTCCTCCATGCTATTCCTTATGTTCCACAAATAAGTGAAAACATATGATAATTGTCTTTCTCTGCTTGACTTATTTCACTTAGCATAATCCCCTCCAGTTCAGTCTATGTCAATGCAAATGGTAGGTATTCATCCTTTCTGATGGCTGAGTAATATTCCATTGTATATATGGACCACATCTTTATCCATTCATTTGTTGAAGGGCATCTTGGCTCCTTCCAGAGTTTGGCTGTTGTGGACATTGCTTCTATGAACATTGTGGTGCATGTGCCCCTTCTTTTCACTACATCTGCATCTTTGGGGTAAATGCAAACTACACAGTAGTGCAGTTGCTGGGTCATTGGGTAGCTCTATTTTTAACTTTTTGAGGAACCTCCACACTGTTTTCCAAAGTGACTGTACCAACTTGCATTCCCACCAGTAGTGTAAGATACGGGTTCCCCTTTCTTCACGTCCTCTCCAACATTTGTTTTTTCTTGCCTTGTTAATTTTTGCCATTCTTACTGGTGTAAGGTGGTATCTCAATGTGGTTTTGATTTGAATTTCCCTGATGGCCAGTGATGATGAACATTTTTTCATGTGTCTGTTAGCCATTTGTATGTCTTCTTTGGAGAACTGTCTGTTCATGCCGTCTGCCCATTTTTTGACTTGATTATTTGTTTTTTGGGTGTTGAGTTTGAGAAGTTCTTTATAGATCTTGGATATCAGCCTGGAGGTACTTTTTCTTTAGAAAATATAACTTGAGACCCTTACTGAGCCTTCTGTCTGTGGATCTCCCAAGGTATAACTAGCCCCTAGTAAACCATCATTACGATAGTGCAATTAAAATCTAATTGTGTTCAGTTTTCAAATAATTTTATGGAAGGAATAGGTGCTTATGTTATGAAAAGATTGGTTCCTGATTCAAAGTAAAATTCCAAGTTAGAAACTACATTAATGAAGGCAGTTATTGTAGTGATTCTAGAGTTACTTTTACAATACTTTCTATAGACACCATTGACTGAAATGTGGCACTAAACCATTTTATATGTACAATTAAGATAGCATTAATAAAAAAAGCTTTTTTTTCTTGTATAAAACAGGAAAGGATTATGCAGATAGTGAATGTTTTTCAATATAAAAATAAACTAATGTTTGTGTGTTACCTTCATATCTATATTATTTTCATTTGGCATTAGGAAACATAAGTATTTAATTTTAAAACATCATGTCTCATATTTTTCAATCTTTATAAAATATTAAATATATGAGGAGAAAAATTTTATAAAGAATTGTGAATTGTATACTGTTACTGTTGGAAATTAAATATTCAAAAAATTGATTACTATAATTAAGAGCATAAGAATGCCTCAAAAAAAAAAAAAACCCTTTAGTGATAAAGCAATCAATCAGAAAGTAAGAAAAGGTGAATTAATTGTCAAATCATTGTCTTTTTGTTTCTGACATAGTTGCTGACTGATCTAAGGGAAATTATCTGCCTTGATTAAATACTATTTTTTCTTTAATGAAAAAATCTATCATTAAAATAGTGTTTAGAGTGCTGTCAATGAATATGGCAGAGTAAGAAACTCCAGAACTCCATCATTCCAGAAATGCAGTGAGTAAGCTTGCAAAAAATAGAATAAACTTTTTAGAAACTTTGAAATCTAATTAAAAAACTTAGATCAACAGAACACTTAACGAGAAAGAAAAACTACTAAATTTTGCAAAGAGAGTTCTATGGCACTTTTTCTTACTATTTTAATTCCCTACCTCAGCAGCAGCTTTGATGAATGTAACCTTCATTCCTGGCAGAGGTTGCTGGTACCAGTGGGAGAAATAGGGATCTTATTCTTAAAGACTTGTGATTGGGTGTTTTGACTCTCTTGGCTCCCTGAAGTATCAGTTCAAGATTATATTTTGTTTCATATGTCCCAGAGCTTTCTCAGGCATCATTGGTTGAAAGCACAGGGCAAAAGAGAAAACTTGAGACCAAGAATAAACAGAAATGGAAGCCGGGAAGGAAGAAGCTAGGGAAGGAGATACTAGAGAAATAAGAGATTTTTAAAAGCTCCTGTCAGGGAATCTGGAGGCAAAACGCACACCAAGGATGAATGCGTGCATGCTCAGGAGAGATAGAGAGACCAGAGAAGAACCTAAGTTACCACCTGTGGCCACTCTTCATGCCATACCCATGAAAGAAATGAAGGTTTAGACAGAGAAGCAAACTACTTGGCAAAGCACTGAAGTAATGCCTCAATACAGAGCCAATCTGAAGAATGCAAGAATGTTTTTATTTGGGAGTTGGGGGAGTTGGGGTGGGGTGTTCCAAATGTCTAAGGAGGTCTCTGTCAAATCACTAGTTTGATTGAAACCACAAACCACTAGGCTGATTGAACAGGAACATTTGGAACCACACATGACAATACGGACTTTTCAAAATTAGTTCAACAACAAAACAAACTACACAAATACAAAAACCAGAAAAACAAATCACAGAGACCAGGGAAACTGTGGTTTTTAGGATTGTTACATTGCAATATTCAGAATGTCCAGTTTACAACAAAAACAAGGCATGCAAAGAGAAAAGAGAGTATAGTTTAACCTATATATAGGAAAAAAGAAATTAATAAAATAGTCCTTGAGGAAGCCCAAATATTGAATTTACTAGAGAAACATTTCAAATAAACTGTCTTAAATATGGTTAAAGAGCTAAAGGAATTCCCTGTGCACAAAGAACAAAAAGAAACCAGGAGGGATACCTGGGTGGCTCAGTCGATTAAGCATCTGCCTTCGGCTCAGGTCATGATCCCAGAGTTCTGGGATTGAGTTCCACATCAGGCTCCCTGCACAGCAGGGAGTCTGCTTCTCTCTCTGCCTGCTGCTCCCCTTGCTTGTGCATGCGCTATCTCTCTCTCTGGCAAATAAATTAATAAAATCTTTAAAGCCAAAAAAACAGAATATTGTTTCTCTGAATAGAAAGTATCAATAAAGAAATAGGAATTATAAAAATGATATTCTGGCATAGAGAAGTGTAATAACTGAAATGAAAAATTCAGTAGAGGGATTCAGATTTGAGGAAGTGGAGGGAAGAATCGATGGATTTGAAAAAGATCAACTGAAATTGTCCAGTCTGAGTGATAGAAAAAAAAATAATGAAGAAAAATGAGTAGAACCTGAAAACCTGTGGACACAACCATGAATACCAATGCATGCATAATGAGAGTCTCAGGAGGAGAGGAAAGAGATAGGTAAATAATATTTGAGAAATAATAAAAAAACCCTCAAATTTAGTGAAATGTATGAATCTATACACTGAAGAAGCTAAACAAAATCCAAGTGGGATAAACTCAGAGATATGCAGCTACATATAATTAAATTGTTGAATTCCAAAGACAAAGAGAGTATCTTGAAAGCAGCAAGGGAGAAGTAACTTGTCTGTACAGGGAATTCTCAAGATAAATAGCCAGTTTCTTTTCATAAAACATCTAGGCCTGAGGCAGTGCTAACATATATCAAATATGTAAAATGCTTAAAGAATAAAACCTGTCAACCAAGGGTTTTATATCTGAGTAAGTTTGTCTTTTAAAATGTATCCCAAATTAAGACATTTCTAGATAAAGAGAAACTGTCCATTGTTAGACCTGCCCTGTGAGAAATGATAAAGTAGTCCTTCAGGTTGAAATAAAGAACACTAGTCTGTAGCTCAAAGCTATAAAATGGGAAAACACCATTAAAGGTAATTGCATAGGTAAATGTTAATCCAGTGTGTCTTTGGATTTTACCTCCTTTTTTTCCCCTACATGATTCACATGACAAAAAAGACAGTAATTATAAATCAATGTTAATGGACAGACAATGTATGAAGATATAATTTATGACAACAGTACAAGGCAGTGCTATATAAAGCAAGTGTTTGTGTACTCTTGTACTTAAGTTGCTATTATTTCAAGCTAATTATATAAATTACAGTATTAATTGTAATCCTCCAGTTTATCACTAAGAAAATATATATATAATAAATGAGAAGTGAATTAAAATTGTATACTAGGAAAAATAGAGACAAAATAAGACAATAGTGAAAGAATTGAGGAACAAAAATCATACAAGATAAAGACAAATTGCAAAATGGAAGAAGCAACTCATCTTTATCAGTAATCACACTAAATGTAAATGGATTAAACTTAATTAAAAGACGTGGATAGGCAGAATGGGTTTAAAAAAATGATCCACTCTGTGTTGTCTACAAAAGTTTCACTTTAGATCCAAAGACAAGAGGTTGAAAGTGAAAGAGTGGAATGATATTCTATACAAGTATTAACCAAAAGTGAGGTGCAGTGTCGGGACAAATATCAGACAGAATTTAAGTCAAAATTTGTTGCAAGAAACATTATGCAAACATTATGCAAAAATGTTGCAAGCAACATTATGTATTGATAAAAGTGCCAATCCACCCTGGAAGCCATAACAATTGTAAAAATATACATAACTAACAACAAAGTTCCAAAATGTATGAAACAAAAACTAACAGACTTAGAGGGGAAATAGACAATTTTATAATAATAGTTGGAGACTTCAAGACCCTACACTCAATAGTAGACAGAACAAGTGGGCAGAAAATCAACAAGGAAATAGAGAACTTGAACAACATTTTTAATGCAGTTTCTTTAATGCACACTAACTGGAACTAACAGACCTTTAACCTAACAAGAGCTCTATAAATTCTTGCCAAGTTCACATGGAACATTCTCCAGGATATACCATATGTTAGATCATAAAACAAGTGACATGCTCATACTTCACCTTGATGTAAATTACATTTTATTAATTCTGCTGTATCTTGTCATTAGTTGAAATAGTTATCTCCTCATTAGAGATAAACAGTATTACCATCTTTCATGAAAAGAATGAGTTCTTCTGGAACTATTGTTCTGTAACATTAGTTGCCCATCTCTCAGTCCTTTTTGCCATAAATAATTTTACCCAAGCAACTAACTTGTAATTTGTTTTCAAGTACAGTCTCCAAAAACTCCAGTTTCACAATGCTGGTAGGTAGATTCTAGATAACAGCTTTTTTAACTTTCCTTTCTGGAGATGTTTTTTTGGGGGGGATTGTTGTTTTGCTTTTTGTATTTTATTTTTGTTTTTTGCTTTTCTGTGTGCCCCGAACTATGGGTAATCAGTACTAACTGCCATTCACTAGAAATACATGTTCGTTTAAGTCCTCAGTTTTGAGGGTTTTGATGATATTGCTTTTATTGCAGTGCTATTACATATTTTATACCTCATTTAAATAGGTGAATGTTTTAGTGTTAAATAAGAAAATTGCTTGAACTTTTCAGACATCATACCATTTTTTTCCTCATTCAGATAAAATGCATCATTGTAATTATGACTGGCATGTTATTACCTACTCATTCCCCATTAACTATTCTCCAGCCCTGGTTAATAACTTTGGACCTTAGATACATCATTTGCATAACATTAAGGGTTAGTGCTATTGCATTTATTAGGCAGATCATGTTTCATAGTATTTCCATACCTACAATTTTATGTAGAATAAAATTAAAAGATACCTTGTGAAGCAGCAGATAACTAGATGGGATATTTTTTTTCTAGAGGAATAAGCTTAACTAGGAATGGTTTTACTTTTCAAAAGACATTTGGCAGTATCTGGACACATTTTCAGTTGTCATGCTCAGGGGCTGCTACTGGCATTTTCACTTTTTTTTTTCTTTTTTATAGGAAATGTGGCCTGGAATACCAATATGTACTCCAGGAAAATGGAAATATTTGGGCTAGCTGGTTGTAGCCTTGTAAAGAAAAGTGTTAAGAATAAATAAGACTAGAGAAGTAGAGATTGATTCATGGTGTATACCAAAAGCTTGCAGATGTTTTTCTCTTCCCATTTTAATGGCTATCTAGCTTTTCCCTCATGGTCAAATTAGACATGGTTGGAGGAATGGATGTTATACATGAGCACAATAGAATGACTGAATACTGAATCTTACGTAACAAAAACCTATACTTGGTTGAATATAGCCTCTAACATTCGTTAGTTAACCATCTTATTGGAAGACAGCTTGATCACATCAGATCTCCTTTTTTCATAGGACCTATTCTGGAAATGGGTTTATCTTTCCAGACCATTTTGCAGGTACCAATGCATTCACCCAAGGGCAATGATTGTTTGTTGACAGGATGTTTCAAATTATTTGCCTCAGACTAAAGGAATTATTTTACAAAAAAGGTAAATATTAGGCTTATAACTTTGTGATCCACTGGTCTTGTGACTTAGTCTGTCATCCAGAAACAGTGAGTCTTAAGGAAGAGAGGAATGAACTGTTAAAAGCTTATCTAAGCCCAGTCCACAGAATCAGCTTTCGTATTGCTTCTTCATAAGGCATTAAACCAATGGCTAATATGTAGTGTTATATACTCAGTAGCTAGAATACATAGGTCTGGTGCTAATGAATGGAAATAGGGTTGTCCCTTACCAACACTACCAGCCAAACCTGGAAAACAAAAGAGAAATGAATAATCTTACAGAGAAAAAAACTTGGAAAACACCATGCAAGTAAGGTTAAAAAAGTCACCAGTTGTGGGACAAATCAAAACTATTATGACACCTGATTGGATGTAATGAGAATACACTGTCACTTCTAGGACATCCTTGTGAAAAAATGTACAGTATAATATAATCATGATGAATCATAAGAAAAACACAAATTGAGAAGCAGTATCCAGGATAATTGAATTAGAGTCTTAAGCAGAAGCATGTAAAGGAAGACTGAGGAACTATTTTAGACTGAAGAAGACTAAAGAGACTAAATGATTATAAACTGGATACTTTTTTTTAAAGATTTTTTATTTACTCATTTGAGAGAGGGAGAGAGCAAGAAAGAGCATGAGCAGGAGGGGAGGGGCAGAGGGAGAAGCAGGCTCCCTGCTGGACCCTGGGATCGTGACCTGAGCCGAAGGCAGACACTTAACCGACTGAGCCACCCAGGCACCTCAAACTGGAAGCTTTTGCTACGATTTGCATGATTGAGACAACATGTGAAACTTGAATGGGGAACCATAGATTATATGAATTTAATGCATCACTGCAATTTTAGTGCTTTTGATAGTTATATTATTACATAGGAAAAATTCTTAGGAATTACAAAGTAAGTTATTCAGATTTAAAGGACACTGATAGCAGCTGACATATATTCATATGATTAAAAAAAAAAAAAAAAAACCCAAAAAACTACTCCTGAAAATGATAAAAGAGCCTAAATGTTTATATATTCAATAGTGGTTAGAAAAATAATCTAAAGAGTATATAAGAATGGAAAAATAAAGATTAAAACCGAAGTTAACAGGGGCGCCTGGGTGGCTCAGGCGGTTAAGCGACTGCCTTCAGCTCAGGTCATGATCCCAGGGTCCTGGGATTGAGCCCCGCATCAGGCTCCCTGCTCGGCGGGAAGCCTGCTTCTCCCTCTGCCCCTCACCCTGCTTGTGTTCCCTCTCTCGCTGTGTCTGTCAAATAAATAAATAAAATCTTAAAAAAAAAATTAAAAAAAAAACAACCGAAGTTAACAAAGTAGAAAATAAACCTGTAATAGATTTAACAGAGTCAAATACAAATTATTTGAAAAATTTCTAAGCAACAAGCAAATAATAAAGAAAAAAGGCAACAAATGTCAGAAATAGAAAAGATACTTCAAAATAAGTAGTTCAGGTAGTAACAAGATTTACTGGGACATTATGGAAAATTTTACACCAACATTGAAATATTAGATGAAATGGATATTTTCCTATATTCAACAATAAAACCAGAATAATTCTACAACCTTATAGATAATAAATTAACTTTTGAGAAGACCCTTCCTCCTAAAAAACAATGCACACAGGTGTACACACACACACACACACACACACTCTGAAACACAAAAACACACTTCAGGCATGGTTGGTTTCACTAGCAAATTACATCAAAATTTCAATTTTGTTTTTATTTAGGTTCGGCCTTATGAAAAATTTGGTAGAGTATAGAAAAGGAAGTAATATTTCCCAATTTATGCTATGAGGCTGTAAAACCTTGATAACAAAATCTGAAATGGACATTAAGAGAAAGGAAGACTATGGGTAAATATCATATTCTGAACAAAATTTTAAGGAAATTGCATTATAGCATTATATAAAATGAATAATACATTATGGATGTTTGAGTTTATTCCAACAAGGTAGGTTATGTAACATTAGGAAATATATCAGTATAATTTACCACATTAATAAAAAAAGGAAGAATATATTTGATAACTTATATTGCTGCAAAAATTTTTCACACATTTCAATATTTATTTGTGATTAAATACCTTATTAGGTGAGGAAGAGAGTATTTTTTTAAATATAAACAATAAATTCCTACAGGAAACAATATGCTCGAAGTTAAAGATCTTATTTCTCTCCTTCTGAAATAAAAAATATAGTTAAAGATACCTAAAGTGCCTGCTAATATTTGATAATGTAATTCAGGTAATATCCAATGCAATATATGTATTTAAAAAGAATTTTATATCAATTTATTTGATATCACTCTGTACATAGAAAACTTTTAAAACTCTTGTTAAGTAATGTATTAGAAATTTTGGCAAGGTTTCTGGATATTCGATCAATATACAAAAATCAATTGTAGTTCTATATGCCACCAACTGACGGGAAAAATTTACAATAAAATGAAAAATTATTAATTTCCTTGGAAACTAACAAATACAAGATCTATTTGTGGACAGTTATAAAATTTTATTGATCGTCAGTAAAGAAAGCTTGATAAATGGACATGTAATGTACTAGAAATTGCATTTTCCAAGCACGGCTTCAAAAATTGTCTTATTAAATCAGTTTATATATACACAGCATATGTATTTTCAATTCAGAAGTTTTTTACATTGTTATTTTATAAAGCTTAGTTGATTTGGAAATGCTTATGATTAAGAGTAGCCAAAACATTATCATACTAATAGTATAAAGTAGTCACCATTTAGAAAAGTTTTAAAAAGTTTTACAAACACCATTTGCTGTTACAGTAATGGCAAAGTTGTATAAATAGACCAATACAATGGAATGAAGAACCTAGATATAGACACAAGTATGTGTAAACTATTGGCACATGAATGAAGGGACACTGCAGAGAGGGGAAAATAGATGGTCTTTTCAATAAAAAGATGCCTGTAAGCTGGTTAATTTAACACCAATATGTTTAAAACAATATTTTATACTTTTCTCATAGAAAAGTATAAAAAGGAAATTTTTTAGAACTTTGGGATATGGAATGGTTTCTTAAACAGGTACAAAAACAATAACTACACATTTAAGGAATCTTGTCAGATCATTGTTTAAAGATAGATTAAATAGTCCAGAAACTTCACTGATCACACAAAACAAGGAGCATGCACTTTGCAAAAGTAGTCTGAAAAAGTCACAAATGGACATCTCTATACCTACACAAGCAAAATCAAAAATTCCTGAGAATTTGGAGAATGAGAGTTCCAAAATTACCACATTATAACACTTAGAAGAATGTCTAGTTCTTTACAAAAAAAATACAGAACATTCAAAGAAACTGGAAAGTATGACCCATTGAAAAGACACAAAAGAGACAGAAATCATTCCTAAGGAATCCCAGACATTGGAATTATTGAATCCAGTATCACAGTAAAAGGATCATATTCCATGACCAAGTGGAATTTATCCCAGGAATTCAAGGCTGAATCAACATACTAAAATCAGTATATCATATTAATAGAGTAAAGGGGAAAGTAACACATAATTATCTCAGAGACAGAAGAAGCATTTGGCATAACAGCCTTTCATAATAAAAAATAAAACAGGAATAGAAGGGAACTACTTCAATCTGATAAAGGTCATCTATGAAAAATCCACAGCTAAAAACAAGCTTAATATTGAAATAGTGAAAGATTGAAAGTTTTCTTCTTAAGATCAGGAAAAAGACAAAGATATCTGTGCTTGTTGCTACTGTGTAACATTGCACTGCAGATTGTAGTCAGGGAAATTAGGCAAAAAAATAAAAGGCATCCACATTGAAAAAGAAGTAGTAAAACTATTTGCACTTAAAGTGATTTTGTTCATAGAACATCCAAAGGAATAAGCAGTTGTTAGAGCTAATGAAGAAGTTCAGCAAAATTGTAGGATACAAGACCAACATAGAAAAGTCTGTATTTTTATATGCTAATAGTTGGAAAATAATTTAAGGAATCAATTCCAAAAAAAAAGGACTTAGAAATGAATTTGAAAAAATAAATTAAGACTTAGACACTGAAAGCTACATAAAAACATTGTTGAAAAAATTAAAGATATAAATAAATGGGGGGGGGGAAAGGATCTAAATAAATGGACAGCCTTCCTTTGTTTATGAGATGGAAGGTTTGTTATTGGTAGTGCTCTCCAAATTGAGCTATATTTCGGGTTTTTAACTGACTTCTTGCAGAAATAGACAAACTGGTCCTAAAACTAATATGGAAATGCAAAAGACCAGGAATAGTGAAAACAAATTTGGAAAAGAACAAAATTGGACAACTCACACTTCCCAAATTCAAAACATATTATTCAGAACTATGGTAATCAACACTGACACATAGATTAAGGATATAGATTAATGAATCGAGGATACACAAATAAACCTGTACTTGTAAGGTGGATTGATGTTTTTGACAAGAAGACTAAGACAATTCAGTAGTGAAAAAAACAGTTTTTTCAGTAAATGGTGGTTGGCCAACTCAATATCCACATGCAAAAGAATCAATCTGGGCCCCTCTATATAACCGTGGTCAAAAATTAAGTAAAAATGGATCAATGATCTAAATATAAGAGCTAAAATTATAAAACTCTCATGAGGAAAAACAGGTATAAATCTTTGTAACCTTGTATTAAGCAACAGTTCTATGGATATGGCCCCTAAAACACAAGCAATCAAGGGGGAAAATATATACATATATAAACATAGATTGGACCTGATCAAAGTTAAAAAGTTTTGAGCTGTAAAGTGTGCAATCAAGAGAGTGAAACCCACAGAGTGAGAAAATATTTTGAATCCTATGCCTGGTAAGAGTACAGTGCAGAATATGTAAAAAATCTTCAATTCAGCAGTGCCTTAAATGCATATTGCTATGTTAAAGTAGCCAATCTGGAAAGTTTACATATTGTTGTATGATTATAGTTATTTGACATTCTGGTAAAGGCAAAGCTATGGAGAGCGTAAACGTATCAGTGGTTGCCAAGGGTTTAAAAAGAGGAAAGAAGTGATGAATACATGGAACACAGGGGATGCTTAGGGCAATGAAACTATTCTCTGTGATATTGTAATGGTGAGCATATGTGATTATACATTTGTCAAGACACACACAATGTACATCTCAGAGTGAATTTTAATGTAAACTGTGGCTGTTAGGTAATAATAATGTATTGATATTGGTGCCATTAATTGTAATAAATATACCACACTACTGCAAAATGTTAGTAATAGCAGAACCTTTGGGCTTGAGGGTGTATATGGGAACTTTGTATTTCCTGCTAAATTATTTTCTAAACCTAGATCTCTAAAATATGAAATTTATTAATTAAAAAGCCTGCCACAATTTTTCTGAATCAGCATTTTGTGGCTTTTTGCATAGGTTTCTCCACATATTTTGTTAGATTCATACCTAGTTTTATCCTTGTCTTTGAAACCATTGTTAATAGCATTATTTTTTGTGCTTTTTTTCCTACTTTTCCTTCTTCAGTTTTTCATTACTGATATATAAGAAAGCAATTGATTTTTCTGTATTACTCTTGCATTCTGCATTGCTATATTCACTTACTGGTTTTAAGAGGTTGTTGGTTATTCATGTTGATTCTTGGAATTTTCCACTTAGATAATACTGTCTTCTGTGAATAAAATCAGTTTTATTTTATTTTTCCAGTATACATACATTTCATTTCTTGTATGATTGCTTTAGTTAACAAATCCAGTGTAGTATTGAAAAGGGTGGTGAGAGAGCACATCCTTTTCTTGTTCTTGAACTTAGGGGTAAAATGTCCCTTTATTCACAGTTAAATATGAAATTAGTGGTAGGTTTTTCATAGATGTTATTTATCAATTTGTGAATGTTAGGCTTTATCCATACATTGCTAAGAGTTTTTGGTCATAAATAGGTGATGGATTTTGTCAAATGTTCTTTCTGCTTCAGTTAATATGATCATACATTTATTTCTTCTATGATCTGTGCACATGCTGTATTACATTGATTTTTAAATGATGAAATACTCTAGCAAATCTAGAATACTTCCCATTTGCCATTATGTATGATTATTATTTTTAAATTGTGGATTTTGGCTTGCTGATATTTAGTTGAGGATATTTTTATCTGTATTTATGAAAGATATTGGTCAGTTCTTCCTCTTTCTTCTAATGTCTTTATCTGGTTTTAATAATAGGGTAATGCTGGACTCATTGAATGAACTGGGAAGTGTTCCTCTATTTTCTAGAAGAGAATGTGGAAAATTGATTGATTAAATGATTGAGAGAATTCACTACTTAAAATCATCTGGGCCTGATGATTTTTCTTTCAAGTTATTTGTTATTGATTTAATTTACTTAAAAATATATAAACTTATTTAGAGTATCTATTTCTACTTATGTGAGTTTTGATAGCTTGTCAAGTAGTTGATCTCATCTAAGTTATCAAAATTGTGGGCTTAAAGTTATTTGTAGTATTCTGTTAGTATAATCTTTAAATGCATGGAATCAGTCATGAAGACTTTTCATTACTATATTGGTAATTTTTCTCTTCTCTATTTTTTGTTTAGCCTGGCTGGGGACTTTATTTATTACTCTTAAACAAACAAACAAAAAAACAAAACAAAAACCTAGCATTTGGTTTTGTTGATTTTCTCCTTTAATTGACTATTTTCAGTTTCATAAATTTCTGCTTTACATTTTATTGTTTCACTTTTTCTACTAGCTTTAAGCTTAACTTTTTATTTATGTGGTGTACAATGACTGAAAAAATATTTTTGTTTTAGGTCCTTCCTTTATAATACATACATTTAATGCTTTAAAATTTCATTTAATCACTGTTTTCCTTGCATGATGTAAATATTGTTGTTTTAAATTTTCATTTACTTAAAATATTTTAAAATTTCTTCTGATACTTCTTGTTTGATCCATGTGCTATTTATAAAAAGTATTTCATTTAATCTCCAAATATCGGGGTTCCAGCTGTTTTTCTATTACTGATTTTTTGTTTAACTTCATTGTGGGTTGTGAGCATATTTTGTCTGGTTTCTGTTCTTTCAGATTTGTTGAGTTTTAGGATACAATATGTGATCTATCTTGGTGAATGTTCATGTGAGCTTGACAAATGTGCATTACTTTGTTGTTGAATAGAACATTCTATATGTGTTAATTGGATCGAGTTTATCAGTTATGTTATTTAGTTCAACTATGTCACTGATTTTCTTTCTGTTGGATGTATCATTACTGAAAGAGAGAGGTGTTGAATTCTCCAAGTTAATTGTGGATTTGTCTATTTCTTGCAGTTCTAATGGATTTTGCCTCTTTTATTTAGACACTCAGTTGTTGGGTATATAAACATTTAAGATATTTATGTCTTCTTGAATAAATAACTCTTCAGTCATTATTTAGTGTCCCACATATATATGTATATTTCTTAAAATTTTCTTAAATTTCTGTTTTATATCTTCAAATTTTAAATTACTTTTTCTGCAAGAAAAAAAGTGAAGGCACAAAAAATACAAATCATGTTATTTATAAAAATTTTAAGAACAGTTTAAAATATTCTTCTTATGTATTACTGTGTAACAAAGTACTCTAAACTCAGTGATATAAAAAAACTGGTTTATTATTCCCATAAATTCTGTGAATCAGTAATTCAGAAGAAGTGTGGGAGGATGAATTTTGTTTCTGCTTCACTATGTCTGAGGCTTCAGCTGAGAAGGTTTGAAGAATTGTGGGTAATTTTGATGATTGCAGCTGTAATCATCTAGAGGTTTATTTGCTCAATTTTTGATGTCTGGGCTGGGATGAGTCAAAGATAAGCTGACCAACTGTTCTAGTTTGCCTGAAACTGAGGGAGTTCCCAAGATGTAGGACTCTTATTTGTTAAAACCAGGACCTCTTGGGCATACACTTGGTCAGCATACTTTAACATTGAGCTCATTTGTAGCAAAGCACTTGCCCTTTTCATCTGCCTTAGGCTTCTGAAAACGTTGTGCTGGATTGTGAGAGGAAGTATTCCAAGAGGGTGTATTTGGAGATAAATGTTTAAAATGACCAAGCTGCAGCTACAAGACTTCTCACAAAACCTGGGAAGTCACATAGCATCATTTGATTACATATGAGCTATGAAGGCTAGCCCACATTTACAGGAGGGGAATTAGCTACTGCCTTTTGATAATAGAGTAGCAAAAATTGTACTGTAGAAGAGAAGCTAGAAGAAATAATGTGAAGCTAGAAGAAATAATGCTGCAGTAAGCATTGAGAAAGGCAATATGCTAGGAAATAAATGATACTGCCCTGTGATACATATATAGGTGGTATAACTATAAGGAAAGCAAAGAAATTATCGTTTAAAAATTCAGGTTAGCAATTACAGTAATCAGGAAGGAAAAAGAAATAAAAGGTATCCAAATCAGTAAGGAAGAGGTAAAACTATTTGCAGATGACATGATACTATATATAGAAAACCCTAAAGACTCCACCAAAAAACTGCTATAACTGATAAATGAATTCAGAAAAGCTGTGGGATACAAAAATCAATATACAGAAATCTCTTGCATTTCTATACACTAATAATGAAGCAGCAGAAAGAAATTGCACCAAGAAGAATAAAATACTTAGGAATAAACTTAACCAAGTAGGTGAAAGGCCTGTACTCTGAAAACTGTAAAACACTGATGAAAGAAATTAAAGATGACACAAACAAATGGAAAGATATCCCATGCTCATGGATTGGAAGAACAAATATTGTTAAAATGACCATCCTACCCAAAGCAATATACAGATACAATGAAATCTCTATCAAAATGCCAACAGCATTTTTCAAAGAACTAGAACAAATGATCCTAAATGTGTATGGAACCACAAAACACCCTGAATAGCCAAAGCAGTCTTGACAAAGAAGAACAAAACTGGGGTATCCTAATTCCAGATTTCAAGATCTACTAAAAGCTGTAGTAATTAAAACATTATGGTGCTGGTATAAAAATAGACACACAGTGGAACAGAATAGAGAGCCCAGACATAAACAAGGATAATATGGTTACTTAACCTTTGATGAAGGAGACAAGAATATGCAATGGGAAGAAGACAGTCTCTTCAACAAATGGTGTTGGGAAAACTGGACAGTCACATGCAGAAGAAGGAAATTGGTTCACTTTCTTACACCATGCACAAAAATAAACTCAAAATGCATTAAGGACCTACATGGGAAAACCAAAACCATAAAAATCCTAGAAGAGAGTACAAGCAGTAATTTCTCTGACATCAGTTGTAGCAACATCTTAATAAATATGTCTCCTGAGACAAGGGAAACAAAAACAAAAATAAACAATTTTCCTACATCCAAATAAAAAGTTTCTGCACAGTAAAGGAAACAATCCACAAAACTAAAAGACAACCTATTGACTGAGAGAACATATTTGCAAATAGCATGTCAGATAAAGGGTTAGTATCCAAAATCTGTAAAGAACTTATACAACTCAACACTGAGAAAACCAAATAGTCCAATTAAAAATGGCCAAAAGACATGAACAGATATTTCTCCAATGATGACCTACAAATGGCCAACAGACACTTGAAAAGATGCTTAACATCACTCATCATCAGAGAAACGCAAATCAAAACCGCAATGAAATATTACCTCACACCTGTTAGAATGACTAACGTCAAAAATACAGAAAAAACAAGTGTTGACAAGGATGTTGTTGGCAAGTCATGCACTGTTGGTGGGTGTGCAAACAGGTGCGGTCACTGTGGCAAAGAGTATAGAGATTCATGAATGAATGAATGAATGAATGAATGAATGAATGAATGAATGAATGAATGAA
>NW_023270305.1:33978267-34038195 GCF_011800145.1 Mirounga leonina | reverse complement strand
GAATGAATGAATGAATGAATGAATGAATGAATGAATGAATGAATGAACGAATGAATGAATATCAATCAAAACTACCATATGATCCAGTAATTCCACTACTGGGTATTTACTCAAAGTATATGAAAACACTAATTTGAAAAGATATATGCACCCCTATGTTTATTGCAGCATTATTTATAATAGCCAAAGTACAGAAGCAACCCGTGTCCATCAGTGGATGAATGGATAAGGAAGTGGTGTGTGTGTATATGTATGTATGTATACACAAAATAGAATATTCGTCAGCCATAAAAAAGAATGAAATCTTGCCATTTGCAACAACATGGATGGATCTAGAGGGTATAATGCTAAGTGAAATAAGTCAGAGAAAGACAAATACCATATGATTTCACTCTATGTGGAATTTTAAAAACAAACAAAAAAGAGACAAAAAACAGACTGTTAACTATGGAGAACAAACTGATGGTTACCAAATGGGTGGTGGGTGGGGAGATGAGTATTATAGGTGAAGGGGATTAAGAGTATATTTATAGTGATGAGCACTGAGTAATGTGTAGAATTGTTGAATCACTATGTTGTATACCTGAAATTAACATAACACTGTATATTAATTATACTGGAAATTTTTTTTTTTAATTTCAGGCTAGAAGTTATTAATAACAGAAAGGGAGTAGGTTGCAACAACCAAGAGATGCTTATTGGCACATGTGGAATTCTGTCAAATTTTTTATCTGAGTAGTTACATAGATATTAGACTTTATTTGTTAAAATGTGTATGTAATTTAATTGTACTTTTCTGAGTGTACATTATTTTAAAGTATTAAAAATATTAAAATTAGAAATGGACAACTCTCTTCTGGAATTTATTCTCTGATGCTTATTCTTTGTATGCCAAGAACTTTCCCTATAAGAGCACCAAGTGAGAACTTATTTATCAGAGAGTTTTCAGTTTTGATTATTTCATTTTCTAGATCTTATGAGTTTGGGGAATAGAGCCTTTGGGGCTGGCTAATTTATTGAAATCAGTAACAGCAAAACCACTGTATTTAAGTCATAGTTGTCTCTAAAGAAATGAAAAGAAGAATAAACCCAATGATGGTTTGTGGAAACCATCATTTTGTGGAAAAGTTGGAAGCTTTATGAACACTGTGAACTCTAGGATGAGGCAAGAGAATGAGTGAACAAATTAGAAAAATGTAGTCCCAAACAAAGATACATCATTAAAAAAAATAAATTTTTGTTAAAAGAAAATTACATTTGTGAGCAAAACTTTCTATTCCTTTACAGAATAAGAATCAGTGATGAAGATGCTTAGCAAACAAGAATAGTTCTGAGCATTAAACCAAGAAAGCCATATGTATTAACTTTGTAGGGCTTTTGTAAGAAACAACCACAAACTGAGTGCTGTAAAACAACAAAAATTCATCATTTATATGACTGGAAACTAGAACTCTGAAATCAAGTTTGCAGAGGCATATTCTCTGTTAGCTTTTGGTGATTGACAGCAATCTTTGGTGTTCCTTGACTTGTGTCTCTATAACTCCAGTCTGCCTTCATGATCACATGGCCTCTTTGTGTGTCTCTGTCTTCATATGGCATTCTTCTCTGTGTGCATATCTGTCTCTGTGTCTTTCTCTTGTTTTTATAATGATACCTGTCATACTGGATTAAGGGTACATCCTATTCCAGTATAATTTCATCTTAATTACATCTGCAAAGATGCTATTTCCAAATAAGGTTACATTCACAGGTACCAGTGGTTAGGACTTCTAAATATATTTTGGGGACATGCAATTCAATGCACAAAAAGTGGGGTTTTTATAACCTTAACTATAATTATGAAAAATGAGCTTTCATGTTTAGAAATTTGTTAGTTGCTAGCTATTCTTTATTTGAACAAGTAACTTATACTGTAATTACAGTATTAAAATTTTCTAATATTCACACATAGCAGAAACATATATATATATATATCACTAATATAGAATTTAGATCCTGATTTTACCTCTAAATGACCATAAAAATCCTTGGAAACTCATTTTACCTGGTAACTTAGTAGCCTAACAAAAAGGAGACGGATGAGTAGAGGGAGTGATTAGTGCTGATTTCAAAAAACTTTGGTGGTCGAATGAGAAAATAAACTAGAAAATGTAAAATGTGCAGTACAGTTGAAACTATTTGAAATCAAAGATAAAATTTCCAGTGTCCATTATACTTTTTTAAAATTTAATTTTATTATGTTATGTTAGTCACTATACAGTACATCATGAGTTTTTGATGCAGTGATCCATGATTCATTGTTTTCTTATAACACCCAGTGCTCCATGCAGTATGTGCCCTCCTTAATACCCATCACCGAGCTAACCCACCCCCCCACCCCCATCCCCTCTAAAACCCTCAGTTTGTTTCTCAGAGTCCATAGTCTCTCATGGTTCATCTCTCCATCTGATTTCCCCCCCTTAAATTTTCCCTTCCTTCTCCTAATGTCCTCCATGCTATTCCTTATGTTCCACAAATAAGGGAAACCATATGATAATTGACTTTCTCTGCTTGACTAGTTTCACTTAGCATAATCTCCTCTGGTCCCATCCATGTTGATGTTGATGTAAAAGTTGGATATTCATCCTTTCTGATGGCTGAGTAATATTCTATTGTATATATGGACCACATCTTCTTTATCCATTAATCTGTGGAAGGGCATCTCGGCTCTTTCCACAGTTTGGCTATTGCGGACATTGCTGCTATGAACACTGGGGTGCTTATGGCCCTTCTTTTCACTACATCTGTGTCTTTGGGGTAAATACCCAGTAGTGCAATTGCTGGGTCATAGGGTTGCTCTATTTTTAATTTTTGAGGCACCTCCACACTGTTTTCCAAAGTGGCTATACCAACTTGCATTCCCACCAACAGTGTAAGATATGGGTTCCCCTTTCTCCACAACCTCTCCAGCATTTGTTGTTTCTTGCCTTGTCAATTTTTGCCATTCTAACTGGTGTAAGGTGGTATCTCAGTGTGGTTTTGATTTGAATTTCCCTGATGGCTAATAATGATGAACACTTTTTCATGTGTCTGTTAGCCATTTGTATGTCATCTTCAGAGAAGTGTCATGCTGTCTGCCCATTTTTTGACTTGATTATTTGTTTTTTGGGTGTTGAGTTTGAGAAGTTATTTATAGATTTTGGATATCAGCCCATTATCTGTAGTGTCATTTGCAAATACCTTCTCCCATTCTGTGGGTTGCCTCTTTGTTTTGTTGACTGTTTCCTTTGCTGTGCAGAAGCTTTTTATCTTGATGAAGTCCCAAAAGTTCATTTTTGCTTTTGTTTCACTAGCCTTTGGAGATGTATCTTGAAAGAAGTTGCTGTGGCTGAGGTCGAAGAGATTACTGACTATGTTCTTCTCTAGGATTTTAATAGGTTCCTGTCTCACATTGAGGTCTTTCATCCATTTTGAGTTTATCTTTGTGTAGGGTGTTAGAGAATGGTCGAGTTTCATTCTTCTGCATGTGGCTGTCCAATTTTCCCAGCACCATTTATTGAAGAGACTGTCTCTTCGGGAAATCCATTGCATATTTTTTCCTGCTTTGTCAAAGATTATTTGACCATAGAGTTGAGGGTCCATATCTGGGTTCTCTATTCTGTTCCATTGGTCTATATGTCTGTTTTTGTGCCAGTACCATGCTGTCTTGGTGATCACTGCTTTCTAATATAGCTTGAAATTGGGCAATGTGATGCCCCCAACTTTGTTTTTCTTTTTCAACATTTCCTTGGTGATTTGGGGTCTTTTCTGATTCCATACAAATTTTAGGATTGTTTGTTCCAGCACTTTGAAAAATGTCATTGGAATTTTGATTGGGATGGTGTTGAAGGGATAGATTGCTCTGGGTAGCTTAGACATTTTAACAATGTTTATTCTTCCGATCCATGAGCATGGAATGTTTTTCCATCTTTTTGTGTCTTCAATTTCTTTTATGAGTGTTCTGTAGTTCCTAGAGTATAGATCCTTTACCTCTTTGGTTAGGTTTATTCTGACATATCTTATGGTTTTTGGTGCTATTGTAAATGGAATCGTTTCTCTAATTTCTCTTTCTATAGTTGCATTGTTAGTGTAAAGAAAGCACCTGATTTCTGTGCATTGATTTTGTATCCTGCCACATTACTGAATTGCTGTATGAGTTTTAGTAATTTAGGGGTGGAGACTTTTGGATTTTCCACATTAAGTATCTGTCATCTGCAAAGAGAGAGAGTTTAACTTATTCTTTGGCAATTTGAATACCTTTTACTTCTTTTTGTTGTCTAATTGTTGTTGCTAGGACTTCTGGTACTATGTTGAACAGTAGTGGCAAGAGTGTGCATCGTTGTCCTGTTCCTGATCTTAAGGGAAAGGCTCTCATCTTTTCCCCAATGAGGATGATATATGCTGTGGGTTTTTCGTGGATGGATTTTATGAACTTGAGGAATGTTCCCTCAATCCCTATACTCTGAAGAGTTTTAGTCAGGAAAGGATGCTGTATTTTGACAAAAGCTTTTTCTGCATCAATTGAGAGGACCATATGGTTCTTCTCTCTCCTCTTATTAATGTTTTCTATCAAATTGATTGATTTGCAAATGTTGAACCACCCTTGCATCCCGGGGATAAATCCCACTTGGTCGTGGTGGATGATCCTTTTAAAGTATTGTTGGATCCTATTAACTAGGATTTTGTTGAGAATTCTGGAATCCATATTCATCAGGGATATCGGTCTGAAATTCTCCTTTTTGATGAGGTCTTTGCCTGGTTTGGAGATTAAGGTAATGCTGGCCTCATAGAATGAGTCTGAAAGCTTTCCTTCTGTTTCTAATTTTTGAAACAGCTTCAGTAGAATAGGTATTATTTCTTCTTTGAATGTTTGGTAGAATTCCCCAGGGAATCCATCAGGCCCTGGACTCTTGTTTTTTGGGATGATTTTGATCACTGCTTCATTCTCATTACTGGTTATTGGCCTATTCAGGTTGTCAGTTTTTTCCTGTTTCAGTCTTGGCAGTTTATAGGTTTCCAGGAAGGCATCCATTCCTTCTAGGTTGCTCAATTTATTGGCATAGTTGTTGATAATAATTTCTAATAATTGATTCTATTTCCTTGGTTTTAGTCATGATCTCTCTCCCCTTTCATTCATAATATTATTAATTTGGGTCCTTTCTCTTTTCTTTTGGATAAGTCTGGCCAGTGGTTTATCGATATTATTCTTTCAGAGAACCAGCTTCTAGTTTCATTGATCTGATCTACCATGTTTCTGGTTTCTAATTCATTGATCTCTGCTCTAATCTTGCGTGGCTAAGGCATCATTTGTTGCTTTTTCTCTAGTTCTTTAAGGTGTAAAGTTAGTTGGTGAATTTGGGATTTTTCTATTTTTTTGAGTGAGGCTTGGATGGCTATGTATTTCCCCCTTAGGACTGCCTTTGCAGTATCCCATAGGTTTTGGACCGATGTGTTTTCGTTCTCATTGGTTTCCATGAATTGTTTAAGTTCTTCTTTGATTTCCTGGTTGACCCAAACATTCTTGAGCAGAGTGGTCTTTAGCTTCCAAGTGTTTGAATTTCTGCCAAATTTTTTCTTGTGATTGAGTTCCATTTTTTGAAGCATTATGATCTGAGAATATGCAAGGAATAATCTTAGTCTTTTGGTATCAGTTGAGACCTGATTTGTGACCCAGTATGTGGGCTATTCTGGAGAAAGTTCCATGTGCGCTCAAGAAAAATGAGTATTCTCTTGTTTTAGGGTGGAATGTTCTGTAAATATCTATGAGGTCCATCTGGTCCAGTGTGTCATTCAAAGCTCTTGTTTCTTTATTGATTTTCTGCTTAGATGATCTGTCTATTGCTGCGAGTGGAATATTGAGCTCTCCTACAATTAACGTATTGTTATCAATATGACTCTTTATTTTGGTTAACAGTTGGTTTATGTAGATGGCTGCTCCCATGTTGGGGGTGTAGATATTTACAATTGTGAGATCTTCTTGTTGGATAGACCCTTTAAGAATGATATAGTGTCCGTCTGTGTCTCTAACTACAGTCTTTAGTTTAAAATCTAATTTGTCTGATATAAGAATTGCTACCTCAGCTTTCTTTTGAGGTCTGTTGGCATGGAAGATGGATCTTCATCCCTTCACTTTCAGTCTGGATGTAGCTTTAGGTTCAAAATGAGTCTCTTGTAGACAGCATATGGATGGGTCCTGTCTTTTTATCCAGTCTACAACCCTGTGCCATTTTATGGGAGCATTTAGACCATTTATGTTGAGAGTGATTCTTGAAAGATATAAATTCATTGTCATGTTGCCTGTAAAGACCTTGTTTCTATAGATTGTCTCTGTGAATCTCTGTTCTATATCACTCTTGGGGCCTTTCTCCTTTTATAGAACTCCTCTTAAAATTTCTTGCAGGGCCGGCCTAGTGGTCACATATTCTTTCAGTTTCTGCTGGTCTTGGAAGCTCTGCATCTCTCCATCCATTCTAAATGACAGCCTTGCCAGATAAAATATTCTTTTTTTAAAAAAATTTTTTTTTTTAAGATTTTATTTATTTATTTGAAAGAGAGAGAATGAGAGACAGGAGAGGGAGGAGGGTCAGAGGGAGAAGCAGACTCCCTGCTGAGCAGGGAGCCCAATGCGGGACTTGATCCCGGGACTCCAGGATCATGACCTGAGCCGAAGGCAGTCGCTTAACCAACTGAGCCACCCAGGCGCCCTCCAGGTAAAGTATTCTTGGCTGCATGTTCTTCTCGTTTAGTACCCTGAATATGTCTGGCCAGCCCTTTCTGGCCTGCCAGGTCTCTGGGGATAGGACTGATGTTATTCTGATGTTCCTTCCTCTGTATGTAAGGAATCTCTTCCCCTTAACTTCCCTTAAGATGGTTTCCTTGGTTCTAAGATTTGTGAGTTTTAGTATTACATGCTGGGGTGTTGGCCTGTTTTCCTTGATCTTGGGAGGGGTCCTCTTTGCCTCTGGGACACAAATGTTAGTTTCATTCCCCAGATTAGGGAAGTTCTCAGCTATAAGATTTGCTCAAATATATCTTCTAGTCCTCTCTCTCTCTCCACCCCCTCAGGGATCCCACTAATTCTGACATTGGAACATTTGATGGTGTCACTTATTTCTCTGATTCTATTTTCATGGATTCTTTTTTTTTTTTTTTTAAGATTTTATTTATTTATTTGAGAGAGAATGAGAGAGAGCACATGAGAGGGGTTAGGGTCAGAGGGAGAAGCAGACTCCCTGCTGAGCAGGGAGCCTGATGCAGGACTCAATCCAGGGACTCCAGGATCATGACCTGAGCCGAAGGCAGTCACTTAACCAACTGAGCCACCCAGGCGCCTCTATTTTCATGGATTCTGAGTTGTTTTTCCCTGGCTTCCTCTTTTCTCTTTTTGTCTATTAATTCGTCTTCTAGGTCACTAATTCGTTTTTCTACCTCTCTTACCCTAGCTGTTAGGTTATCTAGATTAGATTGGATCTCATTGATAGCATTTTTAAATTCTGCCAATTCAGCTTTCATTTCTGCCCTTACAGACTCTATGTTGCCATTAATTGATTTCTCCATTCTAGCTATTGTCTTCACAATTGCTACCCTGAATTCCATCTCCGACATCTTGGTTATATCTGTATCCATTTGTAAATCTGTGACAGATGTCACAGTCTCTGAGTCTTTCCTATTTTGGGGGTTCCTTCTCCTAGTCATTCTGTTGAGGGGTGGTTGAGGGAATGTAGAGTCCAAATTACTGACTGCAACCCAAGCAAAATGCACCTGTCTTATAGGGACCTTAGGGTTGCTGGCCTCTTGTTCTCTCAGCCTGTCTTCTGGGGGAGGGGCCTGCCACACTGCTACTCAGACAACCTTATTTGGGCAGAGTTGCCCTGCCCCCTGTGGCAGGGGATGGACTCAGTGAAAACCGGTTTGGGGGGGCTTTTGTTCTCTGGCGGCTTTCCCTGGTGGCTTTCCCCATCTCTTCTGAGAGGAGCAGAAGAGATCATTTCCAACCCTCTGCCTCAGAGCAGAGAGATCGCAGTCTGTTCTTCAGTGAGCTCTCCAGGCTGCACTATCTCTGTTTCTATCTGTGCTGGTATAAACTGCAGCATCCTGGGTTGTGCGCCCCTCAGCAGTGCTCCCAGTCCTTGCCTCCACGTCTCAGCAAGTCTCTGCCCTTTGTGCTTCTAAAACTGCCAGCTGCCCCCAGTTCCCACGCATGGCTCTGCCACTCCGGGTTTCCGTCAGGGGGGCTGCCCTAAAGTCCTTTCCCTGTCACTACCTGTCTGTGAGTCTGTGCCCAGTCCCCAGTGAGGGAGGCTTTCACTCACCAGTGGTGTAGGATCTCCACGGCTCCCTCTCCTTTCCATTTATCCTCCGATATCTGTCCGCAGAATCACGGCTCCCCGCTTCATACCTCGAATCCAACTGCTGGCAATATTCTGTTTGTAGAGATCCAGATCTGTCTTCTTACATCTCAGGCTGATTCCATGGGTGTTCAGAGTGGTCTGGTAGATATCCAGCTCAATTCTGGGACTGGTTGGAATAGGGTCCCCTACTCATCCACCATCTTTTCAGCTCTCCCTCTGTTATACTTTAAAGATATTTACTTGTTATGTCTTACAAGATCTAATTTAGAGACATGACCACATAAGGGGATATGCTGGTTCCTATTCTTCCAATGACCCAGATACTCAAATTACACTCTCAGGAATGCCTGCAAGAGAAAAAGGGGGCCAAAAACCTATAATTATCAATATTTTCTTCCTATGTAGTTTGGTTTCTGTACATTGAATGATTTCATTTTTCAGTGTTTTAAAATTAGCTTCTATTTGAATATTTAAATTGCTAGAGTTGTGGCTTTCCTCCCTTCTTGAATTGTAGAGATGTTATTTATTTATTTATATAATGGTACATATACAGCCACTTCTGTGTATTACATACCTAGCAAAATTAGGTGTCATTGAACCTCTATCGTCTAATGAGATCTAAAAGCAGCTTCCTGGGAGTTGGGATATTTGTTCAAAAAGTACAAACACTTAGTCTGTCTGTTTTTTTGGTTTCTTTGCTTGTTTTTTTTTTTCTTTTTCTTTGTCCTGACCCAAAGCTCAGACTCTTAAGATCAAAGGTGAAGGAAATTGAGCACTGCATTTCCCAGATTACAGTCATGGAGAAAGTAGAGCTTTGTTCTCACATGGCCCAGCTCAACACTCACCATTGTGATATGTAACTTAATGTTTATGAATCTCAGTTTTCTTATTTTCAGAAAAAGAAAGAAAATGTCTTCTATTGCTAAGCAACTGTGAAAAATAAATTACATGCCATAAAAAGTGCCTGACACAGAGCAGGCAATCGTTAAATGCTAGTTTCCTTCATTTTTTCCACTTTCTCCAATCAGTTCACTTTTTCTGCTCTGGCAACCACTACTAACTGCCTTGTCTCACACTTTTCATGTTGTGTAATAAAGTTCAATTTGTTTTGCTTATAATTATTGGAAATTGTGTAATCAACATAAAAACAATATTCAGATTTTGTTCCCTTCAGGATTCTTTTTTAAAAAATGTATCACCAGGATGCCTGTTAAGAAACCAACTGTGAAAATTTTAACTGTAAGGAAGACTGAAATAGCTCTAACTGTACAATGAGCAGCTTCTACCCAGTGGGTGGAACTTTATGGAAGTTAAATCATTGCCACACAATGGCTGGACAGCATGAATGAAGGAAAAGGATAGCTTATTTGGATGTACAACAGCAGTAGATCATAGTGGATGTCTGATACAGTTTTTTCTACATTAAATAGGGCCTTGTCACTGAAAGCTTAATATTTGCTGTATGTTTAAGGCTCTCCTAAAAATTCTTATAATTTAACTTTTTTTTTTTTTAACTTGTTTCATAAGCAGAAGTCATCAAACTTTTTTTTTTCTATAAAAGGCCAGACAGGATATATTTTAGGCTCTGTGGGTACTATAATTTGTCGTAAAACTGTTCAACTCTGCTTTTAAAGAGTAGAAAAAGCCATACATATGGCTTATATAAACAAATGTGGTGGGTCCTAATAACATTTTATTCACAAAATAGTTGGTGGGTTAGATTTGGCTTGAAGGCCATGGTTTGTCAATCTCTGCTCTAAAATATATTTTAAAAAAGCAGAATTAGTTTTAAGCAAGGGGTTCTCTTTATAGCATATTAGAAAGCTTATGCATTATGAATCTGGTGGTCTTATGTTCCATTAACCATCCTTTATCACCTGATTTTCCTTGGAGTGACTATTTAATATTAAAGCTGTTTGGTATGTAATATATGTCAAAAAACATAGCTCCATATAGATAAGAGTTCTTTCTGGTAATGAACATCTTCTACAAAAAATGATATTGACTACCTGAATGTCTTCAGGTCTTCATTTGCTTCCCAGGGCACTGAAAGCAGGTTCAGAGTGAAGGGATTTATATGACTCAGATCCAGCCAATCAGAATTTCTCATCTCTGAATCTCAGTGTGTAATGCAGAAATGGTGATATAATCTGTTCTAGGTCAAGTCATCCCTAGGATGTTCTTGACGTTGTTACTAAATTTAGGAAATGCAATGTAATTACGTTTTATGAGAAATGAAAGGATACAGTTACTTGAAGCACTCCCCTCTGTGATAGAAACCGTAAGACAGGAAAGAAAAACCGGGGAAATCAGTAGAGCCCTGATATTAACATTTATATCCTGGATCCAGTTACATCCTAAGCTAGTTTTTACTTTTATTTATTTATTTTTGTCTTCTTAAATATGAGTATGAATTATGTTTCTATGTTTGAAATAAAGGTATTTAGTAATAAGCCTTTATATTATTATTTTTGCTAAGATCCTGTCTTCTCTAAATGCACAGATAGGCCTGGGAAATACAACATACTGGTATATCAGTGGTGGGGTCATAAAATCTGTCCATAAAGCTTGCACTCACATCCTAGGTCAGCCACTTCTGAGTTTGCAACCTTATACACATTATTTAACCTCCCTTTTTTTTTAAAAAAAAATCTTCATTCCTTCATATGACTGACATGTGTTATTATAAAGATAAATTGAGTAAGTGGGTATAATTATAGCTGACACAGAGCAAGCACCTCAAAATTTTTATCTGTAATTATTACTCGTTTATACTTTATGGAGAAAGTTTTCCTCAAACCCCTTGTGCTAAAAAGGTTGTTATAAGGAGGCCAAGATTAGAGCTGCAGGTAATAGACATAAGTGGGGAAGTCTGCAAGTGAAGATTAGATCACAGAGAACATGGGCACATTGGGTGCAAGGAGGACCACTTTCTGATAGTCATGATGTTGCCTGTAGTTTGTAAAGTGGAAAGCACACTGTGTTTGCATGAACCTATTCTAGCTATACTGCACATATGTGTTCATACATAAAAGTGAACATTTCAAATATGCATGCAGATATGCTTAAAAGAACAAAACGCCACATAAAATCATACCAAATAAGCTAACCAAGCAAAAGGTCCACAGAATCCAATATAAATTTGTTGAATTAAATGCCTTTATTTAAAAAATTGTTTTTTTTCGTTTTTGATTTTATTATGCTATGTTAATCACCATATATCATTAGTTTTTGATGTAGTGTTCCATGATTCATTGTTTGTGTATAACACCCAGTGCTCCATGCAGTACGTGCCCTCTTTAATACCCATCACCAGGCTAACCCATCCCCTCACCCCCCTCCCCTCTAGAACCCTCAGTTTGTTTCTCATAGTCCATAGTCTCTCAGGGTTCGTCTCCCCCTCCGATTCCCCCCCCTTCATTCTTCCCTTCCTGCTATCTTCTTCTTTTTTTTTTTTTAAGATAATGTATTATTGTTTCAGAGGTACAGATCTGTGATTCATCAGTCTTGCACAATTCACAGTGCTCACCATAGCACATACCCTCCCCGATGTCTATCACCCAGACACCCCATCCCTCCCACCACCCACCACTCCAGCAACCCTCAGTTTGTTTCCTGAGATTAAGAATTCCTCATATCAGTGAGGTCATATGATACATGTCTTTCTCTGAAAATTGTTTTAAATTTTAATTTTAAATACCAGTTGCATGACTGAATTCAAACTCCGTGTTTCAAATAAGTACACTTTTAGTCAGAGCCCTAAGGAAGACCTCCAACTTGTATCGGCATTCCTACTCAAAGTTGCGTCCATAAACAATTGCTGAACCACAGATATTTAAAGATTTACATGTTTTTACAGCATTTTGACACAAAAACTTATAAAATGAATCTAATAATAAAAACCATGGACTTGTATTTTCTATAGTTTTGTCTTTAATTTTAATAGTAATTTTGTCTTGTTCTACAGAAATTACTCATACATGACCAATTGATGTTTAGGGGTGGGGGACAGATCTTTTACCACCAATAGTTTAAGAATCGTTGCTGTAGGGCGTGAGATGGTGCTGAGGTGAGCATAGGAAAGTTCAAGGCAGAATTGGCATCTATTGCCAGAGGTTGCGCTGCTTCCCAAGGGGCAATTGTTATGCCCATTCAGCATACCCAAGTAGCATTCGTGAGTAGCCCTTCATCCACTGCATGTTACAAGCCAGTGAAGTAGAAATGCTGCTGGGAAACCAGTTCCAGGGAAGGAGATTGCCAGCAGGCAGATTCAGAAAGCTGAGGTCTTTTTTTAATTTTTTTTTTAAAGATTTTATTTATTTATTTGACAGAGAGAGACACAGTGAGAGAGGGAACACAAGCAGGGGGAGTGGGAGAGGGAGAAGTAGGCTTCCTGCTGAGCAGGGAGCCCCATGTGGGGCTCGATCCCAGGACCCTGGGACCAAGACCTGAGCCAAAGGCAGACACTGAACGACAGAGCCACCCAGGTGCCCCAAAAGCTGAGGTCTTCAGAAAGGAGAAAAGCCATCTCCACAAAAACCTATTAATTAGTTTTAAGAGGGGAAATCGGGAAAATTTGTGGGATATCAGGATTGAATTAAAACTTGAAGTATACCTAAGCCTGTGGGTTGGGCATTTTTCTATGCTGACTTTGAAAATTTCTGTGGATAGAATTACTGTAGCTTCTGCTCAAAAATACAGTTTCTTCTCATGATCTGCTCAGAGGAGCTTGAAAGGATCCAGGCTAGGGTGTAGAGCCTCTCATCTCAAATGTTCTTTGGGGAAGTTTTATTCACATCTAAGCACAAGTAAGTGTAGGTGATGTTAACTTTCCAGCAAAATTGCAAGGTTACAAGGAAAGTTTTACAAGTAAGCCAAGTGTCATTTCTCTAACTTTACCAATGGACAGAGTTTTAAAGTTCCAACATACAAAAAATAATTTTTGTTTATACAGAACATCGAAAATCTCACGAAATTATGTTTCAAGTTACTGAAATAACTTGTATAAGAACATGAACTTGTAAAGTTACTGAAATAGGAAAATGGCTTTGGATTATACATAATTCCAAAGTTTAAAGATCATAGGCAAAGTTTTACCACTATAATATTATAGTAGCCCAGGTTAAGAGGTAAAGTGACAAAAATCTCGTTCCCATATATTTGCCTCAGTCAGTAGCAAGCCCTGTCTGTCTCCCCCAGCACCCTTGGACTGGTTTTGCCTTCCTACCTGCCTTCTCTATTTTTCTCTGTATCTGTAACTTCATACGTTTTCCTTCCTTTCTCTTTTCTTTTTTTTCTTTCTTTTTTTAAAAAATATTTTATTTATTTATTTGACAGAGACACAGCGAGAGAGGGAACACAAGCAGGGGGAGTGGAAGAAGGAGAAGCAGGCTTGTGGGGAGCCCGATGCGGGGCTCGATCCCAGGACCCTGGGATCATGACCTGAGCCAAAGGCAGACGCTTAACTGACTGAGCCACCCAGGCACCCCACTCTTTTCTTTTTATTCCTGATTAGCTTGACTCTATCCACGTTTCGTCTTTCTCCTTTAAATGACCATGTTTATAAAACTTAAAATTCTGTCTCCTTCTCTCTTGTTCTATCAAATAATCAGTTCCAATATCTTATTTTTTCTAATTCTAAAAACTTAAATTTCTTTGTATTTATTTTTAAACATTCTTAGTGGCAGTACTTAACTATTCTCCCCCCTAATGTGCTCCTAGTTGTTGCATGAAGCCAATTTTTTTCTATTGCTTTCAACTTCCCTTTCACTTCATTTCCCTCAATAATCCAAATCAGACCCAAAATTGAATACTGTCATTTGGTGAATTGAGCCACCAAATTAATTAGCACAGAGGTAATCTTTAAGGAAGAGCAAGAGCAATTTTATGAACATCAATAAAATAAGCCATATTAAATAAAAGAATTATTTGCTAACACTCCAGGGGCTTATTTGAACAAATTCCCATCTTTAAAAGTACGTATCTCTGTCAGTCTACTCTGTTGCTCCTATTTGAAACATTTTTAAAGTTATAAATAGGAAAAAAATGATCTGCTATATAGCTCCATAGTATTGATCTTCCTCCTGTGTAATTGACACATTTTCTTACAAAACACTTCTTGGATTGCATTACTCTGTTTGATTTGTGCAGATCCCATAGATTTGTGCAATTCTATACAAGATCAGAATGAGCGTAATATTCATAAAAACTTCCATATTTTAAAGCAATTTTAAAAAGTCATTTTGCTGCTTCTACTCCTTTATTTGACTTACTGATAAGAGCCATATATCTAAATGTTGGGCTGTTTTCTCAGTATTTTAGATGCTGTTCATCTTAAGAAAATATCAAAGATTATATAAACAAAATAGTCATTATAAATAATTTTTATGGTTCATATTCAGACTAATGTAATCAGTTTACCTCTGGATAAGTCACACAGTATCTGACATTTTGAATAATACCTAATGAGGTATTTCTGATCATTAAAATTCATTTTCCAGCATACTAAAGTGCAAATCATGTGCTTAGTGCAGACATGGGATTCCATTTTCAAGGTGGCTCAGGCCAGCCTCCATTTCCTAACTGATTTAGTATGTGGGCTAAGGTTTTGACTACAAACAACATGTCTGATTTGATTTTACAATAGTGTGGAAAAAATAACATATTAGCAAGATGTAATGTTTGGTTTAGTGCTATAAGCTCTTTCCCTTATTTAAATAAAAGTTGATTTGTATGTATTTTTTTTTTTTTTTGAGAGAGAGTGAGTTGGGGGGAGGGGCAGAAGGAAAGGGAGAGAGAGAATCTCAAGATTGGTGGGGCTCAATCTCAGGACCCTGAGATCATGACCTGAGTTGAAATCAAGAGTTGGATGGTAAAAACATGGAGCTGCCCAGGTGCCCCTGATTTGTATATATTTTTAATTATGTTCCCTGCACAAAGAAGTATTGTGATGATGTGTTCATTTTGTTATAGACATGGCTCTCTGTATGCAGAAACACAGTTCTTGTATGTGGACCATTGGCATCAAGATAATCCTGACTAGTTAAAAAGTCAAATTCTTCAAGCTATGTATGAGTAGAATCTGCCATATTCTTACCCGTCGCCAAACATTAGTAATACATACAGTGTTATACACAGTTCATCAACCTCAAGTTTTATTAGAGTTTCTCCTTAGGTTTCCTAAGTTAAAGAATTTAACTAGAAAAAGCAATGTATTTCTTTTTCTTGTCTTCTTGTTTTTAATTCAAACAGCTTAATAATATTTTAACTATATTTACAGTGAAAGGCTGTGCATTAGGAAGCCTTCAGGCCCAATTACAGTGAAACTAGGAGTGCAGGCATATTACCATTTTCAATGCACTGTGAATGTCAGAGCCCTTGTGTTAGATTGTACTGAATCTGGTTTGACCATGTGACTTGAGTGGACTACTGGAATGTGAAAGGACTGTTGCTTTAGCCTAGACCCAGAATGAAAGACATAGGTATTAGATCTCACCTTGATGTACAACCTGGAGAAGAGCCACCACGTGAAACCCGCAGACTCTTACATAATTTGTTGCAAGCCACTGAAATTTTTGAGATTGCATTGCTTTGAGTGCCATTGCGGCCAGCGTTGAGCAACACAGTTCCCGTCTGTGAGGGCTTCCACACAGCTGGCTTTACTTTCTGTGTGCTGTGAACACAGCTTTCAACCATAGCATATTGGAAAGTTTTTAAACAAAGAACTACATGATAATAAATATAATTGGACCAATTATATTACTCATCCTTTGTACAGCTCTTTAGTATTGCTTAATATAATGTTTGAACCCAGCCTGCCATTGGTAATAAAGGGCCAGGAGTTAAAATACCCACTTCTGGGGCGCCTGGATGGCTCAGTCAGTTAATCGGCTGCCTTCAGCTCAGGTCATGATCCCAGGGTCCTGGGGCTGAGCCCTGCGTTGGGCTTCCTGCTCAGCAGGGAACCTGTTTCTCCCTCTCCCTCTGCCTGCTGCTCTGCCTACTTGTGCTCTCTCTCTATCTCTCTGTCAAATAAATAAAATCTTTAAAAATAAAAAAAACCCATGCCATCCTATTAAAATAAAAAAAATGAAATGTCCACTTCCCACCAATGTGAGTACACTAAGAAAATCATTTTACTCAATATAATTTTTGTTCCTGTTTTCTTTGTTGGATAAGATATTTAAGTTAACTCCATCCTACAGCTACTATATTAGGGAGCTGAGAAAATAACAAAGAGCAATGCTGTGTCCTGTTTCTTAGGAGCTCAGAGATTAGTTGTAGAGAAAGGTATGCGAGAACAGTTACATCTCAGAGAACTGAGTATTCTATAAAAGAAATATGGAACTTTTTATGGAAAGCCATGAAGCAAAAGGCCCACTTAGCTAAAGAACAGGAAACTATAAAACATACATAGTGGCATTTCCAGGGGAATCAAACTATGACATAGAAGGTGTGAGCAAACGTTGGTCACATGAAGTGTGACATTTTGGGGACCTTTGTGCAATTGGCAGTTTCTAAAATTGGGGTCTGACATGAGAAGGAGCTTGAAAGGGGCAGAAGATGAGACTTCAAGAAAGACTGGGATCAATTTTCTTTCTCGGATAAATGAGAAAATAGTCAAAGAAGATTTTTAAAATAAAATATTATTGATTAAAACTTTTAAGTGGGGAAGGATTGAAAAGAGTTCCATTTTACAAAAATGATTATTGGTGAAGTTTTGAAAGATGACCTAGAGTTGAGGGATAGTTGTGTTGGGAATATCTTCTGTGAAATAGTTGGGATGAGCTATGTCTTGGCAATTCAAGTAAAACATGGCATGGGGGAATAGAGACAGGCAGAGCCCAAAGGCTTTGTGTGGTGGGGTAAGGAGTACTTTGTGGCTAATGAGATGAAGTAAATGAAGAAAGAACTAAATCATTGGCAAGAACCTTTGGGTTCCTTTCTGAGTTAGCAGGTGGACGAGGTGTTGGTTTTCTAGGACGGCCATAACACCATACCAAAATACAAGTGGCTTCAACAACAGTAATTTTTTCCTCACAGTTCTGTGGGCTGAAGGTCCAAAATCAAAGTGTTTGCTGGGGTATTTTCTCTGAGGCCTCTTTCCTTGGCTTGCGGAAGGCCATTCTCTTGTTGCCTCCTCCCAGTATTCCCTCTGTGCAGGAATGCCCTCGGAATCTCTGTGTATGTCTTAATTTCCTCTTATAAGGACATCAGTCAGACTGAATTAGTGAAGAGTGTTCATTTTGACTATATTACTTCTTTAACGGCCCCTATCTCAAAATAAAGTCATACTTTGCAGTACTTACCTGGTGTTTGGGACTTCAACATATGAATTTGTGGGGGTAGGGAAAGGACCCAGTTCTGTCCATAATAGACAATGACATGGTAAAATAAGCCAGAACACACAAAAACAATTACAGCTAATTTTTTAAAGAAGTGTAATTCAGGACTCTTTACTTATACAAATAAAAAATTTAAATATGTTTGGTATGACTGGTATGTATAGTTCTGAAGATCAGAAACATGGTAAGGACTGGTGGGAATCATCAGCTACTGTGACTTGAATCCATGAGAATAAAAGTTAATATCCCAATGAGGACAAAATCTTGGTGAAACAGCATATTGGGCCAAGGGAAAACAAAAGTAGAATCACATAAATATGAGATACGGTTGGGAGTAAGCTCACTGCATGGTATGGTTTAGCTACCAGTAAACAGGTATTCTTACAAGGAAAGAGGCTCATGCTGCACTTTGTACTGGCCATGTCACTTCCATTTTAACATGTTTAATAGGTACCATCCTTTAAGGGGAGCACAGAGAGGCTGGAGATTTATTTTGAGAATAGCATAAAATTCAAAACATTAATTCTCTTTCACTGAGGCCATAGTTATTTAATTTTGTTCAACCAGTATTGTATCACATTATATGCTAAGCTACCATTTACAATAACCTGAGCTTTCTTGGAGTTTATAGTGTAATGATGGAAGAGTCATTAATCAGAAAGTCCCATAACTAAAAGTTAAATTACATTGTGTCAAAGGGTAGGGATAAAAAATACATATTATGCAGGCCTATACTAGGGGGATTTATCTTAAGGAGATCAGAGAAGGCTTCCACACACATACAAAAAAGTGAATTAATCATGTATCTCTTAAAATGAATATTGAAGGAAAGTAGGAATGTTTTACTTCTGGAAGAGATTCCAAGATACATATTTTCTGTCTTGAAATAATTGACCAACTGTCTCCTCAAAGAGTCTTTCTCTTAGTTATATTTCCAAAGTGTAACATGGTAACAAATACCTTGATATTACAGGGGGGAAATTTTCATCTTGATATGACTGAAGTGGGGCTCCTAATTTAGAAGAGCTGAATTTGAGGGTCAAAATCAGAGGAAAGGAACATACAGAGGGTCATATAAGAAGGAGAGATTTTTACTAATCTACTGAAAGCTAGAATCCTAAGCTTCCCAAGGTACCTCATTTACTGTAAAAAGAGGAAACGTTGGAGCAATTGGATGTAATAGTCTCACTGATTGTAAATGGAGAGGAGGTACTATGGTTCATTTTGTGTAGGGGTGGAGAAGAATTCCTCTCTAGTATGGAGGGATAATTGTGCTTCCTACAGGCACCGGGTGAAGGAAGGTGGAAAAAGAACTAAGAAGATGTTCAGCAGGATTACTAAGTGAGCCAACAGAACTCAGATGAGAGAGTAAGTATTCTAAAATACTGTCATAGACACCAAAGTGTCACAGTTACTTGAGGCGTTTAGATAACAGGATAAATATATCAGTGGTCCTACCATCAAAGAGTTCCCAGTTTAGTGGGGAGAAAATGCAGGATATAGTAAGAACAGGAACATGTGCTTAATGCAACACGGTCATATGCACAGGGAACATTTAGACTGAGAAAAGTTCTTCTAGAGATGACAACTAAACTGATTCTTGAAGAACTATGTAGGATGGTCTGAATTTTTAGGTCTCTCCCCATCCCAAATTCATATGTTGGAAACTTCTCCCCCAAAGAGGTACTGATAGGAGGTAGGGCCTTTGGATGGTGATGAGGTCATGAGGGTAGAACCCACATGGGTGGAATTAGTGCCCTTATAAAAGAGGGCTGATGGAGTTCCCTAACTTTCTTCTACTATATGAGGACAAAGTGAAGAAGTTGGTCATCTGCAACCTGAAAGAGGGCTTTCACCAGAACCTGACCATGCTGGCACCTTGATCTTGGACTTACAGGCTCCAAAACTGTGAGGAATGAATTTCTGTTATTTATAAGCTACCCAATCTATAGTATTCTGCTGTGGCACCCAAATAGACTAAGACAGGTATGCCGGCCAATGAGATGGGAGATGAAATTACAGACAGAGGAGACAATATAAGCATTATCTTGCCACGAGATACATCATGACATGCTGGAAAGTAAGAGAAAATAAGCATTGTTGGAAAATTAAGCAGTTGGCAGGTAATGCTCACCTTCCCCTTCCAAAAAAGGAGATGAGAATTTGAGTGGAGACAGAAACACTGCCAAGAACCATGTCTTGAGATAAGCTGTGGAAACTTCTGCACCTTTATAACTTCTACAAGTTTGTTGTTTGTGTTGTTTTTTATCCCCACATTGAATAGCATGAAGACTTGACAATTATAGCAACAACGCATGTTTGCATTCTTATGCTTAGGAACAGAAGAATGGGTAAAGTGAAGAGACTGTTTCTCTCTGTATGGAAGAAGGATGTGTTTAATAGCTGTGTCATGATGCAAAAGAAAATAGGCTGAATCCTTTGGGCTTCAGGAAGAACAAGATAATTTTTAAAAGGCATCCAAATCTATGCAAAGGGACTTTTGGGCAAAAGGGTAGTTCAGACTAACCAGCCAGTTATCAACTATGTAAATGTCTTAAATAGTATCCAACTTCTGCCTTCTTTTATCCTTGGTTTCTCTATATATTTTCAACCTAGCAGGATTTTCCTCATATATGGCGAAAGTAGGGAGAAGCTGCCTGGAGGGATCTGAGGGGTATTGGGAAAGACTTTATTTAATAGGTAACATACTTTCCCCACTGTTACTTAAAAATCTGTGTTTTTTTCATACGGTACTGTGCCTGTGGGATGGGGTAGTTGAAAGAATGCAAAGGAAGAGATAATACCATCAAAAGTGCCTTGACTCTGGCACAGTGCTGTTCAGTAACAAAGCAGGTGTCTGTCTTGTCCAGGTTAAATAAAACATCAATCGCCCAGTGAAATATGCTTAAAATTACAGTTTATTTATGGATGTACACTGGAAATTTCAGTCACCAATATAAATGCAGTATATTTCAGTTAGAAACAGACCACATATCAGAGAGCATCCTGAGAGCCTGATAAGCAAGGCCACTGTGGGGAGAAATATGTAAAAAAAGTTTGTGATAGATTAATGGGAGCAGCAAAATTTGTTTCTGGCAAAGGAAGGAGGTGCAATGAGAGAAGAAAAAAATGAGAGAGAATAAATTATTTTGTGCATGTGAAGGCACCCTTTCTGTAATTCACTGTACTTTGCATTCAGAGATGAGACTCCTGAGGAATCTTGATCTGGGTGGATACTTGTGGGTAAAAAATATATGTTCGTAAGTTGTTTTTGACAAATATATATCACATACATGGGCTGGAAAATAAAAAACAAAACTCAACAATAACAGTAAAGAATAAAGAATGCAGTCTTCCCTTAAAATGATGATAATACATTTGGGAGAACAGAAAACTGAAAGTGAAGGTGGTTAAAGGTTAAGGTGAGGTTGGGATTTCCTTTATACTACTTTCCCAAAGGCTAAAGTGATTTAACTGACAACTCATCTCTGAGAATAAAGAGAGGTACTTCTTAGCTCTTAAATTATTCTTGGTACAGATTCTCCAAAATACTTTGGAATCTCAGAAGTTGTTTTGTGTGTTTTCCATTAGGGAAGTTCAAAATCAACTGAAAGGTGGGGGAAGTTGCTTTGTGAGAGAGTGTTAGGGAGAGCCTGTGTACAGCTTTGAGTGACTTGTTCAGGTGCTTGGATCTATGAAGATCGAGGATGAGTGAAAGCAAGTAGGGTGAACAAGTTGGCCCAGTTGCCTGGGATGTTCCTGGCAATAAGACTGAAAGTCCCACATCCAATAAACTTCCCAAGTCTAGGGACCATTGGGTCAGTTGGTCATCCTAGAAATAGGGGAAATTAGCATCTTTCCCCCCAACTAGAGTTAGCTGAGTGTCAAAACATGCAGATAGACTCTGGTACCACTGGCTATTAAGTAAAGAGCTATGGGATGAGGCAGTACTTACTGAATTGGGAAACGCATAAAGTTTTCCAAAAGGTGCCAAGTTTCATGTGTAAAGGACTCCTTATTCCTTGCGTGTCTAGGGAATTCTGTAGAAAATAGAAAAAAATGTCATGGTTGCTATCAATCCCTCCTAGTGAAGGACTACCTAACAGGTAAAGGGACCCAATTGACATGTTCTGAAGTATACACAACCCAAGAGAGGAGGGGTGGTTACTGTGCTCCTGTAGAATTCCTGACGTCAGAAACTATGAGTATGTGTCCAGGTGCAGCTCAAAGACCACCAGCTTCACCACAAAAACTTAAATGGCCCTCACCGCTATCCAGACTGAGGGCTGGCTAGGGCACAGGCAGATAGTTTCCAACAAAACAAGAAACTGCATTGTGTGTGGGAATCAAAAACTGGTGCTGGCTGAGAGAGAGAAAGGAAGCAGTCAGAAAACATCTTGTTTCCTTCAGTGTTTCCTCAACCAGTACTTGAGATAAAACCCTCTGTAAGTGAGTACAGGGTACAGGGGAAACCTATAAAGGTAGGATGGAATTGGAAGGAGATGAGGTTTAGAAGAAAACCCTGATGGAGATGTGTAAAGGCCAGCAGCTGAAATTGTAATCACTGAACTAAATTAAAATTGCCCTTGATTGGATTTATTCCAAGGGGTAACTGATAATGGCAGAATAGGCTAATGTGCAAGATAGAAAAGGAAAGATTTGGGAGATAGGAAATATTTGTGGTTCAGTATTACCCCAGATTTATCTTTATAGAAGAGACTCAAATATTTGAGTTTTCCTTTTTTTACTGAAAATTAACATATACTTAAATAATGCACGATTTGCACGACTTCCTTGAGAGAGGAGTCTCACCTGGCCCATAAGCAAAAGCTAATGATTAGATCACACGATTCCCTCTCACCATGGGACTCCTTCTACAAAGCCCTTCTTGTGGCATACGCGTAGGACAGGAATGTTAACAGTTTCTCAGAAGCAATCCCCAGTGCTCCGCTGTCTGTGTCTTCTTGGAATGACGAAAGGAATGTGGCGTCTTTGTGTTGTACAGCCAGAGGCACGTAGGGAATCAAAGGCAGGCAGGGATGTCTCTTATTAAAACAGAATCTGCTTGTCTGAGAAACTACTCTCAGAGATGTCCATGTGACATATTTCATAGAAAATGGCTTCTGAAGTAGCTGAACTAATTATATATTAAAAATAAAGGTGGATAGAGAAGAGGGGAGATGGAATGCTTGAAATACAATTTTTTTTTTCAATTTAAATACTAAATAAGATAAAATATGCCATGGCATAGGGGAGATGTTGGGGAAAGAATCTAGGAAGATTAGACATTAAAAGACTGGTCATGGGGCCTGCTTAAGATTCTTTCTCTCCCCTTCTTTCTCCCCTGCCCCCCAACCCTCCTTCTCAAAAAAAAAAAAAAAATTGCTAGAAGCATTCTAAATTTAAAGCGTGAATGTTAATAATCCTATTTTCTTTTTCACAGCCTTCTAACTTCTTATTCTGGGCTGCTAGGATCTGATTGTTCATGCTACAACTCTCACTTTATTATTTTATGTAAATCATCTCCAAGTTCATCTGGTTCCTTTTCAACTTTCAGCTCTGTCATCCTTCTGCTATTTTCCCATATGAGAGAAAAGTGGCTGTCACAGTGCCAGGAATCATATACAGACATGATAATGTAAAGCAGAATAAGAGAAACTTGCTGTCCCTGCGTATTGCTTGTATGCTACTGATCAGAGTAGAAACCTTTCAGAGAAACCCCCCTCCCAAACGCTTATTCCTATATCCTATTGGTCCAAATTCTATCATATTTCCATGCCTGAACCATCAGGGGAAATGTGAACTTGACCACTGTACTAAGTTTAGACCTATCAGAACCTAACCCTGAAGCATAAATCTTCTCTGTGAAGAGACAAGACATGAAGAAATCTATGGTTTTATTGAGATGAAGAGAGTAGGTATATTTGGTTGATGACAATCAGCATCTACCCACAAGCATTATTCATAATCTGGTAGCATAAAATAGAGGAACTTATATAAATATAATTAGAAAGTCTGGCTCCATATATGCATTTTCCCCCTAAATCCTATCTTGGCAAAACAGTTCCTACTTTTTAACAATATTGATCTTTTTTGAAACTGTCAGAAGTGGACAAATCCATGAGAGTCATATTACTAAAAAGTTAAGATTCTAGAAAATTAAACAAATCTCTAGTTTCAAGTGAATACTATGTTAGACATTATAACTACTGACAACAGATTCTACAAAGTGTATGTGTGCAAAAAACCACACTATACAGAAATGGATTAAGTAGGTGACTGTGTGTGTGTTAACATGGGTGTGCTTTTTTACCATTGTTTTACATTCATTTGTTTTTCCTTTTATAGTTATGTGAGGGAGACAGACTAATTTACATTTTACAATTTTGTGAGGAATTGCCATGGAAATGTGGAATTAACTGTTCTCTATGATATATTGTAGTGATGTCTTGGAATCCTAGTAGGTTACACTCTGATCAGTTCTGGTTAGACTAACCCATATTAACAGTATCTGATATGACTTTTCTGTTTTTGGCATCTCAAC
Organism: Mirounga leonina; assembly: GCF_011800145.1. Taxonomy (NCBI): domain Eukaryota; kingdom Metazoa; phylum Chordata; class Mammalia; order Carnivora; family Phocidae; genus Mirounga; species Mirounga leonina. The sequence goes on along the minus strand of NW_023270305.1, from coordinate 34,013,938 downwards.
AAATGAGGAAAAACTGATTTCCATGATAAAGGAAAGAAAAATAAGCTTTTTATAAGATACTAATTAAACAGTTATAAATATTTGATGCTACATTTATTAACACTGATTTACATAATGCCTCTATGGACTGTTAATTCATGCTGGGGTATAATATTGTAAACTTTTAGTATTGTTTTCTTTAGGGGAAAAAACGTTTAAAAGTTTCAGAATACCTCGTGTATAGTGCATAGAAATCGAATAAGCTAAATTTTATTTTCATGACTTCAGGTTTAAAATCAGGAGAGGCAGGGAAAGCTTCAAAGCAGTTCTGAATTCTAAAAAAGAATCAAAATTCCATTTTCTTTTCTAATTCCCAACCATTCATGCATCATTGCAATCCTGCATAACACAACTTTCCTGAAGGCTCTTGGGTAGCAGTGTACGCAGAAAACCATTGCATTTAGGATCAAATCTCCTGAGGGCATGCTTATCAATAGAAAAAGACTTTGGTTCTTTCATAAAGCAACTCTTCCTTATCTATATGAACACAGTATTTTTTACAGTGGAACTTAGCTGCTTTCTGGAAGATGTTTTCAAATATTGAACTAAATTCACTTGTGACATCAGCTGTTCCTTAACACTAGTGAATATTCTTTCAGATGCCAAACAATTGTAGATAACTAAGAAGCCAAAACCAGTACATTGAAAACAAAACAATGTAACAACAAAAAACTTAACCAAGTAATTATAACAAGAAATTAAATGTTTGTTGTTATAGCAATGTGTAGTGCAGTTTATCATAATCTCTTGAATTTTACATTAGATCCATCAGATTGGGTAGGTATATCTAGAGGTTAGTTAGTATCCATGATGTTCAGATATAGTCACATTGCTATGAGGTAAAGGGAGTGTGGGAGGAGGCAATAAATAAATAAATAATAAATTAGTGTCTTTCGACCTAATTAGAAACACAGACAAATGCTTGTGAAAGATACTGTGTCTTCACTTGGTTCTGCAGTCAGACCTATAGGGGTGATTATTCCCATTTTATAGGAAACAGCTCTAAGCCTCGAAATAAATGGAGGAAAAGAGATAAGTGGAGGAAAGTAGATTTCAAAGCAGGGAGGTAGGATCAGAGTATACCAGACTCTTTACCTGGGATGTAACACAGCTGCTAAAGCCAGCCTGGGTGACATTTCGTGCTGATCACCACTACCTGCAGTGAGACACAGGGAGGAGACACTCCACATTGAAAGAGGATGCTGTCTTCTTAATGTTGCTCTCTAATGGTTTTCTTTAATACTTCTGACCAGAGTGGGCATCATATCCAGCACCCTGGATGTGGAGCATCTGAATCTCAGGAGGGTTGTGACAGTCGCAGTGGAGAGATTCAAGAAGCAGGGTCTGAGGCTTAACTAGAGCTTTTGTCACAGAACTGAACGATGGCAGGCCAAAAGAGAAAATGAAACACTGAAGTTAGAAGACAAAAGGGTGATGGGAATTAGGGAGGGCACTGGGTGTTATATGTAAGTGATGAATCACTAAATTCTATTCCTGAAATTAATTCCTGAAATTAATATCATACTGTATTCCAACTAATTTAAATAAAAATATGAAATATTAAAAAATATTAAAAAACTATAGGAACGAGTTAGAGGAGGCATGATGCAAAGGCTAGACAGAATAGAAACCATAGATAGTTCAAAAGAAAACAAAACAATGGACTGAACATGTGGAGTGATACCAAATGGTATCAATTTAGGAATGACTTATTTTGCTGCAAGATTCTGGGAACTTCTACTTGCAGTCCATCATACTTCCACTTGGCAGGCAATGGCATAGAAAGTGCTCAGTTTTTACTGGTGCACCACCAGCTAAGGTATTGACAGACTCCATTTCTTTTAGAGATTTACTTTTAAGAAAATAACATATTCTCAGACAACTTACTCAACACTATGAGAGAGAAAAATACATAAAAAGATCACCAGATACTTCTAAATAGTTTCTAAATGGAGTACCTGAATTAAAGTAGTAATTATAACAATTTCAAGTATAAAACTTCTGGTACTTCCACTGACTTATCTCTATTTCCTCTCCCCCTCCCAAGTGGCATTTATCTGTCATCTCACCTTCTTTACTTCAAATAGACAGTCTATGCTCACATTGGTGCAGGAGATACTGTGCCAAATCTTGATTGATTCAGAAGCCTAGACCACTTCAGCCTGTGTTCTTTTTTAGTTCTCTTCATGATCTGGATGGCTATACTCTGTTTCTCATTAGCCACAATTGACAGTAATGTAATTTCTTAGGGCATTTTCTGAAGGTCAGGAATGGAAGCACAGATTGTGTCCTCTGCTTTCCTGTCTCTCACAAAGGGCACAAAGTTCTGTGGTCTCATCTGGAATCTCAGGTGGGAAAGGATCTTCTCCCCGTTTCACTCACAGAGTTGTTGACAGGATTCAGGTCCTTGCAGTCTGGGATAAAGGGCCTTGTAGGCTGTCAGCCAGCAGCTTCCTCAGTTCTCTCCAATCTGGGCTTCGTCTTCTACATGACTGTTTATTTCATCCAAGTGTACAGTCCAAGGAGCCAATAGAGAGTATGAGTAGGATAGAAGCCACAGGCTTTGATAAGATAATCATGGCAGTGACATCTCATCACTTTTCCATATCCTCTTTATTAGAAATAAGTTGATCCTTTCCATTCTCAGGGGGAGGGGATAACACAAGGTTGTCAGTCTCGGGGGTGGGGATCCTCAAGGGGCATCTTAAAAGTCAGTCTACTACATCTGTATAGTGGGATTTCAGCAGTACATACCCCATGGGATTGTGAGATAGAAATGAAAAAAATAAACATTTCCTGAATTCTTTTAGCCTTGTCGATGGATATTACTTTTTACCACTGTTAACCTACCTAGCCTACCTTAGCTTCTTTGTATATTTAATATTCCCAGTGCTCCCTGGTTTAGCTGATCTGTATGCTTTAGCCTCTATCATACCCCACAACCTATTATAGTAAAATGCATCAACGTGACATGGCAAAGCTGTGCTTCCTTTGGAAATGGACCCAGCTTCTCAGAATGGATGATAAGCAAATGATGCAGATTTAATGTGTTAAAATTTATTTGTGTATCTTGAAAAAAATAGAATGCAGTTTCACTGTAAGTTAGCTCACGTCTTCATGAACAGATGTTTGGAAAGGGGCTTTTGTGTACATTTATATTTGTTTGTGCTTCGTATAGGTGATGTTGGTGTCATAAAACAACTTAAATGTGAAGAGTTTTTCATTCCTTCTAGGCTGTTCAGGAGCAGCTTCAGTATCCGCAGCTCTGTTCTGGGAGGAACAATTCGGGTGCACAGAGATTAAAGACATTCTATCTCGTTGTTATGCATTGGTCACTAATACAACCTTAGGAAGTTATTTTTACTACCCAAACTTTAAGATATTGACTGGAACTTGTAATTGCATAACAACATGGATAGAGAAATGAAGTTTAAAAGTTCCATCTGTATTTTTATTACAAAATAACAATACCAGAGTTTTATATCTTCACTGTAAAATTTATAGTTAAATCAATCATTGCCCCAGGGCCCAGTTCAGAGGTGAATTTAATTTTCTGGGATATATTTTAAGCAAGATTTTAAGTTATAGTAACATTCAGGATATACATTTGCCAGTTTGCAATGTTTAGATTAGTAACAGTGGCATTATAGTAGTCCGTGTTAGAAAATTAAAGGCTGTATCCCTGCCACATATTGATAAAATTCTTCTGAAGGTAATAGCACTTTGATCACACTACAAATTGCAAATGAAAAGTGCTTAAATTTTTGATGCATTGTTCTATTCTGATAATTTACTACTTTGCAGAAATTATCCAAAGAAACTGAATTAATACAGCTATCAGGAGAAAAAAAAGGAAGAAAAATATGCAACTTATTTATCTTTCTTGTTTAAAATAAACTATTAGAAATATTCAAAATATTAAAAGTGACTTCAGGGATAATCCTGCTCAATTCTTTAATTTGTAGGTGAGAAATCTGAAGCTCCTGTAAGTGTAGTGATGTCCTGTGACAGGACTCACTGGTAAGGGATTATTTCCAATTCCTTATTCCTGGTTTTCTGTCTCTGACATCTTCTCGTGTCCGAACAGTACTTTCTGCACTCTATTCATTTGCATTTTCCTGATTACTAATCATGTTGAGAGTATTTCCCAGTACTCATTCACAATTTATATGTATCCTTTTGAAATTATCTGTAAAAATAAAAAGCTCACTTTTTGTTTTGTGGTTTTTATTATTAAATTTGCAATGTAAATTTAAAATATGTTACATATACAAGCCCTTTGTCAGATATCTATCTAGTCAGATATATATAATACACCTAAGATATATGTACACACATATATGTAATTGTTTAATATTTTCTCCCATTTTATGGCTTTGACATTTTTTATTTTGTTAATACTGTCACACTTCCGAATTTTTTAATGAACTCAACTTAGCTTTTTTTTTTTTTTTAAGTAGGCTCCACACCCAATGTGGGGCTTGAACTCATGACCCTGACATCAAGAGTCGGATGCTCTACCAAATGAGCCAGCCAGGAACCCCACCAACTTTGCTTTTTTAAAACAAAATATTAACAGAAGTCCACTGTCTGTTTAGATTTCCTTTGTTTTTACTTAATGTCCTTTTTCTATTCCAGTATCTCACCCAAGATGCCATGCTACATTTAGTTGGCATGTATCTTTAGGCTACTCTTAGCTGTGGCAGTTTTTCTGACTTTCTTAGTTTTTTATGACCATGACAGTTTTAAGGAGTACTAGTCAAGTATTTTGAAGGATGGCCCACTATTAGAATTTTTCTGATGTTTTTCTCATGATAATACTGTGGTTATGGATTACTGGGAGGAAGACCACAGAGGTAAAATGTCATTTTCATCCCATCATACGAAGTGTACATACAATCAACATGATTTTAACCTGTCTTTGTTAGTGTTTGTCAGGTTAACTTCACTGTAAAATGCCCTTTCTCTCTTTCTACCTTTACCATACTGTATACTTTGGAACGAAGTCAGAATATGCAGCTAACATCCAAGGAGTGTTATTTAAATCCTTCAACATGGGAGACTTGTCTCTTCTCTATTAATTTGCTCAATCATTTATTTAAGTTAAAATGGACACAGAGATATTTATTTTATACTTTGGGTAATAATCCAAGAATATTCTATTTTGTTGCTTAAATTGTTTCAGATTTGGTTAGTGGGAGCTATTTCACTTGACTCCTGTATTTTGACATATGCCCATCAGTATGTGTGTGTGTGATAGGGGTGTTGAGTACTTCCTCACTTTCTGATTCTTCAAGATGCTTCAGGTTTATCTTATATATTTCCTGCCATAGTACTAGAATCAGCCATTTCTTCAAGGAGCCCAGGTTCTTGTCATTTAAGAATGGTATTAAAAACCAAGATATGGGTGCTACAGTTGCTTGTTGCTACTAGAGTGTTAGTTCTTTAGCATCTCTCAGTTGACAGAGCAAAAAACGTGTTTTTATCAACCTGTGTATATAAGCCTATCTAGAAATAATTCATTATGTAACTATCTGTACCTATTGTAAGCTAAACATGAGTTCACACTAATGTCTCCATACTTGACTCATTACCCCATAGATCATTCTTGCATCCTCCTCTTATTTATCTGTAAATTCCACTCCACCAGTAGGACATTTGGTTTTTGCCATCTGCCATCTATTGATTTCATTATTTCATTCCTGTATGTATATACCATACCCAGAAGGGGAACAGTTTTATCAACTAGAGTAAAATATCTGTGTTTAGTTCTTTTTTCCCTTTAGTTTTACAGACTTCACTCCTTTCTATAGATACTTAGGTCACCATTTCTTCCCTCCATCCCCTTCAGTGAAGTGCGTTCATGCATTTATCATACATTTAGATTCTCCTATTACAGTCTGCATTCCTTCCTGTGTCCCTTCTAGCTCCTAAATATATTTTTTTAATTGCATACATTCAGTTCACTCTTTGTGAAGTGTTTTTATGTGGTTTTTTTAAAGATTTTATTTATTTATTTGAGAGAGAGTGAGAACACATGAGCAGGGGGAGAGGGAGAAGCAGACTCTCCACTGACAGGCAGCCTGATGCGGGACTCAATCCCAGGACCCCAGGATCATGACCCAAGCCAAAGGCAGATGCTTAACCGACTGAGCCACCCAGGTGTCCCCCTTTTTATGGTTTTTTGACACATGCCTAATGTCTTGTATCTACCATTACAGTATGAGAGAGAAAAAATGTTACTGTGCAAACAATTCTCTGTGCTTTATTTATCCCTTCCCCTATCCCCTCAATCCCTGGGCTTTTTTTTTTTTTTTTTTAATACATCCATATTTTTCAGAGGCAGTGTGTTATCAAGAAAGGAGGAAAGAAATTAGAGAACAAAGCTACTCATTCTTGGACAGACCTTCTAGACTGTATGTCCGTGTTCTCATATGCTACTCCTCATCCATTTCCAGAGCTGCTGCAGTGGGAGGGGTCAACAGACCTTCCACTCTTATTAGAGCAAGTTATTGCTTGAAAGCACATGCCTCCTCCACATTCTTTGCTGTCTCCTCGTATCTGCAATCCTCTCTGAGATTCTCTCCTGCCTTCCAGAAGAATGCAATCTGGCCAGTGTCCATAAGGGTGAGATATAAATAAGTACATCACAAGGACATAGTTCTGTTTCCACTAGAGGGTACAGGTCATTATCCTGGCACCACTTCTCACTTTTTCCTGTGAGCTGTCACCATTTACTTTGCTGTCTTCTTTCACAGTTCATGGAGCAGAGCGCTAACTTGGACCAAGCTGTGAAGGTGCAGTCATCTCGACGTATCATTCATTCTTGCACAGGGGAGAAACCATTTCGTCCTTTTCCGGTCTCTGGAGTGTTACATTTTCCAGAAAGTCTAATAATAGAAATCATATAGTATGTAGATTTTTCAGACTGCCTTCTCCCAATGATCACTAAATATTTAAGGTTCTTTCATGTCTTTTTATAACTTGACAGCTCTTTTTTTTTAATCACTGAATAATATTCCATTGTATGGATGTATCAGTGTGTTTGTCCATTCAGCTATCAAAGGATATCTTGGTTACTCCAGATATTGGTGATCATAAATAAAGCTATTATAAATATTTATATCTAAGTTTTTATATACATGGGTTGTCACATTTAGCTTTGTAAGAAGCTTTGTAAGAAACTGTGTCCTAAATGGCTGTACCATTTTTCATTCCCTCCATCAATAAATATAAGTTCTTATTATTTTGCATTCTCACCAGAGTGTGACATTGCTGATTTAGGGGGTGGGTGGGTGGGTAGTCGTTCTGATAGGTATGTAGTGATTTCTCATTATTACTTTATTAATATTTGTTTCCTGATGGCAGATTATAATGAGCATTATTTCATATACTTATTTGCATCTACATATCTTTAGTGAGGTGCTTTTCCCAATCTTTTGCCTATTTTTAATAGTCTGATTTCTTTTTATTGAGTTTTAAGTTTTTTTGTGTGCTTTGAAAGCAAGTCCTTTATCACATACGTATTTTGAAAGATTTCCTCCCAGTTTATGATTTGTCTTTTGATTCTTTTAACAGTGCTTTTCTCTAGAACATTTTTAAATCTTTAAGCAGTCTAATTTCATTAAATTCTTCTTTCATGGTTTGGCTTTTAGTATTGTATCTGAAATCTCATTGCCAACCCCAAGTTATATAGATTTTCTCCTGTTTTTTATTCTAGAAATTTTATAGTGTTGTTTGATATATTTAGTTATATGAGCCATTTTGAGTTTATTTTTGTGAGAATTGTAGGATTTATGTCTAGAATTCTTTATTTTTTCTTCATGTGGATTTCCAATTGTTCCAGCACTGTTTTTGAAATGACTGTCAGTTCTCAGAGTTTGTGACTCTGCAGCAATAAGGTAATTTTATTTTAGTGAGTCTGTTTCTGGACTCTATTCTGTTCCCTTGATCTCTTTGGTTCTTTTGTCAACACTTTGCTGTCTTGAATACAGTGTCTTTTTAGTAAAACTTGAAGTCCGGTAATGTCAGTCCTCCACGTTTTTTCTTCTCTAGTACTATGTTATTTTTTCTGGGTTTTGCCTCTTCATATAGATTTAGAATCACTTTGTATACATCCAGAAAATAGATTTCTAGGATTTGAATCTATAGATTAAATTGGGAAAACTGAAATCTTAACAATATTGAGCTTTCTAATCCATGAACATAGACTATCTCTCCATTTGTTTGGCTCTTCTCTGATTTCTTTTTATTAGTTTTATACTTTCCACATATAAATGCTATATAAACTTTATTAGTTGTATACCTATTTTATTTTTTGGTGCTACTGCCAATGGTATTATGTTTTAAATTTCAAATTTCAGTTGTTCAAATAGTAAAGTGATTCATTTTTGTATAATAACCTTGTATACTCTGACCTTGCTATAATCATTTATTACAGTTCTCTGAGGTCTTTTATTTAGACTTTTATGCTATTCATGGTCATCATCTGTGACCAAAGGCATTAAGATGGTTTAATTTTTTTTATTCCAAATCTCTCTCTATATATTTTGTTTCCTTTTCTTATTTTACTAAGAGGATTTCCAACACATTGTCGAATGGGGTGGTGAGAAAGGGATATTCTTACCTTGCCCCCAGTCTTAGTGGGGAATTTTTGTTTCTCCTCATTAAGTATGATGTTAGCTTATAGGTTTTTTTAAGCTGTTCTCTATCAAATTTAGGAGGTTCCCCCATATTTCCAGAGACTTTTTGTCATGAATGAGTATTGGATTTTTGTCAAATGTTTTTCTTTGTTGATACACCCATATGACTTTCCTTCCTTAGTTCTTGGTATGGGGGGGAATGATATTTATTGGTTTTTGAATATTGAGTGAACCTTGCATACCTGGAATAAATTCTGCTTGGTCATGGTATATGTTGAATTTGATTTGCTATTATTTTGATGAGAATTTTTTAATCTAAATTCAAGAAAGAAACTGTTTTTATAGTTATGATATTCATAAGCATTCAGAATGTTTTCTACAGCTTTATATCCTTTTATATCCCTTTGTCCTTTCATCATTATTTGTTATTTTGCATATTATAGTATGGTACTTCTTGGCCAGTTCCGTTTATTGCTAGTATTTCTATTTCATTCTTGTTTTATTTTATAGGCTAGAATAATTTACCTGCCTATTATCTTTTTTCCATATTATAATCTCTTTCTCACTAGATTTTTTTATCAGAATTTTATGATGAAATATCATTGATTTTTAAGTCCCCAGTGTGTGAAAGCATGTTTAAATAAATATATTTTTATTTGTTGTCATTAGTTTCAAATATGTATTTCAATATTTTTTTCTGAAAATTATAATAGTAATGTCACAAAGTATACTTAAAATATGGCCAGTGATATGTGTTAGGCAAAATTCACTTTGTATCCTTTTACTATTTATTGATTTCTGACCTGATAACAGAAAAAAGGTGTCATGTCAGATAGACAAAACCCTCTTTTATTCAGTCTTGAACAGGGTAATGAAAACAAACAAACAAATAAACTATGCTCATGATCTCAGTTTTCTCCCTCTACTACCTCAAGAAGTAGGTAATAGGCTTTAGATTAGTAGTTGTTGTGGTTCGTCATTACAGAATTACCTCTATAAGGAAGACAGTGTTCAAGTCATGTGTTAATCTGAACAATTATTAATTTCTACCAGGAGCGCTGTATTGAGAAAAATTCTGAAGAAATATTTGGTTACATTGGGTCAAGTTCCTTATTTTTCTTAAAACACTTATGTTACAAACATCAACCTACTGCTATGAAATAATGGGGTATATCTAAAAATTGCATATTCTCTTTAGCAATTGCCATTTTTTTTATCTATCACTGATCTGAGTTTAGGGTGTCTTCTCTTGTTTTCATTTGTTTATTAGTTGGTTGTTCAGCGAGTAAGCTTACCTTAAATGTCACTAAATGACCTACCCTTACAATTTAGGAATGGAGAAACTTGGGAGAGAAGGGTCATGGATTATATCACAGTGTTTAAAAGTTGTGAGTTTTAAATCTGATAGATCTAGGTTCAATTTATCATATATTACATACTCTCAGAGTAATTCAAAGCACGTTTCTTAAACTCTCTGAACATGAGTCTTCTCATTTATAAAATGAAGTTAATAAAATGTATCTCACAGTGTTTCTGTAGGGACTATACAAGATCATGCACAGATGTGCTAAGGAGGGGGCCAAGCAGAAAGTTACAATAAATGGTATTTCCAGTGATAGTAGTATGGATCATTTCACTAGCTGCTTTTTCTCCTCTTTTTCTCTTCCACTCCTGCTCAGCTGGCATCTAAGATAACTGATGTTGGATTGCAGGTTTCATTATAAAGACATCTTGCTGAGGAGTCTCTCAGGGAGGAAGACACTCATAATATCGCCACTACCATGTACAATTCCCTTCCACAATAACTGTGACTTTTGGTATAGGATGACTGTATTCAATTGTGACAGTTCACATTTTGTTCTTTCCTTGAGATAAATAGATATCCGTATGAAAAGTTAAAGGACTTACTTTATCATGTTCAAAAAAGGCAGTGAGGAAAAGAGAAGTGAAAATATAAGGTAGAAATATTTACTGTGACTGTCACTAACTTTCTGAAGTTTTCCATTTATATTTCAGTAGAATGTTTTCCCCTTTAGCCAGAAACTGAAATTTCTCTGGCTGAGAAGGACTTTATGAAGCAGTTGAGTAACTCATCATTAAGAAGTGCACCCAAAAGAAAAGCTGCTTATTTCATTGTATTCACTGGGTTAAAAATCATAAAAGAGAAAAAAAAGCATTATTGGTATTTTTTGCTTTTTTTTTAATGTGTAGGGTAGGTATTTTTAGTTATATTATGCCTCCGTTGGAAAATTACAGTTCCAAGGCCAATGCAAGGGGGATGATAACAAGATAGTGACTCTTTTTTAGCCATCCAGACAAAATCAATAGTGCTTTAGTGGAGTTTCAGTGAGAAAACAACTTGTCATGCCAGCAGCTAAGCAATATGTGTCAACAGAAAGAAACCACTGCTTTGAGCCGGTAAGCCCAGGAGATGACAGTTGTAGGCATGATTGCTTATTGTTGTTGGTTTCAAGTCATTGATGCACACAGTAAACTCTGATTAAAAGAGTAACGTGAGGGGCGCCTGGGTGGCTCAGTCGTTAAGCGTCTGCCTTCAGCTCAGGTCATAATCCCAGGATCCTGGGATCGAGTCCCACATCGGGCTCCCTGCTCCGTGGGAAGCCTGCTTCTCCCTTTCCCACTCCCCCTGCTTGTGTTCCCTCTCTCGCTGTGTCTCTCTCTGTCAAATAAATAAATAAAATTAAAAAAAAAAGTAACGTGAAATGTGGGAAAGCAGTGTTTTATTCTCCATGTTACAGCTCCTTTGGGTTTGCATTGTGACCATGGCAAGGCCTGGTACACGTAATGCTATTGTACCTTCTGAACAATAAAGCACACATTCATTTGCTATTTTTCATGTGATGTTGAGTAGCCAGATGGTTCTCACTGTTATAGAAATGAGTAAATAAAATTACTGCCTGATAGAAACAGCATAATGCATAAATGAAAAGCATGGAATCTATATGCTGACTGCCTGGGTTCAACTGCAGATTTCATCACTTCCTAATGTGTAGCCAATGAGCAAGATTTTGTGTATCCGTGTATTTTTGTGTGTGTTAAAGAGATAATAGCACTATGTGTATCATGGTATTGTAATCAAGTTCAAAAGAGTTAAAATTTCTTAATCACCTAGAACTGTTTGTGGCTCACAGAATATACATACCTTAAAATTTACTCATTTGAAGTATACAATTAAATGGATTTTAATATATTCACAGACTTGTACATCCCTCACCACAATCAATTTTACACCATTTCTGTTACCTTCAAACCAGATCCTATATGCTTTAGCCATGACCTCAAGTTTACCCTTCCCCCAGATCCTGACAGCCACTAATCTACTTTTTATCTCCCCATAGATTTGCCTATTCTGGACACTTCATATTTCTATAGGGTCATGCAGTATGTGGTCTGTTGTGACTGGATTCTTTTACTTAGCACAATGTTTTCAAGGTTCATTCATGTTATAGCACATATCAGTACAAAATTCCCTTTTATTGCTGAAAAATAGTGTGTGAACAGACCACATAGTGTTTATCCATTCATCATTTGGTGGACATCACACTGTTTTCACTTTTTGGCTATTATGAATAATGTTGCTGTAAATATTCATATCACCTTTGTGTGGACACTTTATGAGTTTTTTAATAGCTGGAAAGAGAAAGAACAATTATTAAGTCTGAATTTTATTTTTTTTTTAAACTAGATTCTTGTCTTTTTTTTTTTTTTTTAACTTCACCCAAATCCTAAACATCCTCTGTTCAGGTTACATGTTCCAATTCATTTTTATCATATTATTTCAGTCAGTTTGCATTATGTAGTTCTAACCCCACCATTCCCCCTAAAGTCTTCCTAATCATCTCTATTGAAATTGTTAAATTGCTTCTTCCTTCCTCACCTTCTGAAACTTAGCCTCTCCTTGGCACTTAACTATATTCTGATTTAGGGTACAGTTCCTTTACCACCAAACACTTAAAAAAGGAAAAATCTCTCATCTCTGGATTAAAATTTTAAAAATTAAAAAAAAATCACTTCCCAGTTAATGAATGTATCTCTTTAATATGCATTATATATTAAATATATAAATATACATTAAATATATATTAAGATATAACTTATGAAGCTATACTTAATATATGCCAAAATAGAAACAGTTGCTCCAGTTGAATAATGCATAACTTTTTTTAAAGTGTCCTTCACAAATGATGCTTGCAAGAAGGCATGCGACCCTTGTTTATAGGGGAGCTATTGATAGAGCTGCTAAAGAAATAATTTTAGTTGTCATATTAAGGGAAAAGTAAGTGGCAGGAAATGACACCAACCATCCGCTCCTCAGTGTCCTGGATGCCATTAGTGTTGTTTATGTGTGTAGCCTTTCAATGAACACTGACTATTTCACACTATATGTAATAGAAAGCTCTCATATTTCATTTTGAGATAAAGGCAAGAGAGAAAAAGACATTGATTCGATATACTAAATTGTAAGCCTCTTCAAAGTAGAAGCTGGCTATGAATATAATCAATATCCCCACCATACTTACTACAGCATACTTATATGAAATGTACCACTGTCTGACACCACTACTTTGTCTGGTGCATGAGGGAAATAATTGTCAATATATGCAGGGCTCACTGTCCTGTGTGGGTGAAATCTAACTACAGCCTCCTTGCTAATATCTGTATTAGTTTGCTAAGACTGCTGTTATAATGTACAGTAGAGTGGGTAATTTAAACCATAGATATTTTCTCGCCATTTTTGAGCATAGAAGTCTGAGACCAAGGTATTGGCAAGGTTTGTTTCTTCTGAAGGCGATGAGTGAAGGCTCCTAGATGGCTGTTTTCTCATAGTTTTCCATCTATAAGTGTCAGTGTCCAAATTTCCTCTTCTTATAAGGACACCAGTCATATTAAATTAAGGCCCTCAGTAATGGGCCTCATTTAAAAAATTTTTTTATTAACATATAATGTATTATTTGTTTCAAGGGTACAGGTCTGTGATTCATCAGTGTTAAACAATTCACAGCACTCACCATAGCACATACCCTCCCCAGTGTCCATCACCAGCCACCCCATCCCTCCTACCCCCCTTCACTCCAGCAACTCTCAGTTTGTTTCCTGAGATAAAGAGTCTCTTATGGTTTGCCTCCCTCTCTGGTTTCGTCTTGTTTCATTTTTCCCTCCCTTCCCCTGTGATCCTCTGTCTTGTTTCTCAAATTCCTCATACCAGTGAGAGCATATGATACTTCTCTTTCTCTGATTGACTTAGTTCGCTTAGTTTCATCCACGTCGTTGTAAATGGCAAGATTTCATTTTTTGATGACTGCATAATATTCCATTGTATATATATACCACTTCTTCTTTATCCGTTCATCTGTCGATGGACATCTGGGTTCTTTCCATAGTTTGGCTATTGTGGACATTGATGCTATAAACATTGGGGTGAATGTGCCCCTTCAGATCACTACACTTGTATCTTTGGGGTAGTGCAATTGCTGGGTCATAGGGTAGCTCTATTTTCAACTTTTTGAGGAACCTCCATACTGTTTTCCAGAATGGCTGCACCAGCTTGCATTCCCACCAACAGTGTAGGAGGGTTCCCCTTTCTCTGCATCCTTGCCAACATCTGTCATTCCCTGACTTGTTAATTTTAGCCATTCTGACTGGTGTGAGGTGGTATCTCATTGAGGTTTTGATTTGTATTTCCCTGATGCCAAGTGATGTGGAGCCCTTTTTCATGTGTCTGTTGGCTATTTGGATGTCTTCTTTCTAGAAATGTCTGTTCATGTCTTCTGCCCATTTCTTGATTGGATTATTTGTACTTTGGGTGTTGAGTTTGATAAGTTCTTTATAGATTTTGGATACTAGCCCTTTATCTGATATGTCATTTGCAAATATCTTCTCCCATTCTGTTGGTTGTCTTTTGGTTTTGTTGAAGGTTTCCTTTGCTGTGCAAAGGCTTTGTATCTTGATGAAGTCCCAATAGTTCATTTTTGCCCTTGCTTCCCTTGCCTTTGGTGATGTTTCTAAGAAGAAGTTGCTGCAGCTGAGGTCGAAGAGGTTGCTGCCTGTGTTCTCAAGGATTTTGATGGATTCCTGTCTCACATTGAGGTCTTTCATCCATTTTGAGTCTATTTTTGTGTGTGGTGTAAGGGAATGGTCCAGTTTCATTCTTCTGCATGTGGCTGTCCATTTTTCCCAACACCATTTGTTGAAGAGACGATCTTTTTCCCATTGGACATTCTTGCCTGCTTTGTCAAAGATGAGTTGACCGTAGAGTTGAGGGTCTATTTCTGGGTTCTCTATTCTGTTCCATTGATCTGTGTGTCTGTTTTTGTGAATGGGCCTCATTTTAACTTAATTGCCTCTTCGAAGACCCTGTCTCCAAAAAAGGTAACTTTCTGAGGTACTGGTGGTTAGGACTTTAACATGTGAATGTTGAGAGCACACAGTTCAGTCCATAACATTATCTGAATGTGCTGAATGCATGGGAGGATTGTATACAATAAAGATTTTACTAGCTCTAAAGTAAACTGGAGTCAATTTGAAATAAAAGCATCCTTTGCTGGCATTCTCTGGCAGTATAACTGACAGAGTATTAAAGAACCACCCCCTCACATCTTTATCCATAAGAACACAGGGTGCCAATATTAATTATACAGCTATATATTTGATTGATCTTTTCATACTTTGAGATTTCTCCCCATAAATGCATAGGAAGGAACCGTGATTATGTAAGGCACGATTTGTTATTTTTCTGCAGATGTGAAAACTGGCTCAGAAGTGTCAACTGACTTGCCTAAGGCTGCAAGGTAGGTCAGTGATTTCTGGATGCCCTGATTAGTTTGATAATGACTATCATTTACAGTCTGATCAGTTTGCTCATCAGGAGCTATATGAAAAGATAAAAGAAAAAAAATTCTACTCTCTTTTCCTTAAACTGTTTTGAAATTGGATCACAATACTTGCCTTTTTGCTTCCACAAGAAACAGTTGCTTAGAAGGTAATTCAAAGAAAAGCTAAATTTGTAAGATTAGGGTATAATTATAATAGGCTGCTCATCCTCCTATAATTCCCTAGGGTAGTGAACAGGCAGGTGAACTAATGGTATCCCAAAGATGTCCCTGCCCTAGTGCCCAGAAACTGTGAATATGCTAGGTTATATGGCAAAGAAGAATTAAGGGTGTAGATATAATTAAGGTTGCTAATGAGCTGACCTGGAAATGAGAAAATTATCATGCGTCATGTGAGTGAGCTCAGTGTAATCACAGGGTTCTTGAAAAGTGGAAGCTGGAGGCCAAAGAGGACTCAGGAGGATGTGATGTGAGACGGACCCAACCCACTGTTGCTGGATTTGAAGATTCCTGAGAAGAGCTATAATCTAAGGAATACAGGTGGTATCTACAAACTGGAAAACATAAAGAAATGGATTTAGAGCCTCTAAATGGAAATATAGCCCAGCTGGCACCTTGATTCTAGCCCAGTGAGTGCCATTTTAAACTTCTAGTCCTCTGAACTATCAGCCAATACATTTGTATTATTTAAGCCAATAAGTTTGTAATAAATTGTTACAGCAGCTACAGAAAACTAATACAGTGAAATAATTTGCTCGTTTGTTTCATCTGTGACTTCTATTAATTTACTCAAAAGAGACTTGATGAAGAGCTCCTGTATACAAAGACTGTTTACAGGTGATGAAGCACTGTTCTGAATCAGCTTCCTCCTCCCTGCTACTCCAACATGAGTAGCATCAATTTTCCATCATATTTTATGTACATTGCCCTGTTATTCCATATGAAACATTAAAGTTCTGGAGCCCCACATTGGTTCCACTGATCCATTTCCATGTCATGTAGATAACGATGTGAGGATCTGTTTTTCCAGCTAAAGGGGAAGGAATGGTCCTTTAAAACAACACATCAACAGAACAAGAACAAATATTTATTGAACCCTTACACATGCCAAGCGTTGTTGTAGCCTTTTACGTATATCATATTATCTTTGCAGCAACATGATGAAATGGGTTGTAATACTGAATTTCTTTTACATTTGAGAAAGCTGAAGAGCAGAGAGGTTAAGTTATATCTCTAATGCCATGAAAATAATAGGACTCCAAAGTAGGCTGTTTAATTCAAGAGCCTTTAGTTAACCACTGTACTCCCTGGGTTGCAAGGTGGAAGCAAAATTTTTAAGATTGTCTACTGTGGTTCTCCATAAAGAGGAAACATTTGTAGAAAATATATTATGTAAAGGGGGTAAGGGACATAAGGGAAGTAGGATTTGTACACTTCCCTTAAACTGGTAAAATCTTAACATCAATAGAATCTTTTTTTCCCTCTATTTATTTATTATTTTTTTGATGTAGTGTTCCATGATTCATTGTTTGTGTATAACACCCAGTGCTCCATTCAATATGTGCCCTCTTTAATACCCATCACCAGGCTAACCCATCCTCCCACCCGCCTCCCCTCTAGAACCCTCAGTTTGTTTCTCAGAGTCCGTAGTCTCTCATGGTTCGTCTCCCCCTCCCATTTCCCCGCCCTTCATTTTTCCCTTCCTACTATCTTTTTTTTTTTAACATATAATGTATTATTTGTTTCAGAGGTACAGGTCTGTGATTCATCAGTCTTACACAATTCACAGCGCTCACCATAGCACATACCCTCCCCAATGTCTATCACCCAGCCACCCCATCCCTCCCACCCCCACCACTCCAGCAACCCTCAGTTTGTTTCCTGAGATTAAGAATGCCTCATATCAGTGAGATCATATGATACATGTCTTTCTCTGATTGACTTATTCGCTTAGCATAATATCCTCTCGTTCCATCCACGTCATTGCAAATGGCAAGATTTTGTTCTCTTTTTTTGATGGCTGCATAATATTCCACTGTATACATATATATACCACATATTCTTTATCCATTCATCTGTTGATGGACATCTAGGCTCTTTCCATAGTTTGGCTATTGTGGACATTGCTGCTATCAACATTGGGGTGCACGTACCCCTTCGGATCCCTACATTTGTATCTTTGGGGTAAATACCCAATAGTGCAATTGCTGGGTCGTAGGGTAGCTCTATTTTCAACTTTTGGAGGAATCTCCATACTGTTTTCCAGAGTGGCTACACCAGCTTGCATTCCCACCAACAGTGTAGGAGGGTTCCCCTTTCTCTGCATCCCTGCCAACATCTGTCATTTCCTGACTTGTTAATTTTAGCCATTCTGACTGGTGTGAGGTGGTATCTCATTGAGGTTTTGATTTGGATTTCCCTGATGCCGAGCGAACATCAAGAGTCTTATAAGCTGTTTGTGTATAATAAATTCCTAGAGCAACCACTATGAAGTGCTATATATAGATAACACTGAAATAGATTATAGATAAATCAGTATTGAATTAAATCCACAGGAAGACGGAAAAGAGAAAGAAATGAAAAAGAACAAGCAGGAAAAAAAAAGGAAAAGAAGCAGAAACAATAACAAAGAATTAGATGACAGACTCCCTACCATACTAATAATTACATTATGTGTAAATGGTCAGAATACACCAGTTAAAAGAGATTGTCAGAGTAGAAACAAAATAAGAAAAAATTAGCCAAGCATAGGTTTATTTACAGGAACTTCAATTCAAATGTAATAGTATACATAGGTTTTCAGTAGAAAATGGAAAAAAGGGATACCATGCAGACAATCAAAGGAAAGTAAGACTCACTGTATTAATATCAGATAAAATGGACTTTAGAATAAAGAAAAATATCAAAAAGTAAATCTCAAGGCCCAAATGGTTTTACTAGAGCATTATAGCACATATTTAATAGAATTAACATAAAGTCTTCATAATCTGTGCCAGAAAATAGAAGAGTTCATTTACCTGATACCCAAACCAGAGAAAGGAATGATTTAAAAAAGAGAACTACAGACCAATGTATTTCAATAATACAGATATAAAAAATCTTAATAAAATATTGGCAAACCAAATTCAGCAAAATATAGAAATAATTATGTACCATGACCAATTGGGGTTTATTCCAGGGACTCAAGCATCACTCAATAGTTGAAAGCCATCAATATAATCTGCTATATCAACATGGTAATAAAGTAAAATGATATACCAATTGATCGAGAAAAATCATTTGACAAAACTCAACATCCATTCATGAGAAAAACCCTAGGTAAAATAGAAATAGAGAGGATCTTACCAAACTTGAAAAATGACACTTATAAAAACCTACAGGTAACACCATAACTAACGGTGAACAACTGAATGTTTTTTTCTCTTAAGATGAGTTACAAGGCAAAGATCTTTCCTCTTATCACTGACATTAAACATAGAACTGGAAGTTCTAATCACTGCAAGCAGAAAAGAGGAAATAAACCAATTCTCATTTGCAGAGATTTAGTAGTTTATGTAGAAAATTCCAATGCATCTATAAGAAAATAAAATAGAATTTATAAATTATTTCAGCAAGGTCACAAAAGATCAATGCACAAAAGTTAATTTCCTATCAGTATACTAGTAAAGTCTATGCAGAAACCAAACTTGTTTCTTGTGTTTTTGATTTTGGCCATTCTGACCAGTGTGAGGTGATATCTTATTGTGGTTTTGATTTGCATTTCCCTGATGATGAGTGATGATGAGTATCTTTTCATGCATCTGTATATGTTCTTTGGAGAAACATCTGTTCATGTCTTCTGCCCATTTTTAATTGGATTATTCAGGTTTTTTTGGTGTTGTGTAAATTCTTTATACATTTTGGATATTAATCGCTTATTAGATATATTTTGGATTATAACCCCTTATCATCTGCAAATATCTTCTCCCATTCTATAGGTTGTCTTTTAGTTTTGTTGACTGTTTACTTTGCTGTGCAGAAGCTTTTTATTTTGATGTAGTCCCAATAGTTTATTTTTGCTTTTGTTTCCCTTGCCTTAGGAGAGATATCTAGAAAAATGTTATTGTGGCCATGGTCAGAGAAATAACTGCCTGTGGTCTCTGTTCTATGATTTTTATGGTTACAGGTCTCACAGTTAAGTCTTCAATCTGTTTTGAGTTTATTTTTGTGTATGGTGTAAGAAAGTGGTCCAGTTTCATTCTTTTGCATGGAAATGTTCAGTTTTCCCAACACCATGTGTTGAAGAGACTTTTTCCCATTGCATCTTCTAGCTTCCTTTGTTGTAAATTACTTGACTGTATAATTGTGTGCTTATATCTGGGCTCTCTGTCCTGTGCCACTAGAAAATGTCATGATTTAAATGTAAAATATAAAACTCTAAAAGTTTTAGAAAAAAAAACAGGAGACAGTTTTCAGGATCTAGACCTAGATAAAGAGGTTTTAGACCTGATGCCAAAAACATTGTCCTTAAATGGAATGATTAAAAAAAAAAAAAACAGACTAGGAATCTCATTGCTAATAAAAGGTAAGTAATATCTCTGGAGGACAGATATAAAGATCTTTCATATTGAAGATTCTGTTATCAGATGAAAAATAATCACTTGTGGAAAAAACTTATATATACACACATATACACATATATATGCATATATGAATTTTTCTCAAACACAAAAACATGTGTATTAGCAGCCTAAAAAAATGCAGCTTCTTTCTCCCTAGGACAATTAACAAGCCACAATTGGAATGGAAATATATTATTTGTAATTACATTAAGAAGGTCTTATAAGAAAAAAGTTAATTTTTAAAATGGGAAGAAAATTAGGATAGTTTTTCATATTCTTTTACACAATTAATTGACAACAGAATATGTTTCAAGAGTTCAGGTCTCAACACCAAGGAAATACAAACAATTTTAAGAACATGTTATGAGCAACTATATACCAACAAATTAGGCAATCTTGAAGAAATGGATGCATTCCTGGAAACTTATAAACTATAGAAATTGAGACAGAAAGAAATAGAAAATCTGAACAAATCCATAACCAGCAAGGAAATTGAAGCAGTAATTAAAAACCTCCCCAAAAAACAAGATTCCAGGGCCAGATTGCTTCCCAGGGGAATTGTACCAAACATTTAAAGAAGAAATAATACCCAAAAAATAGAAATGGAAGGAAAACTTTCAAACTCGTTCTGTGAGGCCGGTATTACCTTGATCCCAAAACCAAAGACCCCATCAAAATGGAGAATTACAGACCAATATTCCTGATGAACATGGATGTCACAATACTCACCAAGATACTAGCCAATAGGATCCAACTGTTACATTAAAAGGTTTATTCACCCTGGGGGCCTGGGTGGCTCAGTCGTTAAGTGTCTACCTTCAGCTCAGATCATAATCCCAGGGTCCTGGGATTGAGCCCTGCATCGGGCTTCTCAGCGGGAAGCCTGCTTCTCCCTCTCCCACTCCCCCTGCATATGTTCCCTCTCTTGCTGTGTCTCTCTGTCAAATAAATAAATAAAATCTTTAAAAGGATTATTCACCCTGACTAAGTGGGATCTATTCCTGGGGTGCAAGGGTGGTTCAGCATTCATAAATCAATCAACGTGATATATCACATTAATAAAAGAAAGGACAAGAACCATATGATCCTCTTAATTGATGCTGAAAAAGCATTTGACAAAATACAGCACCCTTTCTTGATTAAAACTCTCCACAGTGTAGGGATAGAAGGAACATACCTCAATATCATAAAAGCCATATATGAAAAGCCCACAGTGAATATCATTCTCAATGGGGAAAAACTGAGAGCTTTTCCCCTAAGGTCTGGAACACGACAAGGATACCCACTGTTACCACTGTCGTTCAACAGAGTACGAGAAGTCCTCAGTAATTAGACAATAAAAATAAAAGGCATTCAGATTGGCAAAGAAGAAGTCAAATTCTCACTTTTCACAGATGACTTGATACTTTATGTGGAAAACCCAAAGACTCTACCCTGAAATTGCTAGAACTCATAAAGAAATTCAGCAACATGGCAGGATATAAAATCAATGCACAGAAATCAGTGGCATTTCTATACACTAACAATGAGACAGAAGAAAGAGAAATTAGGAAGTCGATCCCATTTACAATCGCACCCCAAACTGTAAGATACCTAGGAATAAATCTAACTAAAGAGGCAAAGATTCTGTACTCAGAAAACTATAGAATACTCATGAAATTGAGGAAGACACAAAGAAATGGAAAAATGTTCCATGCTCATGGATTAGAAGAACAAATATTGTGAAAATGTCAATGCTACCTAGAGCAATCTATGCATTTAATGCAATCCCTATCAAAATACTATCAACTTTTTTCAAAGAAATGGTACAAATAATCCTAAAATTTGTATGGAACCAGAAAAGACCCCGAATAGCCAGAGGAATGTTGAAAAAGAAAAGCAAAGCTGGTGGCATCACAATTCCGGACTCCAAGCTCTATTACAAAGCTGTAATCATCAAGACATTATGGTACTGACACAAAAACAGACACATGGATCAATGGAACAGAATAGAGAGCCCAGAAACGGACCCTCAATTCTATGGTCAACTAATCTCTGACAAAGCAGGAAAGAATGTCCAATGGAAAAAAGACAGACTCTTCAACAAATTGTGTTGGGAAAATTGGACAGCCACATGTAGAAGAATAAACCTGGACTGTTTCCTTATACCATACACAAAAATAGACTCAAAATGGATGAAGACCTAAATGTGAGGCAGGAATCCATCAAAATCCTAGAGAAGAACACAGGCAGCAACCTCTTCGACCTCGGCCACAGCAACTTCTTGCAAGAGACACATCTCTAAAGGCAAGGGAAACAAAAACAAAAATGAACTATTGGGACTTCATCAAAATAAAAAGCTTCTGCACAGCAAAGGAAGCAGTCAACAAAACTAGAAGGCAACCTGTGGAATGGGAGAAGATATTTGTAAATGAGATATCAGATAAAGGGCTAGTATCCAACATCTATAAAGAACTTATCAAACTCAACACCCAAAAAACAAATAATCCAATCAAGAAATAGGCCAAAGACATGAACAGACATTTCTCCAATGAAGACATACAAATGGCCAATAGTCACATTAAAAAATGCTCCACATCACTCGGCATCAGGAAATACAAATCAAAACCACAATGAGATATCCACCTTACATCAGTCAGAATCGCTAAACAAGACAGGAAACAACAAATGTTGGTGAGGATGTAGAGAAAGGGGAACCCTCTTACACTGTTGGTGGGAATGCAAGCTGGTGCAGCCACTCTGGAAAACAGCATGGAGGTTCCTCAAAAAGTTGAAAATAGAGCTACCGTATGACCCAGCAATTGCACTACTAGGTATTTACCCCAAAGATGCAAATGTAGTGAAATGAAGGGTAACATGCACCCCAATGTTTATAGAAGCAATGTCCACAATAGCCAAACTGGAAGGAGCCAAGATGTCCTTCAACAGATGAATGGATAAAGAAGAGTGGTATATATATACAATGAAATATTACTCAGCCATCAGAAAGGATGAATACTTACCATTTACATTGACGTGGATGGAACTGGAAGGTATTACGCTAAATGAAATAAGTCAATTGGAAAAAGACAATTATCAAATGGTTTCACTCATATGTGGAATATAAGAAAGTGCAGAGGATCATAAGGGAAAGGAGGGAAAACTGAATGGGAAGAAATCAGAGAGGGAGACAAACAATGAGAGACTCTTAACTCTGGGAAACAAACTGAGGGTTGCTGGAGGGGAGGTTGGTGGGGGGGATGGGGTAACTGGGTGCTGGGCCTAAAGGAGGCTATTTGATGTGACGAGCTCTGGGTGTTTTATGCAACTGATGAATAACTGAATTTAAATTAAAAAAATTAAAAAAATAGTTTGGGTCTCAAGATATATCTTACTAAGTTGTTTTTCATAAAATTAACAGTTCTCCAGTGCCAGATACATAACTCCTACTTACTTCTGGAGAGGGTCTAGATAAAGAAAAATGAAGCAAACAAACAAAAATCAACAAATGGTGAAGCTTTTGTATGAAATAATTAACACAGTATATTTAATGTAGCTAAGTAGACTTCAGTTTATTTTTTAAATTATAATTTTTTTAAGATTTTGTTTATTTGACAGAGAGCAAGCACAAATAGGGGAAGCAGCAGGCAGAGGGAGAGGGAGAAGCAGACTCCTCACAGAGCAGGGAGACTCATGTGGGGCTGGATCCCAGGACCCTGGGATCATGACCTGAGCCGAAGGCAGGCACTTAACTGACTGAGCCACCCAGGTGCTCCTGGACTTCAGTTTAAATAATGATATTGATTTGTGAGATTTTTATTAAAAAACAAAAAAATATTTGGTATAGTTATCATAATGATATAGTAAGATACCTAATTAAAAAATATAGCTATAGTTTGGCAATAATAGACCAAAGCCAAAACACCAGAATAAATGGATTAAGAAAAATAATACTGAGAGTGAGCATAAAATATGGATATGTGAGCATTCAATAATTTGTCCTTCATATGTAGTGTCCAAATATATTACATTATTGTAGTTTGGCTGTTTTAGAAAGGTAGATTTAAAGATATTAGAGTTATAAAATGTATTACCAGATTCATAAATGAAGTACATAAATATAATTATGTAGATTCATATATATTATATAAAGCTCTAAACATTAGTGTCCGAGAACAAGGACAAAATACCTTCCAAATTAATGGACATAGAAAAAAATCTGAGCAATGCTGACTATTTTACAAAGACAGAAAATACAGGAATTATGTAAGATTGAGAGAACATGAAAAAATGAAATAGATGTTTATAAATTTAAGCAGAATAAATATAACTATTCAAAGAATAAAAATCCCAGAGTTAATTTAAAAACATAAATATAAACCATGCGGTTTTTTGACACACCAACAATGATAGTTAAAGAACAGAAAATATATATTTCTTCGATTAACCTGGGTGCAGGATGCATCTCTTCCTTGATTCTCCTATTATCCTTTCTAAATGTATTATCATGGACTGAATGCTCCAGGATGTATTCAAGCTTTTCTCAAAACCAAGAATTACAAAAGGATGATTTGGGAAGTAGATCCCAGTGAGCGTCAGTAAGCTATATGAAGTGTCTAAAATGCCACCCACAGTACTCATAATCAAAATTGGTAGATAGCCAGAGCATTGCCTAAGTTAAAGGTCACACCATGTGAGTCAGGATGGCCATGGCCAGGTTCCATGAAACTGACAAGGTTGGAGTGCTCTGAAGAATTAATTTAATAATATCTAGAATATATGGCATTGGTCCAGGATGTCCCACATCAAACAATGGGGATAAATAACAAACAATGTAACAGGAACAATAATTCAGAAACAACAAAACCAACTATTAAAAGCACTTGGTTTGTTTCAGGCACACCTCTAAGAACAGTGTAGATATTTATTTAATGCTTAGAACAACCCTACAGTTATGTGCTATTATTATCCCAGTTCACAAAGGAAACTGAGGCACAGTGGTAATCAGGTTGTCAGTTCCAAAAGAATCACAATTTCCCCTCCTTTTTTTTTTGGCCTATGGGCAAAAAATCGCTTGAGAACCGCTTATGTTGGGATTTCTTTTTTAATACTAAGGTAAAGATGCTCACAAAAGTCTTGGATTTACATTAAACTTCGTAGAAAACTAAATGCCAGAGAATAAATCTTTTACTTTAGTGTGAGTGCAACTCTTCATCTAATAGTCACAGATAGGTGATAAGTATGAATTGTCTCAAAGGAAAAATTGCTAAACATGATGTTAGAAGGTCAATGTAATGAAAGTATATGGTTCCTCTGTAGTTTGCCAGGTGATAGAGTTTCAGTTAGATCAAGGCCCAAGAAACAGAAGTGGTATGTATATTAATACCATGTGATGGGCTTCATATACACATTTCTGTGACTTTGGATGGTTCTAATGTCACCCAGAAGCCTCCCTTTGGTGTTAAAAAATGTGGAAGTCGTAGGTGAGTAAGAGGCTCTATCAGTTCATCTTGAAGAATATTTATGAGCATTTTCACAGACTGGTCTTGCAAATATCAATGTTTTATTTCAGCTCTCAGGTAAGGATCCAACAAGTCAGAGAAGGGGATGCCATTGAGCCTAGGCCTAGCAGTCTGTGGACCGTTATGGTAGACTTAATGCAATTAAGTTCAACATGGGGCTTAGAGTGGCTTTGCTGTCTGTACAATTTTTAAATAGTGAGCCACAAGGCCACAGAAAGTTTACTGCTTTCTTCCTTGCCTCTGTCAGATAAACAATTATATACATGATGGCCCTTTTTAAAATTGATGCTTTGTGTGTCCTAATACAACCCTGTCTACAAAAAAGATGATGAGTTATCTCTGCCATAGGAAATTTTTTTGGAGTCAGGAATAATGTCTTGAGCTGATATTTTTCTGGTACCTCTCAACTCCCTTAGTGGAGAAGGCACATCTGCAAATAGAGGGTGCTATTAGGCTTTTGGGAGCTTTGATGGTATCTAGGAGACTAATACTGAAGATCAAGGGGCTCATTGCTGTAAATCCCAAAAGAAAATAATATATTTATAACATCATGCATGAAAGTATGGTCTTGACTAGGCCAAGGGAAAAAATGAATCCAGTGCAATGTGTAAGTGACTTTGATCACATAAGGACAAGCACAGCTACCATTTCATACACTTAATTCTCAAGAGAGAGTCCTTAGTTACAGTCCTTAATCATTTTGTTTGTTTGTTTGTTTCATAGATTCTTTCTAGCACTCTGGTAAAACCTGTGGACCCTTACTCTCAGTGTTTTAAAATGCTTCAAATAAAATATATAAAATTATAAAGGAAAACAATAATATTAAAATAAATTTTAATCCCCAAGTTAAGAGCAACAAGCTTGCTAAAACAGCTTGGAGATGGGTAGAGAAGTGAGGATCCTCTCAAGAGTCCCCAAAGGGCTCACACATTGTACCCGATTTAGAATCCCAGGCCAAAACATTTTAAAGTTATGCTGTGGATAAAAATGCTGCTGGGACTTACAGGACAAAAATGACTTTGACAAAGAATCTAGCTTTAGTTTCTTTCTTTCTTTTTTTTTTTTTTTAAGGAAATTAGACCACTTAGTTTTAGCATAAGAAACTTTAATGACAGTTATGCCATTTAAGGATATTGTGCTTGTTTTGAGATATGCAGATTTAAAGAAGACTTTATGGGGAATAAATTATAGTGCTCACATATTTTGGAGAAAGATGCATATTTACACCAAAACTAACCACCCATTTTTAATACACAAAATCTCACTTCCTTCATAGTGATCAATTTCTTTTTATGTGACCTAAGATCACTGTAAGATTATCATAAAATGGCAGGTTTTTTTTTTTTTTTTTTTTTGCAAAAGTGCATGGAAGTTACAAAACTCAATTTTTAAGCAATAAACTAAAAAGAGAATTTTGTCACCAGGATAGATTAAAGTTTTTGACTAAATGAATTTTCTTGCCAAAGGGGCTTATAGTACTTCATAGAATCTATTTTCCTGACAGAATAAATCATTGCATGTGACAAAATGCAGTTCCTCAGAAAGGATTTAGCTTTCCCCCCAAATCCATTCTCTTTTTAGAAATATATTTTACAAGACAGTAGCAGTTCCAAGTCTCAGGTTTCTTGGGGAGAAATGTATTTATACTCAGCAGTATAATTGTTTACAAGTGGTGAAAAGTTAATGAATAGGTTGGGGAAGATGTGAAAGGTATAGATATTAGGTGCTTCTCAGTTTTTATTTTGAGTCAGCATTTGTGATTCATAACTTGAAGCACAATTCTGTAACCTGAATTGTTCCCCTCTCATTAAGTTCTGTATTAGGCATAATTTTATTAGTTGTTTTCAGTTTAATGCAGAATTAGAATGAATATGGCATAGGGCAGAACAGAGCACAGGATCAGAAGGAGTAATGAATGTCTCTGATTAGAAATTTTTAAATGTGAATTCAGGTTTTGGGTTCACTAAATGCTGTATCAACTGTATATACTAGTCATATACATGTACACACGTATTTAGGGAGAGGCTATTAAAATTTAAGTCCAGATACACAGATTGAAACTTTTGGGGTGGGCAAGGGAGGGATGTGGAAAGAAGAAAATGAGAAATCTTCAAACATTGGCCAACTGTATCTGTGTTCTTTGTTCAAATGAAGGACATTAACCTCTAATTATATAACATCATTATAATGGAAAAATACATTTGATAATAATGGTACTCATTTTGTGCTTGTTAACAAGATTGAAAGATATGAAATGGTATAGTATACAAAGAAAAATCTTTAGTTAAGCAATTTAATACAAACAGTATTGATTCAAAAACTGTATACAATAAGGAAAGAAGCTTCTAATGGCAAGAAACTTGTTTCTCTTTTTTAAGATTTTATTTATTTATTTGAGAGAGAGAGCACTGGGGGGACGGGAGGAGCAGAGGGAGGACAAGCGGACTCCGCCCTGAGGGTGGAGCCTGACAGGGCTCAATCTCATGAGCCTGAGATCATGACTACAGCCGAAATCAAGAGTCAGAGCCTTAACCTACTGAGACACCAAGGAGCGCCAAGAAACTTGTTTCTTCTTGATCCTTTAATAATGAATGGCTACATAACTTGTGGGGCCCAGTGCAAAATGAAATGTAGGACCTCTGGTTCAAAAACATTTTTGAAGAATTTCAGAACTGCAACAGCAGAACATTATATCAAGTTCTGGTGTTTCTCAGCACACAGGATTCTGGACAGCTGTGTATGTCCATGATGCCAAGCCTCTCTCTCTACTTTTCAGAACATTGGAAAGACGTATATAAAGATAGAAACAAATATCATGGAGGAAATAAAGAAGAATTGAAGCCTCAGTGTTGTCAATAAACCATAGGGTTTACACAGTCAGATTTAGTTATTTTTCTTTAGGAGTTTTGGTCTTTTATATATTCATTACTGAGCACCCATATGCAAGGTATGATGTAACACTCTTGAGATAGAGCCTAGGAGCATAGGATGGCCACAGGTGTGCCTGCATGGGGTCTTCAGATTCTGTCTCCTCTCTTGGCATTCATAATCACATATTCCACCCTTTTGTAGAAAACAATTCCAAAACATATGTCCCAGAAAAGTAATAGAGGATACCAGCCTAATTCCTAGACAACAACCTGCCATTCCACCTACAGCCTTACTTATATTGTGTCTCCATTCCTTCCATTTTGCCAAGTGAGCAGCACCTGCCCACTCATCCTCCTACAACCATGCTGTCCATTCTCATCTCTTCACAGACTTTGCTGGTTCAGATAGGCTTCTTTCTCTTGAGTTTTACCAGTTATTAAAGTTGATGGTTATATCCATCAATCCTATTCACTTTTCAACTCTGCAAATTGGCTTAAGTCATCTCCTTGTTCTTTACATTGTCACTTTTCGCCCCTCTCAATCACACATGAACTCATTTTGATGAAATTTTTTAAAAATTCATTTTTATTGGGGCGCCTGGGTGGCTCAGATGGTTAAGCGTCTGCCTTCGGCTCAGGTCATGATCTCGGGGTCCCGGGATCGAGTCCCGCATCGGGCTCCCTGCTCCTTGGGAGCCTGCTTCTCCCTCTGCCTCTCTCTCTCTCTGTCTCTAATGAATAAATAAAATAAAAAATCTTAAAAAAAAAATTTAAAAAAAAATAAAAAAAAAATAAAAAAATTCATTTTTATTAAAAAGAAGGGACAATTTTTATTCATTGTTTACCTTTTTGCAGTTTTTACACTGTTTACCACACTCAAATTCCATTTTTTTTGTCTTTTGTCTTTACTTTTTAAGGTATTTTGTAGAATTTTTGCAGAAGAGTAAGAACCACAAAATCTAAGTAGGAATTCCCTGTTCCTTCATAGTCTAGTCACAATTGACAACATGGATAAGTTTATATTCTTATTTTGGAATGATAGGACAAAGAAAGATTGAAGGTAGAAGTGGAGGCAATGAATTTGGCAGCTAAATCCTCATGTACAGCTTTCAATATTTTTGACAGTTATGGTATGTACTTCAATATTTCTAAGCAACATAACTTATTTCATGCTTTATCAATTCAAGTGAGGTACTTAGCTCTTATAACTGATCCTCTTCCCCCAAAATACATCCTTTCTCTCAAAATCCTTATGAAAATAATAATTTCTGAATCATTTAATAATTAGTTTATGGGAATATAACTATGTAAGTGTTACTCATTTAACTCTAAGTCTGTGTTTTTATTCAAGTTTTTGTTTTTATTGATATCAGTACCTTGTTTTATTTAATTTCTTAGCTTTCTATTAGATTCTACTTTATTATTACAGAAAAAAAATTACGCTAACGTATCATCTCTAAAACTTCTCACATTATTTACTACGTTTAATATGTGGTCTTGCAAAATATAATCCTTGCCTCTTATATTTTATTCTTCTCTTTCTAGCAGCACAATATATATTTTTCCTATTTTTTTTTCTTTCACTGAGTCATATATAACATGAAGATACCTGGTAGAAAAGGAAAACGAGATGATTTGTGGAATATTTGATTACACAAATACAAACATGTACACATACTTTGTCCTTTTGACATGTACAATTGTACAGAGTTTTTATTGCATTTTGAAAATTTGCTTTACGATTTGGTATATCATCATCTTCATCTTCATAATCATCAAAATTGTTAAATGTCTAGTATGCCCAGAGATGTGGCAACGACACAGAGAAGTATACCTTAACTAGTCTTATCCCTCAGAAGAATCTAACAGATAAGCTCCTACTTTAATACTAAATTAAATATGAACATTGGGGTACATATGGGCCTTCTTTTCACTACATCTGTGTCTTTGGGGTAAATACCCAGGAGTGCAATTGCTAGGTCATAGGGTTGCTCTATTTTTAATTTTTTGAGGAATCTCCACACTGTTTTCCAAAGTGGCTGTACCAACTTGCATTTCCACCAACAGTGTAAGAGGTTCCCCTTTCTCCACAACCTCTCCAACACTTGTTGTTTCTTGCCCTGTCAATTTTTGCCATTCTAACTGGTGTAAGATGGTATCTCAATGTGGTTTTAATTTAAATTTCCCTGATGGCTAATGATGATAATAAAATTAAAAAAAAATACTAAAATATATTTTCACTAAGAATTAAAGTCCACTACAAAGACACTTAACAGAATGTTTTTTTAGGTCATTGAGATAATTTAATGGTGTCAGTATCCCCATATTTGTACCTCTCTCTGATTTTCCAGAAACCATTACAGCATGGATATGAAATAAGTCAATCACTTTGAGCCATAAAACATAATTACATGTTTTAAAAGCAAAGTTGTTTATTTCAGACTTACGTCTATATCAGTGGAATATAACAGAGAGTGACCACTATTAACAATTGTATTGTGCAGACAAGTAATTTGAATAATCAAAACCAGCAACTTTCTTCTCCTTAGAAATATAGTAGGGATTTTTGTTCAGTTTTGGTGTGTATAAGTGTGGTGTGTGTGTGTGTGTGTGAATCATTCTTGATAAACGTTTAGTCTTTCTTTTGCACTTCATGGACATAGATAGGAAACATATGGATCAAAATATCCAGAAGTTTCAAGCATTTTTCATTTCTCTGCAGTAGCAGTAGTCTTTCTTCAGTAGCTTCTGGGTGATAAAATTCAGTAATTCTATTCCAAAACTCATTCAGTTGGGAATCTCTGAAAATATAAAATTTTAGTATCAATCCAGGCTTACAAATGCACAATTTTAAATTACTGACTTCTACATACATGGACACATTATCAAAAGATGTTTGAAAGAAGTACATGACATAAACGTATATTGTTGGGTATATTTGCTATTCATGATTGTACTTTGTAAGCCAAATATGTGGGAAGCAGGAGTGATTATCACAAACTATGTGTGTTTTTATGTTCTTGTCATCAATAGGAGATGATGAATAAGATATTTCCTCAAGCTGTCTGCTTTTTCTCAAGAGGGGATTCAGCCTGTATCCAACATTCCCTGTTGTGATTTTATTCTACTATTAGCTACTTATTTTCCTTTATCCCCTATGTTCAACAGACAGAAATAAGGATTTCTACCACAAAGACATTGCATTTCTTTCAAATCTGAATTTTAGTTTTAATAGCAGTGCTTATTTTTAAGGGTTTGCCTTATATAACTAGCCTACAAAATAAATTTCTGCATGAGTGTAGCTCTAGGCACAATGAAGAGTCTACAGAAAATTGTACAATCTCTCTCATAACAAAAATAAAAACTACAAAACAGCACATTTATCTTAACATCTAGGGTTCCATTCCAAATCTAAATCTGGGTTTGAATGAGAAGTTCACATAAAGGACTTGTAGGTGTTTACTGCAATGCATTTTAAATGGTAAATATTCACATGTGTATTTAGTAAATGAATGAGATAATTATTTAAAACTCTTAAAATAGATTCATAAAATCATTTAACTGGATCAAAAGATGGGTTGATTGGTATTTTCAGTTTATGTTAGTCTGGGAAACTGTGAAGATTGAACAAAATTGTTCACATATCTGTTTTTACTCTTCTTATGGCTAATACTGCGATGTTGCACAATAAATTTTCTTTATTCTTCACTTAGGTGCACCCAGCGCACCTGATCATCTGCTGACCTCATAAAACTGGTCTCTCTTCATTTGAGGATATGAATAATCATACCAACTCACCATGTACACATTGTAGGAAGGTTGCTTGGACAAAGCTAGAGGAAAGTGAATGACCCATTTAGTGCTATCAAAAATCTAGTAATCCAGTTGCAATGTTGTATACAACTTGCCTTCTTCTTCAGATACCAAGATACTCTCAGTTTTAAGAGTTTTGCATATAATTATGCATTTAATCCTCACATGAACCTATGATATAGGTACTATTGTCATCACAGTTTACAGACAAAATGTCAAGGCATAGAAAGGTAATTTCCAAAGGTTATTTAGCTGGTATCTAGACATTATAGCTGTAGAATTCATAGTTTTAAGCACTGTATTATGCTATCTCTCTAAAGTTTCTAATTTTAAGAGAATTTGTCACTTTGGAAGTAATTTCTGTTCTTTTTGTAGACAGCAGTCAATTTTTACAGTAACTATATTATTTCTTAGGAATCTAATATATTTAGAACTTATAATACCCCACCCCCATTATGATGAAGTTGCTTCAACTCCTGACTGAGCATTCTCTCCTCTCTACTATTGTTATCAAGAACCATGTTTATCCAATAGAATACCCTACAATGATGGAGATAGTCTGTATCTTCAATCTGGCTGATACAGTCGACACTGATTGACTCCATTGTGGCTACTGAGCACTTGAAATGTGGTGTGACTGAGGCAATGAATTTTAATTTAATCTTATTTAGTTGTAATTAAATTGAAATAATCATATGTGTCTAGCATCTGTCATATTAGACACCACTGGCCTTGAACTTTAGTTTTACCTTCTTTGAAGAAAAAATGTAAAAAATAAATGAAAATATAAATTTATTTTACTGACAATAGTTATGCCGATTCCCTAGTG
This sequence comes from Mirounga leonina, assembly GCF_011800145.1. Lineage (NCBI taxonomy): Eukaryota > Metazoa > Chordata > Mammalia > Carnivora > Phocidae > Mirounga > Mirounga leonina. The sequence goes on along the minus strand of NW_023270305.1, from coordinate 33,980,792 downwards.
TATTATAAATATTTCCCTACATGTCAGTACTTCCTTATAGCCTGTGCACCCTCTGGTTCAGTTTCTTGCTGTTGGAGGGAGAATGGGAAACAAGCAAACTTTAATTAAAAATAAATGCTTCATATGTTATAAAGTTGTTAAGTGTTAAAGAGAAAAGAAAACAGGATGAGAGATAGGTAGGATCAGGTTGTTAAAGTATATGTGGTTGTCTTGATAAGCCAACTTATATTGCATATGACCCCAAAAATCTCAGTGCCACAATACTACAGAATTTATTCCCACTCAAACCACAAGTTGAATAGCGGTTGGCCCTCTAGCTCTGTTCATTTTAATCTACCAAGGATTCAGCCTGCTAGCATTTCCTCTTAACTTGTGCTTCTGTAATTATCATAGCAGTAGATAGAATGTAAGCACAAGAGTGAGAGTGAGACACATAGCACACCAACTCTTATTTGCTTGGAGTAACACAGAGTACATCTGCTTATATCTATCTGTCTATAGATATCTATCTATAGATACAATAGATGATATAGAGAGAGTATAGCTGACACACAATGTTACATTAGTTTCAGATGTACAACATAGTAATTCAAGAACTCTGCATGTTATGCTATGCTCACCAAAAGTGTAGCTACCATCTGTCACCAAGCAGTGCTATTATAATACAGTACTATGCTGTACCTTTTATTCCCATGACTTAATTCATTCCATAACTGGAAGCTTGTATCTCTTACTCCCCTTTACACATTTTATCCATCTCCTTACCTATCTTCCCTCTGGCAACCATCAGTTCTCTGTATTTCTAGTCTGATTCTGTTTTTCGTTTATTTATTTTTTTAGATTTTACGTATAAGTGAAATCATATTCTGACTAATTTCACTTAGCATAATACCCTCTAGGTCCATCCATATTGTCACAAATGGCCAGAGCTCATCCTTTTTAATGACTCAGTAATATTCCATTGCATATATATACCATATCTTCTTTATCCCTTCATCCTGCCAGTGGACACTTGGGCTGCTTCTGTATCTTTACTATTGTAAATAATCCTACTATAAACATAGGGGTGCATTATTTTTTAGAATTAATGTTTTTATCTTTTTTGGATAAATCCTTTTTTTTTCTAGATATGTCTCCTAAGGCAAGGGGGGAGAAAAGCAAAAATAAAGTGTTGGAACTACAGTTCAAAATAAAAAGCCTTTGCATAGTGAGGGAAACCATCAACAAAACAAAAAAGGCACCCTACTGAATAGGAAAAGGTATTTGCAAATGATATATCTGATAGGAAGTTAATATCCAAAATATGTAAAGAACTTTTACAACTCAACACCAATAAACCTCAAATAAGTCAACTAAAGAATGGGCAGAGGAGCAGAATAGACATTTTTTTCAAAGAAGATACGGAGATAACCAACAGATGCATGAAAAGATGCTTAACATTACTAATCAGGGAAATGCAAATCCAAACCACAATGAGATATTACCTTACACCTGTCAGAATGTCTAGAATCAAAAGACAAGAAATAATAAGTGTTGGCTTGGAGGTGGAGAAAAAAGGACTCCTGTTCACTATTGATGGAAAACAGTATGGAAGATCTCAAAAAATTAAAAACAAACACCATATGATCCTATACATCTGTTTATATTTTATCAACCCAAGAAAATCACATGATTACAGATTAACTCAAAGGTTCAGTTTAGAAATCATCTAAGTCTGTTCTTCTTATAAACAAATGCACTCATCCTTTCCTCAAAACAACAAATAAGGGGCGCCTGGGTGGCTCAGTCGTTAAGCGTCTGCCTTCAGCTCAGGTCATGATTCCAGGATCCTGGGATTGAGCCCTGCATCAGGCTCCCTGCTCTGCGGGAAGCCTGCTTCTCCCTCTCCCACTCCCCTTGCTTGTGTTCCCTCTCTCGCTGTGTCTCTCTCTGTCAATAAATAAAATCTTTAAAAACAAACAAACAAAAAGCAAATAAATATCCAGTGTAGACATGATGTAGTCTTCGTATCAACTTTAAATGTGGCTCTTTTTGATCCAGAAATCTAAATTCATAGAAGGTAATTGATCTCCTCCCTAAATACATAATATACAATGGTGATAATAGGCACAGGTACTCCAACATGCACTCCTGTAAAAGGAAGAAATAGGAGACATAAGTTGGTAACTGCTTCTTAGTAATTCTTGAATTTTAGTGGGCAGTTTGTGAGTCTTATCTTAGGGGTAAGAAGTTTCCTTGATTAGACCATATTTCTGTTTTTCGAAAGGGACTTTCCACTAATTTATTATCTGATGCCTCTGGCTTTGCATTCTGAGAGATCCTTGTTAGATAAAGAACATTTGAAATTACTGATTTACTGGAAAGTTACCATTCTTGGGGGATCTGTAGCTTCTTCAGCCTAATTTCTACAGTAAGATAGTTGTTACTATAAAGGAAAATTAAAATATTGAATGCTCATAGTCCTATGCTAGTGATATGGATAGATAGATAGATAGATAGATAGATAGATAGATAGATAGATAGAT
>NW_023270305.1:33917437-33978257 GCF_011800145.1 Mirounga leonina | reverse complement strand
GATAGATAGATAGATAGATAGATAGATAGATAGATAGATAGATAGATAGATAGGATATCTAGTGAGATCGATCGATCAATCAATCAATAGATGATAGAAAATCTAAGGAAACCATGGTTCCTGAATTAAGTAGGGATAGAGTCAAATTATTCAGACTGCTATTTTGTTTCAAAAACCATTTGCTTTCTTTAGACCATACTACCTATACAAGACTTATGATTAGAGGGAAGTTCATGTATTGAACAGAGTGCTAATGGGTGGATCAAAGAGCAGACAAAAGAAAGAAGTGACACCTTAGATGATAAGTATGAAATTGGCAGGAAATATAGATGAAATCCTTTATCGACCATTTGTTTATCCCTTACAATGTGTCATGTATTAAGAGAAGCAAAAGATAGATATATATGCATACATACAAGATAGGAAACTCTGATTATATTCATGGGAAAGTCTTTATCATGAAGGCAATGGGTGACCTATGTTTTGAAGGATGATAGTGTTTTATCAAGCAACAAAAATAAAAAGGAATGGAGAAGGAATCTTTTATTAATATCTGTAGAATGTGTGGTTTATGTTGTAAATATTGGAAACTGAGTTTAGATAGGAGTAACGAGAAACATACAAAAACAGGAAGAGCATTTTTTTTCTTTCAGAAATTACATAATAGTGGGCTCTTGAATTAATGGAGACAACTCTTATGTCATAGACCACTTGGTAAATCAGGCACTGCCAGTGACATGATAGGAAGTCTTATTTCATCTGTGAGTATTTTGCAAACCTTATTCCCTTCCATGGGATTTAATATCCATTTAATCTTTTCCACTGCAATGAATAATTCATTGACCACACAGAGGGTCATTGAGTTACATACCTCCACAGTTGTCCATTTAAAGCCCTGTGTTCTCTCAGATAAATGAGACAGAATACCTTACGTTGAATCCCTGGTGATTTTAACAGAAAGCATATTAATTGAATGACTAACATATTATGTAACTTCATTAAATGGTAACAGTAATTATATGGCTTTTAATTTAAAGGACAGGCATTAATGACTAATCTAATGAGGTACAAATGACCACACACTAATTCTGCATTTTTTTATAACTGGAAATAGGAGCTGTGTTGTCAAGTGTAGAATTCATTTGAATAAAAGAGTTACTGCATTATTATAAAAAAGAAAAACAACTAAATGTTTTGAACATTTTTCTTATACTTTGAAATGAGAATGTTGATGATATTAGTTCAGTTTTTCTTTCTTTTTCTAAACCCATATGTATACTTAAAAAAAAGAAAGAATCAGAATCCATTGGAAAATACATAATCTGTATTCTTCTTTCTCAGCCTTGGTTCTTCTGACATAACCAATGAAATCACCATGTAAACCTTTGTCTCCCTGATTCACTGTTTCATTTATCACCTAGCAACCTTTGGTGCCCCATACCCATACTTACTTGCAGGAATCTTTGTGTTTACTCCTGTTGCCTGTATCCTATCTCAGAGAATCTATAGTGGTAATTTCCAGCTAATATACAATTAAGTCAATGCACTTCCTCTTTCCGTGTAATTTGAACTCCTGTACCATCCTTGAAGGATAGTTTTGTGACTTACATAGATTTTCCATTCACTCTGATCAGGAATTTAGAAGGATTCAGGGAAAGTAGAAGAACCTTTCTGGAGCTCCTAAGTATACCCCATGTAATAAAACTGTGTAATCATTTGTATTAGGCCTTTCTAAATTGCAATAATACCACTGTTGAAAGAATGAAGACTCAGGGAGTATTCCACTTTAAATGCAGGTGATTATATATACCCAGATTGCTATGCACATAGTCTTCATACTTCAGAAATGAAGTTATCACCTTAGGCAGGAGAAACAAAACAAGAGCTTGCTTTCTTATGAGATGTAAATATTTTTCAGGTATTTTGGATATCAGGAAAATGGAGCATTTTACCCAAAGAAGAAAGTGATTAGGCAATGCTTTACAAATAAAGGAACATTTGAGGTAATTCTTCAGTGATGAAATTCAACATGCTGATAGAAGGTAGAAGAGATTTCTGTACCTCAGGGCTTACATGTGAAATGTCAAAAAAGTGAAAATCAAGTGTATACATTGTGATTCATTCATTACAATTGAACAGTATGTGATGCACAACAGTAGGAGGTAACACTGAAGTAGTTAGTACATATTAAAAAGAAATGTCATAAATAACGTATCAATATCATAGCAAGATACTTGATATTAATCTCTTTGTGGCAGAGACCAGAGGTTAGCAAAACATTCCAGAATAAAAAATTCATTGTATATCTAACCTTTGGCCGCAACGTTGAAGATAGAGTTGAGTAATGAGGTAGAAATATACAAGTAGATCAGTCAAGAAATGATAGAATTATTTATTTAGCACTATATAGTAATGAGAAGGAAAATATTCACCTTAACTTTTTGAAGAAGGGTATAGAATGCTTTATAGCTGCTGGAAAAAAATTTCGAGTGGCCAAAAGATGATATCACTAACTAAAGTTTCAAAATATAAAGCTTGGAAAAATTTGAAATTCAATAGTTTAAAAATCACACAATTTCCATCAAGAGAGAAAATAAGCTCTTCCATAATCAATATAAATAATCTTTATTCCCTACAGTATCTTAATAATCCAAACCTATAAAGATTTTTAAGAATTCTAATGAAGAAGATTGGGTGGCTCAGTCAGTTAAGCGTCTGCCTCTGGCTCAGGTCATGATCCCAGGGTCCTGGGACTGAGCCCTGCATCAGGCTCTCTCCTCAGCTGAGATCTGCTTCTCCCTCTTCCTCTGCCCCTCCTCCAGCTTGTGCTCTCTCTCTCTCTTGTTCACTCTCTCTCTCAAATAAATAAATAAATAAAAACTTAAAAAAAGAACTCTAATGAAGAAGAGAAAGTTAATCCTAAAGCAGGTAGTGAAAAGAAATAATAAAAATTATAGAAGAAATCGATAAAATTGAAAACAGGAAACAATAGAGATATATAAAGAAACCAAAAGATGTTCTGTTGAAAAAATAAATAAAATCGATCAATCTCTAGGCAGGTAAACCAAGGAAAAAAAAGAGTATAATGAAAGAGGGTCCATCACTGTTCAACCCATGGATGTTAGGATAATAAAGGAATATTACAAACAACTACAACCAAAATTTGATATCCTATATGAAATAGAACAATTCCTTTAAAGACAAACTACCAAATTCACACAAAAAGAAATAGATAACTTCAATATGGTGTATCTATTTAAGAAATTGAATCACTAATTAATATTCTTTCATAAAACAGAGGTCATTTCATTTATAAATTCTACCAAACATTTATGGAAAAAAATATATGAATTTTCTACAGTGTATTCCAGAAAATAGAGGAAATACTTCCTAAACCAAAAACCAAATAAAGAATTCCAAGAAAAGAAAACTACAGTCCAATATTCCTCATGAACATAGATGTAGAACCTCAAAAAAAAAAAAAATACTGTATCCAAAAATATAGAACAATTATACATCCTAAGTGGGATTTATTCTGGATATGCAAGGCTGGTTCAACATTCAAATCAATTAATGTAATCCACCATATCTAAAGAAGAAAAATTATATGATCATACCAGTTGATTCAGGCAAAAACATGTGATAAAATGTAGTACATATTTATGATAAAAATTGTACACAGACTAGAAATAGATGAGAACTTTCTCAACTTCATAAAGAATATCTGCAAAATTACCTACAGTTAACATCATTCTTTTTTGGGGGGAAAAACTAGGCATTTTCCATCTAAGACAGGGAAAAAGGCACAGAAATCCTCTTTCAGCACTCTTACTCAATATTGTACTGAGCGGTCTAACTAGCATGATAAAACAAGAAAAACAAAAGGTAAACAGATTGGAAAAATGAAAGAAAATTGTCTTTATTAATTGATGACATCATTGTATATGTAGAAAATTCCAAAGATTCTACAGTAAAACTCCTGGAAACAATGATATCAGGGTCACAGGATAGAAAATCAATATACAAAAGCCAATGGCTTTCCTATTTACCAGCAATACACAAGTTAGCTTTGAAATTAAAAGCTATGTATCATTTACAATGGCAGCACAAATTGAAATATTTAGCTATAAATCTAACAAAATATGTGCAGGATCTGTATGCAGAAAAAACAACAGTAAAAGCTGATATAATAAGTCAAAGGAGATATAAATGGGATATGTTCTATGTTCATATATTGCAAGTATTGTTAAGGCATCAATTTTCCCAAATCAGTCAGTGGTATCGGTGCAATTCCAATCTAAATTTCAGCCACTTTGTAGATATCAACAAGCTATTCTAAAAAAAAGGCCTACACTTAGGGGCGCCTGGGTGGCTCAGTCGGTTAAGAGGCTGCCTTCGGCTCGGGTCATGATCTTGGGTCCTGGGATTGAGCCCTGCGTCCGTTGGGCTCCCTGCTCTGTGGGGAGTGTGCTTCTCCCTCTCCCTCTGCCTGCTTCTCCCCTTGCTTGTGCTCTCTCTCTCTGTAAAATAAATAAATAAAATCTTAAAAAAAAAAGAAAAGACCTACACTTAGGAATTACTGATTAGAAGAAGAAAGCTGGAAGAGTCACACAGAAAGATTTGAAATCTAACTATGAAACTACTGTAATCAAGATACCATTTTAGAGGTGAAAGAATACATGCATGGATGGAACAGAATAGAGAACCCTGAAATAGAGCCACACATACATAGTGACCTGATTTTTGACAAAGGCACAGAGGCAGTGCAATAGATACAGGATAGTCTTTCCAACATATAGTTGTAGAACAACTGGAAATCATATGCAAAAAAAGACCTAGGCACAGAGCTTATGCCTTTCACAAAAATGAACTCAAAATGGATCCTAGATCTAAATGTAAAATGCAAAACTATAGAATTTCTATAAAAAAATATGAGAAAATCTGTATGACCTTGGACTTGGTCATGAATTTTAAAATATGAAAACACAATGCCTAAAAATAAATTGGGCTTTATTAAAATTAAAAACTTCTGCTCTGCAAAAGACAAGAGAATGAAAAGATAAGCCACAGACTGGGAGAAAGTATTTGCAAAACATTTATCTGATAAAGGACTTGTGCCCAAACTACACAAACTATTCTTAAAACTGAACAATAAGAAAACAAAAAACTCAATTAAAAAATGGGCAGATATCTGAACATATGCTTCACTGAGGAAGATAGAAAAATAACTTAGAATAAGAAAAGATTCTCAACATCATTTGCAATTAGGGAGATGCAAACTCAAATGAGATACCACTATCTATTAGCATGGCTAAAATCCTAAAAACTGTAATATCAGTTGCCAAAGAGATTGCAGAAAAGTGGCAGCCCTTATTCATTTTTGGTGGGGATGTAAAATCATACATCATTTTAGAAGAGAGTTTGGAGTTTCTTACAAAGCCGAGCATGCTCTTACCATATGATCCAGCAGTCAAGTTCCTAGACATTCTAGGTATTCACATTCCTTTCAGTATTTTTCCTTTCTCTTGGGGTGCCTGGGTGGCTCAGTCAGTCGAGTGTCCGACTCTTGATCTTGGCTCAGGTATTGATCACATGGTTGTGAGTTCTAGCCCTGCACTGGGCTCTGCACTGGGCTTGGAGCCTACTTAAAAAAAAAAAAAAAAAAATCTTTCTCATTTTTCTTAAACCAATTCCTGTTCTTCCTGCACTTAATACAGTTGTGAGATAAATATTACACAAGTTTCATTATTCCTTCATTCCTTCAGTTTCATTCCATGGAAACCAAATGTAAACTTGCTTCCAGGAGTACCATCAAAATGAAACATACTGCAGAATGCCAGTAGCTCAAGGTGAACGTTTGAGGAGGATCACAAGTGGGAATGTAGGGAAATTGTGTGAATATATTTTCTTTATATAGAATAAACCCCATTGTATATGACTTCTGTTGCTTACAGGGGCAAAGCTAGAGGCTTGATTTTAAAATTTTGTCTAGTTTAAAATTTTTCATTGAAAATATAATTACATTCAAAGACTCATCCTCATTTATCGCCCATGAATTTGTCTATTCAGTCAACCAACACATATTTATTTATAGCATATTATGTGGGATGTGTAAATTTTGGGGCAAAGAGTGTTAAAAACCAGCTCAAGGTCTGCTTTTATCAGGCTTACAATGACCATATGAATCATTTAACTATGTGATAGCTAATTTTATGTGTCATCTTGGCTAGCCTGTGGTACCTATTTTTTTTTTTTTTGTCCAACACTAATGTAGAGGTCGCTGTGAAAGTATTTTTTAGACGTGACTAACATATAAATAGGTAGACTTTGAGTAAATTAGATTAATCTCCATAACATGGGTAGGTCTCATCCAGTCAGTTGAAGGCTTTAACAGAAAAGACTGAGGAACCCCTCAAAAGAAGGAATTTAACTTCCAGGCTGCCTTGGACTCAAGACTGCGATACTGACTGCTGGCAGAATTTCCAGCCTGTACAGCAAACTTCAGATTTACCAGGCCCCCAAATCATGTGATTCAATTCCTTAAAATAAGTGTAATCCTACTGGTTCTGTTTTCCTGGAGAACTCTGACTAATACAGACTGTAACAACATATTAAGCAATAAATATACTGACAGAAAGGGAAAATTCTGCAGGTTGTTTCCAGAGATGTGACTGCTTGGTCATATGTAGATAATGGGCATAACTTATATTAGAAAGCCCATTTACTTTGATGGCAGATAAGGAGGACAGAGCACTTTTGTAAGCATAATGTCAAATATTCTAAACATTTTGGCTTGGATATTAAAGACATATGATTAAATAATGGAGTAAAAGAGGAATTTCTGCAATACATTTTATTTCATCATTTCTCCAGTATTGTTTTATTATCATATGTATTGTGTTAATTTACTTCTTTAAGTATTTCACACAGGGCACATTTTTGCCATTTGGGAAATTCACTTCTGTTGATTTCATACTTGAAAGAGAACATTACTAGATGGAAAACTTAACTGGCACTCAAACGGTCTTCCTCCATGAATCTGTTGCAGATGCTTTGCTACTTCCTGACATGGAATGATAATTAGAAGTCTGATGCCAGCTGAGTTTTTTTTTTTTTTTTTTTTCTTTGTAGGCCACTTGATTTTCTTTTTCTAATGCCTAGATATCTAAAGGCATTTGTCTTTGTAATAATGACTTTTGAAAACATTGAGGTATGACAAGATATAGTTCTTTTATTATTTTTCTTTATATGTGAGCAACCCTTTTTAGTTGATATAATCAGGAACTTTAGGAAAGTTTTTAGTAATATTACTGATGGTAATGATGATTTTAGTTTGGTTCTTTTTTTTTTTACCATATCAAGCACACTCTGATCATTTTCTGGAGAAAATCATCAAAAAATGAGTCTTTCTTCAAGCCAAGATTCAATTACTAAATGTTAGTTACAAGTTTCTCTTGATTTGTGTTGAAAATAAATTTTTATATTTTGATTTTGGGGTTTGTAATTGCTTTGTTATTCTTATCTTTTCATTTCAACTATTTGACTTTTTCTCTTGTTTCCAACTTGCGAATTTCTACAAAGGTGATGCCTTCACATGTCCTTTGTTGTTTTTTGTAGCAAATTATTTTTAAGTTATTTTTAATTTTTTTAAGATAGTTTCTTTTCGTTTTTGTAGTAAACTATTTTTAGTTATCTGCCTCTACTTAAGTGTATGGTGACATGCCTTTTTTCTCAATCTGTATTGATTTTTTTAAAAAAGATTTTATTTATTTATTTGAGAGAGAGAGAGAGACAGCAAGATAGGGAGCACAGCAGGGAGAGTGGGAGAGAGAGAAGCAGGCTTCCTGCAGAGCAGGGAACCTGATGCGGGGCTGGATCCCTCAGGATCCTGGGATCATGACCCGAGCCGAAGACAGATGCTTAATGACTGAGCCACCCAGGTGCCCGTGATTGATTTTTAATAACCCTTAAAATATTATGCTTTTTTGGTGTTTCTTCATCATTCAGTAAGATGAACCCTCTGCATCAATTTTGCCTATGGGATGCCTGGGTGGCTCAGATGGTTACGTGTGTGCCTTCAGCTCAGATCATGACCTCAGGGTCCTGGGATCAAGCCCCATGTTGGGCTCCTTGCTCAGCGGGGAGTCTGCTTCTCCCTCTGCCTCTCCCCCCTGCTCTTGCTCTCTCTCTCTCTCAAATGAATAAATAAATTTTTTTTAATTTTTAAATGTTTTAATTTTATTATGTTATGTTAATCACCATACATTACATCATTAGTGTTTGATGTAGTGTTCCATGATTCATTGTTTGCGTATAACACCCAGTGCTCCATTCAATATGTGCCCTCTTTAATACCCATCACCAGGCTAACCCATCCCCCCCAATTTTTGCCTATAAACAGGCTTTGATTATTGCCCTTGGCACAACTCTGATTAGTAAGTACTGATCAGATCTTTTTATTAGATCTAGAGAGATGACAGGCAGATATTTAATGCCTTTATGCCAGTTCCAAGTCCTGTAGCAGTCTTTGATCTAATGTAATTCTTTTGGTTTGAAATATAGACTTGTACTGCTTAACTCTGAACACATAAATAAATCAATAATTAATGTCACTAATTCTCTGCCAAAATTCTCATTATGCTTCCTTTCTGGCTTGTGGCAATTGTAAAAAATATACTACACAGATTGTGATACATCTGCAGTTCTAAATGGACCCATACACATCCTTTTCTACAATTTTTCAGATATTGATCTGACTGCCTGAGCTATATATGTGAGGGGATAAGAGAGATGGCTTTCTGGTGGCCAAAGGCCATTTGGTCCAGGAATCAATTTCAGAGCTATGGGACTACATTAAGACTTTGTGTTTCTGATCCAGGTGGTAGATGGGGGAAAAGTGGAATTGACTACTTTCTAGTTCCTTTTTTTTTTTTTTTAAGATTTTATTTATTTATTTGAGAGAGAGAACTGCACACGAGCTGGGGGGGGGAGGGGGAGGGAGAAGCAGACTCCCCGCTGAGCCAGGAGCCCTATGGACTTTGGACTCGGGGCTCAATCCCAGGACCCCCAGATCATGACCTGAGCCTGAGGGAGACACTTAACTGACTGAGCCACCCAGGCGCCCCTACTTCCTAGTTTCTGACAGACCATTTCACATAGTGTTTAATACAGGTAGACTATATACTATAACCTGCTGAACTTTGATGATACATTTCTAACTAGTCTTAGTTCAGGCTGGTGATGGAATTTTCATCTTCTATATAGTCTCTCTATAAAATCTGATGAGAAGTTAAGAAAGAATATGGTGGGGGCTCCTGGCTAGAAACCAGGAGATGTTTTTAAATAGAAGTCAGTTTTTCATTTATTACCTTGTTCCCCGGTTATTTGATTTTCTCTTATATAATTATTTTGTCTTATTTTTATCCTCTGTTGTCATTCTTAAGTAAGTAATTCAATGTGTTTGAATGGAAAAGCTATTATATGTAAAAGTTCAGAATAATATAATACAGATTCTGAAATAATCTTCCTAACAAGGACCCTATTAAACAAATTTTAACTCATATATTAATAAAAAAATTTGTATAATAAAACAAAGGAGAGACACCTCACATCCAAAAGATATTAAATTTGCATGTGAGCAAACTCGTTTAAATGAATTCATTAAAGGGGTGGTATTAAGAGCCTGGCTGTATGCAGTTAGCAATTTACTGTACATATAGGAAACCAGGAAATCAATATGGATATGTGTATATACTTGTGAATATTATATATATTTTACATATATAATTTTACCAAATATATATGCATATACGTATATAAATTTACCAATTGCCTTGCATTTATGTTGGAGAATATAATTATAAAGGAATAGTTAAACTTGATAAGTCAAATGCTTTAGGGATAACAAAACTAACATTTCTGATACATAAACATGATTATAGATAATATGTAATGGTCACATTTATTTTCTTAAATAATAATTACTTATAAGAAAAAATTTTAAAAATTAAATATTTACTTAAAAGAAATGGCAAAGGAGTATAGATCAGCCACCTTTGAGAATTTTGGATGACATTCATTTGACAGTTAATGGTAAAGGCCAGTATACATTATCGTTAGACACATTTGCCATCACCTTGACATTGTATATGTAATCTGGAAACATTCTATTATATGATATTTTAGATCTTCTTAGAGCTTCTTACCTACATCCCTCAATAACAGTAGCTATCATACTGATCTGAAATTACTAGGTCGTCAGTAAATAACTATTAGTTGATTAATTATACACACACACACATATATATACACATATATACTAAAATCTGCTTTTGCATGTCTTTTAAATATAAAAAGATAAACTATGGGATAAACTATTCTCATTTACATCAAGCCTTCCTCATCAACTTTTTATTGTATAAATCTTTGTCCATAGAGTCTTCATCTTACAAAAGAATGGAGACCTTCAGGTATTTGGCAAGATGCATTGCCAAGTTTTGATAAAATTCTGCTGATGATAGACTTTAGAGTTACTACTCTTCTGACTTTCCTAACTATAAATCCTTCAGATTTGGCCATTTTTCAAGCCAAAGCTGCTCAAATTATTCATGCTTGTGATGATGCTTTAAAACTGAATCTTTCTGACAGATGCCTTGCAGAGAAAGAAATAAGAAAATAGTTGAAAATAAAAATCCTTACAAAATCAAGGCAGAATTATTACCTATTTGTTTTACCTGTCTGTTTAAAGAGCAATACACTGCTGTAAGATTTTCACTTAACAAGCTGTACCCCCTACCCCAAAATACAGCAATATTCGTAACTGAACTACTACACATTGTGAGATACCTAGATTGGCCTAATAGGACAACTTTTCAAACTCTAATCTTCTCTCTTTATTTAGAATAAGCAGTAGTACTCCACTAGGGGAAAATTCTCCCCGGGGGATGTTTTGCAGTGTCTGGAGACATTTTATTTTGCAACAACTTTGTGGGGACTGCTACTGTCATCTAGAGGGTAGAGGCCAGGACTGCTGCTAAATAGCCTATAATACACAGGACTTCCCTCAGAAGAAGAATCATGTAATCATAATGTATGTAGTGCTGGGATTGGGTCAGCTAATTAAACTAAATTTTGCTATTTTTAATAGCACAACTACCTCAGTGGCTTCAGCTTTTACTAAACTCTGAGATCATGCCATACCCAGTATCTGAACATTCTCATTACTTGCTTCAAATCTTTTTCAAGATTTGATCAGTACAAAATTCAAGGACTGACATTCCCTACACTAGGGAAAGCAGTCCCCTTTGGACTGAGGTGTTTAGGTACATAGCTTTTAAAATTCTAGGAAACTTGAAATTTCTAAACAGATAATGTCTCGCTAGACACTATTGGTGAACTTAAATTAGCTTCCTGTCGTATCATCTGTTATATATTATAGGTGTTGATGAGATTCGATGCCTGCTATAAAATAAGAAAGCTGAAATATAAAAACGCTTCCTGTCCCCATTCTACAAGCACAGAAGAGGCAGGTGCTTGGTACAGTCAAGACACAGACTCTGGAACTCTAGGTGATAAGAAACAAAGAAAAAGTGTTTGTTTACTTTAACCAGGGAGGTTCTAATAGTGCTCAAGGGGTGGGGAAGGGAAGGGAATTAGGTAAAACATATTTTTATATTTTTGTAAATTAATGGTAGTCATATAAAGTGTTACAAGTTTCAGAAACTAATATAGTGAATATTTAAAATTTAAAATATATATAATATTAATTCTAATGATTCTATTATTGGGGATCTATCCCATAGAAACAAAAGAACCAATTCATAAAGACATATGTACAAAGATGTTTATTACATCAGTTTAGTACAGTCCAAAAAATAGGAATACCCATCTGAAGGAAGTAGATTAATAAATTATGGTACGTGGACTATTATGTAGCCATTGGAAAAAAGAAAGCATTAGAGTTGTATCAGATCTGGCAGGAAGGAATTATAATAAGACATCACGAGAGAGAAAACTACATTAACAAATAAGCTCAGTGTGTGTGTCCATGTGTCTGTTTGGGTCTGTACAGGATTGCTTAAATGTTTCGTTTCGTATGTGAGGTAGTTACAGAGCTTTCTGTTTCTTGACCTTCCATGGTTATCTTGCCGCCCACCTATTTCCCAACACTGGTTCTTGTGGCAACTACCCACTGTGGGAGTCTAGGCTGCATACAGTCTGTTTGTTTGTTTTAGTTTAAGATAACCAGGATAGTTTTTAATGCTTAAAACCAATAACTCTGACAAACACAGGCAATTTTTTTTTTTATTTGTAATATCAGCCCCAAATTGCCCCTGGTATGTTTCCTAGGTCCTCAGCCTTGGATCCTCACTCCCTGTCAAGCTCCGTTTTGTGGTGTTTTTTCCTTCTCCCTGAATGAGCTGTGTTTCTCATTAGTAGGTCTGTTGTATCAGCCACAGAAGAGCCATCTCTTCCTTCTGGAAGGTAGAGAAAAATGCTGTGCTGGGGAAAAATAGGTACATAAGCTGATTTTAAAATTGGAATATATCTTAGCCTAAATAATACCTCATATGTTGTGATGCTCTACAGCCACGGTGAGAAAAATCTGGAGGAAAAAAAAAACAACATACTCTTTGTCTTCAGATGTGTTTCATCTTTACAATCTGAACACACTGAAGAAATGTTCAAAGTTTAGGAGCATGTCATTTAAAGAGTAGAATTTTTCAAGGTATTCTTATTTTGGTTCAATAGAGGAAACATTTAAAAATGGGTATTTTTTTATTATGCTTAATTAGCCAACATGTAGTACATCATTAGTTTTTTGGGGGGTATTTTTAAAGGAAATTTTTACCTTGCTGGCTACTGTCACTCAATATATCTTTTTCTGACTTGTAATTTATCTTCAGCTTCTTTCATTGCCCCACTAACAGGTAATAAGGATTATCATTTCCTTAGACTCTCATTTAATAATACAAATCATTTTAATTAGCTCAGCCTTAACGGTGCACTCATTTGCCAGAGGTATCTTGAGTTGAACAATTTTCTACTCCGGGCAGCTACATTTTAAGCTGTCATCAAATCTCAGATAGTGTCTTTGTAACTACACTACACTAGGAAATTAAAATACAAGCAGGAATGCTCTTGACACACACAATAAAAAAAAATTTAATATTACAGTATCCATTTTTAATTCTTCCCCTTTTCAAGTATAGTTGGTTCACCTATATGCCCAGTTCATTATCTCATCTTGCCTTGTCAAGATAAATCATTATTTTATTGGTTTTAACAATTTTAAAAAATAGACTTAGCATTATAAAGAGCTACAACCAGATTTCTTCACCCTTCATTTAACAATTACCGAAAATCAACTGCTGTAGGTTTTCATGACATGCGCCAGGCATACTGCTGTAATTCATAATTTAAGATAAAGATTTTTTGCTATTTTCTAACAAGATGGTGTTTTTTTTCTTGACCAAAAATGATGATTTCCTAAAAAATTAATTTTGGCAAATATTAAACAACATGACTTGTTGTGGACAAATGATACAGTCAAGCTTAATTGAGCTTAACATTACTTTGCAATGTGTTTTCAATCAAGAAGAATCCAACAACAAATAACAATTTCCTCAAATAGGAAATTAAATCAATAAAGTACATGGTTTTACTACTCTTATTTTTAAATATGTAATGGAGGGGGGAAATCAGCTGAAGTTTCAGATCCCTGAAGTGACATGCTGTCCTTGGGTCAGACATTTTAATCTAAAAGAGAGGATTCTTAAATTTTACCTGTGTAATACATGAGTCTATCTTTTTGATGATTAAATGTTTTAAATGGACAAAAGTAATTTCATGGGTGACTAATTCCACAGATGGAAATAATGCCTACCACCTGTTCAAGATAGACGACAACTGATACAGTTGTCCAAACACCTGGGTTTAAGTCTTGCTTTTTGGTTTGCTTGATTTGTGACCCTGGGGGAGAAAATATCTATCACCTAGGATCAGCCTTCTCCATTAAAATATGAAGATAATGTGATAATAAAATACTCCCTGCCTATTATGATTCCTGATTTGAAGTTTAACATACAAGTCAACTATTACACAAAAAATTAATAATAATTTACAGACATTGTCTGTAGACACGAGTCTTAGGAGAGGCATCACCCTGAAATATTGTTAATAGACTCTCAGAATTATACAAACTAAAATTTTTGTTTAACTTCAAATATACGTTATATACATAGTAAGAGAAAATACAAGAGAGCAATCTTTTGTCAAATGCACTTCTCAGAAATACCACCAGGGCAACGTGTTGCTGAGTCAAAGCTGGGTTCATGGAATGCTCCAGTAAGGTAGAGTCCTACCTTGACAGAGTTTTAGTATCAGTGGGGGATATTTATAGGGTTTGGGAATCTGTCTTCAATTCAATGAAGGAATTGGATTTAGATTGAGTATGGAACATGATATAATATTTTAGAATTGGTGGATACAATAGCAAGGCGCTCCTTCAGAAACTTTGGAGAGTAAACAGTTGTTTCATGTTATCTCCTGAAAAGTGAACAATCTTATGTATATTCAAATGGGTTATTCATAAACTCTCTGGAACAAACAGAACTGTTATTTACAACCTTTATCTTGCTGGACAAGAATTTCCTGGAATAACAAAGTCATATTGATGAAGACTTGTATTAATGAAGAGAGCTGAAGATTAAAATGCTATTGATATAGACAGTAAACTGAGTATAGATGGTTACAGTTCTCACTATACAATCAAAATGTTTAAATTAAAAAGTGCTTATTATAGACACACTATATCTTCCTAATAAATCATACACATATCCAGATCTTTCATAAACCCAATATAAACCCTCTATATTTATCCCTGAAAGTTATTTGAGGCCAACCCAATTTATAGAACAATCTACTGGGAAAATATTAGATTAGTAGAAAGAGAAGTTTTGTAACTTTGGCATTGACTGCATTAGATAGAGCTAAACAGAATTGCTATGTTTCTCTCCCTCCCACATCATCTGCATCTTAGAGGATGATGGGACCAAGTTTCAGGGAAATAGCTTTTTTATTTACTTTTGTTTTTATAATTGTGCTCTTCTTAGGGAGAGATATTTCTTTTAAATAGTTCAGATATGAATATTATGATGATGTTTCTCTGTTGATAATACTGATAGTAAGGAGAAAAACATAGACAAAGAGCTCCAGTAAACTAGAGTTAAGCTGTGGAATCCTTTAAAAAGAATAATCATTTGGGTTTTTTTGTAAATATAAATATCATAACATAAAGATATGACCCATATACTACAAATTAATGTCATTATTTATCATATTACAAATAATCTAATAGGAATTTTAATTAAGTTTCTGAATTAATCTAATAAATTACATCTGAAATATTAAGTCTAATGCTTACAGTTCAGGGAAGGGCAGAGAAGAGGATTTAGGGACTCAGTGATTTTTCTTTTTTCTTGTAAGCTCAGTGAGTCTTACTATTACAGCCTCCCTTCCAGGAATCTGATACATGCTAAGAAGCTGAAGTTATAATTTTGAAAGTATAAAAGATTTTCAAGGAAAAGACAATATGCATAAATATCTCACTTTGTCTTGTTACTAGTTTAATTGTAAGATGTTTATTGTATAGTTTGCATGATATTTACATCACATGTATAAATACCAATTAATAGCTATTTAGATAGAAAGTATAATATCTTCTACCAAATGAACTCTAATTTCTTTGAGTAACTTGTGGTTGAAAAAACCTGTCTTAAATTCAAAATAATGATAATGATAATAATGACAACAATGTGTACGGGCATGTATACAGAGTAATTTCAACCCAATCAAATTTCCCGTTTCCAGTAGTTTCATTTTAGCTTCCAATTGCTTTGCAGTTGTATGTTTACTTTTCAAATGATGATGTGTTGGGTTGCCAGGTTTAAATCAGCCAAAGCAAAACTTACATGCCCCAATGATTATTTCAGTTTTTCACACTGTATAACTGGATATTTAATTAAAAGAAAATCAGTTCTTAAAGAGTAAATATTTAAGGAAACATTTTACCCCCTAAAACATAATTTCTTGCTGATGAATGTATAGAAATAGTTAAAAAATACGCACACACCATAAATTTTGGCCCAAGTGTAACACTGCCCTGTAGTTAAAATACACAATACATACGTTGATAAATATGGTATGACCTTTTGTTTTAATTGAAATATAGTTGACACACAATATTACATTAGTTTCGGGTATACAACATAGTGATTCAACAACTCTGTATGTTACGCTGTGGTCAAAAGTGTAGCTAGCATCTGTCACCAAGCAACACTGTTATAATACGATTGACTATATTCCCTATGCTGTACCTTTTATTCCCATGACTTATCCGTTCCCATGACTGAAAGCCTGTATCTCCCACTCCGCTCTACCCGCTTCGCCCATCCCTTTTTATTGGTTGTTTTAAAATTGTAAATATAAGCCAAAGCCATACCTAGGAATCTGAGCAGTTATTTAGACTTTAGGGAGAAGAAGAATGTCTGCCAGTGATAACAGAGACCCAGGGCTCATGCCATTTAATAATCAAGGTAAAGTCAATTGAAGCCCCTACCATTCCCAACAGTATAGTCTGGCAAAAGCACTGATTTTGTTTCTAAGTATAGCGGTTTTGCCCTGAGTCTTTCACCTGTAATTTGTTAAGCATTTTAGCAAGTTAAGTATCTTTCATTAGTATGAGTGTGCTTCTTTGCACTTATTTGAGGATAACAGTTCTGCAGTCTAGGAGTTGTTGTAAAGAAAAAAGTACAAAGTTCATAGTGATGTATAAAAAGTAATTGATATTAAATTGTTAATCCCTTGAACTGCTTTTGATACTTTTTTTTTTCTTAAAAACTGCCGTTTTGTGTTTACTTAATGTAGAATATGATTTACCCTGGACTCCATGCCCCCTTGAAAGTCCATTTTATATAAAACCTTTCAGATTGGGGCGCCTGGGTGGGTCAGTCGGTTAAGCATCTGCCTTCAGCTCAGGTCATGATCCCAGAATCCTGGGATCGAGCCCCTCATCAGGCTCCCTGCTCAGCGGGGAGCTTGCTTCTCCCTCTCCCTCTGCCTACCGCCCCTCCTGCTTGTGCTCTCTCTCTCTGTCAAATGAATAAATAAAATCTTCAAAAAATAAAAAATTAAATAAATAAATAAATACCTTTTGGATTTAATATATTTGCATCAGGAAGCATAAATCAGTTGCAGTCTCCTATTGTCTTACCACATATTACTGCTATAATAATAATGATGATCATGATAGCCACAACAATAATAATAGCAAATAGTAACAGTGGTTGACATTTATTGTTCTAGGTTATTAACACACGTGGAATTTTTTTTAGTCTTCACCAAAAGATTAGTGTTTGTCTATATTTGATAAGTGAGGGAACCAAAACTTAAAGACATTTGAAAAATGTATCCTAGACCACACAGCTGGTAGACGGCTAGGCTAATATTTGAACCAAGATTATCTCACTCCACAATTCATGATGCTGATCATCATTCGAAGAGGTCAGTCCTGCTAACCTAACAGTTAAATAACTCCATCCATGCCTATCCCACTTACTTCAGTTCTGAGCAGGCCAGTGTGACTAGGCTGCCAAATTACTTTGTGGACCGAAAGATCAGATTAGTTTTAACTATTTAGTTTTCCTATGTAGCTTCAAAGTTTGTACTACTTTCAAGAAATTCTTAAAGTTCTGTCCTCAGAATGCAATCCTAATATTCACTCAGCTAGGGCAAGGAACAGCTAAAGGAGATAAAGATTCCAAATAAATAAGAAAAATACATGTTTTGTTTTGTTTTTTCAAGCCAGTACCAGTCTAAAGGTACTGCTGGGAAATGTGTCCAATTAATGGGATAAAGTAATTGTCTCTGCAGCAGTGATATCACTGGAATAATATTGAATATGTCATACATGTACTGTCAGAGAATCATTTTTTCCTCTTCTAATTGATGGTATCTGTTCTCTCTTGGGTTACTACTCAGCATTCTGATCACTGCTTTGGTAAAACCTCTCAAAAGCTATGACTGACAATTCTGGTTGCAGCATACAAGATTGCCAGTATTGATAGGGTCAAGTTTTTAATTTCAACAATTATGGCCTTTTCCAGCCAACCTCACCTAAATAACAAGTACCCTCCCCCACTTTAAGGATATTATTGCTGGGGTCTGATTTTAGGTTGGGCACTAGCTGTATTAATCATCGTTGGCAGGGCCAGGCACTGTGCCCCTCACAGGGTTGGGGGGAAAGGGAGGGAAGAATAGCCATTTATTCTGAGTCACATTCCATTCCCAAAGTCATCATATAGTCAACAGAGAAAAAATAAGTTTCTGAAAAATGTGCATGATGTATTTAAAAACTGCATCATTAAAGATGACATTACCTGTCCTGAACTATACTTTATTTCATATATGAAATTCTTGTAATTATTTCATAGATTGAGCATTATACTTTAAATTTTTATGTTAATATTTTAATTTGTTAAATTATTCAACATAAATAGATACTATAGATTTATAAAACTTTTGATTTTCCTTTATTTATATTGTTATTTTAGGGCAAAAAGGAAAGAGGAGGAGGAGGAGGGGAAGGGGAAGGGGAGGTTGGAAGAGGAAGGAAAGGAGAAGGAAGAGAGAGAGCAGCAGGAAAGGCAGCCTAGGATTCTCTCAGGCTCTGTAGTGTCCTGCCTGGAAATGTTCTGCCATCTCTGTCACTTTTGAGCAATTAAATAAGCAAATAAAAATTTAAAAAAGAAAAATGAAGGAATGAAGTAAGGAAGGGAGGTAGAAATAAGGATGTTCATAATGCACTTTTGTATCTTTGGGTGAAAGAGAGTACATTTGAGGCAAGCACATCTAGAGACAAATTATTATTCCAATTAGCCTGCATTTAATATCATTATCTTCAACGCCAAAGAAAGCCTTTGTAATGCTCTACATAATGCAGTTAATTTTTAAAATTCCAAAACTTGCAGGCGCCTGGGTGGCTCAGATGGTTAAGCATCTGCCTTCGGCTCAGGTCATGATCCCGGAGTCCTGGGATCGAGTCCCGCATCAGGCTCCCCGCTCTGCGGGAAGTCTGCTTCTCCCTCTGCCTCTCTCTCTCTCTCTCTCTCTCTCGAATAAGTAAATAAAATCTTTAAGGGCGCCTGGGTGGCTCAGTCGTTAAGCGTCTGCCTTCGGCTCGGGTCATGATCCCAGGGTCCTGGGATTGAGTCCCACGTCGGGCTCCCTGCTCATGGGAAGCCTGCTTCTCCCTCTCCCACTCCCCCTGCTTGTGTTCCTACTGTCACTATGTCTCTCTCTGTCAAATAAATAAATAAAAAATCTTTATAAAAAAATAATAAATAAATAAATAAAATAAAATTCCAAAACTTGCTTGCCTTACTATGCAGCTTTTAAAGAATATAACATATTTAAACCTTTTTTAACACTTCAAAAATATTAAGCATTTGGCAGAGCCAATCCCAAGAAAAGTGTTGAAATAGATGGAAATTAAAAAAAAAATGAAAAAAAATTCAGTGAAAAAGCAAACAAGTCCAAGATATAATATAAAAAAAGAGGGGCACCTGGGTGGCTCAATTGGTTGAGCATCTGTCCAACTGTTGGGTTTCGGCTCAGGTCGTGATCTCATAGGTCATGATTGAACTCTGCTTAGGACTCCATGCTCAGCAGGGAGTCCGCTTGAAGATTCTCTCCCTCTGCCCCTCCCCCCACTCGTGCGTGCACTCTCTAGAATAAATAAATAAACCTTTAAAATATAATATAAAAAAAGACATTTTCTCGTAGTAGCACTGAATGTCTTACCTATGTCTGTAACCAAAGATATTCAAGATTTGTATGTACAGATATTATAGAACTTAAATAAGAACTTAAAGAAGTAACAAGTATAGAACTTAAGAACTTAAATAAGTAACATTAACAACTGAAAAGATATACAGTGTTTAGAAATGATAAGTCAAGTTTATAAAGTTATTTAATGTCAAATTGATAAAGAGATTCAATATAATTTCAGTAATATCCCCAGTAGATTTTGGAACTTGATTACATAATTGTAATTTTTTTTTAAAAGCCCAACTTATTTACAGAAATCTGAAGAAGAAAAGCAAGACTTTATCTACCAGATATATCATGAATTTGTGTTTATTAAGACATATTAAGTGTGATGTTGGTATATCTATCACCAAGTTGATAAGTGCATTAGAATAAGTGCCTTAAAATAGGGCTGTACAGGGTTCAGATTTTGGTATATGGACAAAAGGGGTATGTACAATTAGTGAGGGGAAGGCTTTTTTCAATAAAATAGTTACAAAAATATTTATATTTAAATAACATGACAATTGATCCCCTCCTCAGAAAAAAATAAGGAATTTATTGTTAAAATTAAACTTGAATATTCTTATTAGAGAATGTAGGTTAATATATTTTACAACCTGGAATATACAATGATTTCTTAAACATGACCCAAAAATAGTGGTTGTAAAGGAAATGACAGAAGTTAACCACTCATTCACCTAAGGGTCCGTTCAAGGAAAGTGAAACTATAAAAAACATCAGAAAATATGTTTTGGATACCCATAATTAGCAAAGGATTGGCTATCAAGAAGCTATTCACAAGCTACAAATCATTAAGAAAAATTCATGTAACTAATAGAAAATGGGTGAGAAACATAAATAAACATTTAACAGAAGAGGAAGCAAATACACTTATAAAGATAAGGCAAGATATTAAATATCATCCATAACTAAGAAATCAAGATGATAAAGAGATATAATTTGACATACATTACATGGGAAAAATTAAATGATGTGTCCATATTGTATAAGTTATACATTTTTTAGGAAGTGTGTAAATTTGTGTACTTCTTTGGAAAGTACATGGTATTTTCTCTGTGGTTGACTTTTTTACATACCTTATGACCCAGCAATTTTCCTTCTTGGTGTATTCCCTTAAAGAATCTCTTATAATGTACAGCAGCCAACAGGTGCAAGAATATTCATGTTACTACTGTTCACAATAGCAAAAACCACAAATCAAACCGTATTAATTACCTGTTGTGTCACAAATTACCCACAAATATAGCGACTTAAAACAAACCACATTTATTACCTGACCATTTGAGTCAGAATTCTTGTGTCAGGGTCACTCAAAAGGCTGAAATCAAGGTGATGGGCAGAGCTATAGTCATTTAAACGCTAAACTAGGGGACAATCTGTTTTCAGTCTCACTTTCATGACCTTTGGCAGTTCTCAGGTCCTCCCTCATTGTTGGCTGAAAATATTAGCTTCTTACCATGTGAATCTTTCTTTGGGCTACTCCCGATATGACAGGTTGCCTTCCCCAGGATGAAGGCTCTGAAAAACAGAGCAAGAGAAAAGTCATAATCTTTTTATAACCTATATTTGGAGCTGACAGACTACCACCTTTGCCATATTTTATTTATTAAAAGCAAGTCATTACTCATGTTTAGATACCACAGTACAAGTATCATTGGAACAAACTTAAAGGCTGTCTACCACACAATTCAAATGCCTATCAAAGAGAGAATAAGTAAATTAACTATAGTATATTCAAACAGTGGATCATTTTTTATTTTTTTATTTTTTAAAGATTTTATTTATTTATTTGACAGACAGAGAGAGAATGAGCACAAGCAGGGGGAGTGGCAGGCAGAGGCAGAGAGAGAAGCAGGGTCCCCACAGAGAAGGGAGAGCCCGATGTGGGGCTCGATCCCAGGACTCCGGGACCATGACCTGAGCTGAAGGCAGTCGCTTAACCAACTGAGCCACCCAGGCGCCCCAAACAGTGGATTATTATGCAACATTCAAAATGAATGGAGCTGTCAGCTCCAAATATAGGTTATAAAAAGATTATGACTTTTCTCTTGCCCTCTACAAAGGCCCACATAATATTCCTAAATCTTAGCAATACAGTATTAACTGAAATAAAGTAAAAAAAAACAAAAAACAAAACAAAACCCATAAAGCATAATATCCATTACAAATTTTATAGCACTTTACATTAAAATATATTATGTTTAAAGGAATATACATGTATATTCACATATATATTTATGTATGATATAAATAATATATAGTATGTATTAATATATGAGATAAATAATATATTTATAATATATAAACATTTAAAACATATTTAGTTATATATTTATACAATTTAACTTATATTTTAAAATACTATAAATATATTATTTACATATTATATATGTAAAACTTTTATAACAATGATAGCAAAGTATTCCAGGCAATGGTTAATTTAGAATGTGGGACAGCGAGATGGGTTAATACAGGGGACCAAGTGATTAGATGTAGATTCTTATCAAGATCTCAGCTTTTTTGCTTATGGATTTGTAAATGCTAATACTTTGTTAAGGATTTAAGCCTAGGGGCACCTGGGTGGCTCAGGCGGTTAAGCGCCAGCCTTCAGCTTAGGTCATGATTCCAGGGTCCTCGGTTCAAGCCCTGCATCGGGCTCCCTGCTCAGGGGAGAGCCTGCTTCTCCCTCTCCCTCCGCTTGCTGCTCCCCCCTGCTTGTGCTCTCTCTCTGGCTCTCAAATAAATAAATTAATTAATTTAATTTAATTAAATAAAAAGAAAAGAAGCCTACTCAATTTAAAACTCTGGGTACACAATGACCACCCCTGAGAATATGTTGTTTGTTATCATTCATAGCCATTCTGAAGAGCCTGTTTGGTTCTAAATTGCTTAGTTAATTTAAAAAGAAAAAAATGAATTTAAGCCTAGACCAATGAAGAGAGTACATAATAACCTAATGATTATGTATGCCAATTTGAAATGTCATGGTCCAGTTAAACAAACCAGCAACTCTTCTAGTAACTATGAAAAGTGGTGATTAAATATGATCTAATGGACAAGGTAGGAAAAGAAATGTCAAAGAAGGTGACAAATGTAAATGTTTTATTTTTGGTCATCACCACTGAGGGAAATATAATGAGTTCCTGATTTCTCTGTAAATAAAAAGGTGTCAGAGTAGACAAGACAGGTCCAATGCATACTAGTTATTAGCAACTTCCATCTCTAGAAAAGGAAAGACTTGAGGCACCTGGGTGGTTCAGTCGTTAAGCGTCTGCCTTTAGCGCAGGTCATGGTCCCAGGGCCCTGGGATCGAGTCCCTCCTCAGCAGGAAGCCTGCTTCTCCCTTTCCCACACCCTCTGCTTGTGTTCCCTTTCTCGCTGTGTCTCTCTCTGTCAAATAAATTAATTAAAAAAATAAAAATAAAAAAAAAAGGAAAGGAAAGACTCAAGAGCAAGTAATCAGGTTGCTTTGGGGATTAATATAGTTACAGGGTTTGGGTCTTACCTCAAAGTTCAAGGGACTCGCATTAAGCCAGCATGAAGACAAAATCTAATCTAGCATTTGAGACATAATAACTAGAAGATATTGCTGTAGTAAGGCAACAAAATTAGATAGGATTATTGCCTTTCTGGGCTACCTGTCTTTTAAAGGAAGAACTATGGCCGGGGACCAGAACAATGAGGAGAAAATTCTGTCCCTTTAGAAACGAGGTTGGCAAGACACGTGCAGTCTCCTTCTGGGAACTCCTGATTCACCATCTGTTGCCAAGAACTACTTTCAACCCCCTTGGCTGTTGTGCATTGTTGTTACCCAGCCTTGGCCAGGAAAACTTGTGGAATTGAGCCAACAGTAGCAATTCTAGTAGACTGTCCCCATACTCTTTTATGTGTTATTCAAACTCAGAAGAGTGCAGGTTTCTATATGAGTTTTAACTCCTTTGCAAGGTACTATCTGTGGCCTGCAGTCAGGGAAAATGACATACAAAATGTGAAAGTTACCAGTCCATTTCCTTCTTTCAGATACCTACTGCAAGGGGCTAGTATTTTTGTTCTGGTGGTGGTGGTGGTGGTTTGATTTGACTTGTTTTGTTTTGTTTTTAATACAGTTTATTTAAACAAGACAAAACAAAAGCAGTTTACCCATTTCTCCCCACTGCACCCTCCTACCTCTGGCAACCACCAGTCTGTTCTCTATATCTGTGAGTTTATTTATTTAATTAATTAATTTATTTATTTATTTTTTAGATTCCACATATAAGAGAAATCACATGACATTGTCTTAGTGTCTTATTTCACTTAGCATATGTACTTGAGGTCCATCCGTGTTGTTGCAAATGGCAAGATTTCATTATTTTTTACAACTAAATAATATTCCATTGTATATGTATACCAAATTTCTTTATTCATTCATCCATTGATAGATACTTAGGTTGTTTCCATATCTTGGCTATTGTAGATAATGCTGCAGTAAACATGGGGATTCATGTACCTTTTCAAGTAATATGATTGTTTTGTTCAGATGTATACCCAGAAGTGGAAATGCTAGATCATATGGTAAGCCTATTTTTAATTTTTTGAGGTACCTCCAAATATAAGTGGTAAGCTCCTAGTCATAGATCTTGATGATGATTTTTTTAATCTGACATCAGAAGCAAAAACAAATGAGTGGGACTATGCCAAATTAAAAAGCTTCTGCATAGTAAAGGCAGCTATCAACAAAATGAAAAGGCAACCAACTGAATATAGGACAGTACTTGTAAATCATATGTCTAATAAAGGGCTAATATGCATAATATACAAAGGACTCACACAACTTAGTAGAAAAAAAGGAAATGATCATACCTTAAATGAAAAGATGTGAATAGACATTTTTCCAAAAAAGACATATAGGGGGCCAGCAAGTAAATGAAAAGATTCTCCTCATTATTAATCATCAGGAAAATGCAAATCAAAACTACAATGAGTATGTTAATTATACTGGAATTTAAAAATTAATAAAAAATAAATATATAAAAATCTATTTTTATAAAATTTAAAAATTCCACAATGAGGGCTGTTATCAAAAAGACTAGTAACAACAAGCGTTGGCAAGGATATGGAAGAAAGGGAACCCTTATGCACTGTTGGGATTGTAAACTGGTACAGTCACTATGGAAACGGGATGGAGGTTCCTCAAAAAATTAAAAATAGAACTACCATATGATCCAACAATTCCACTTCTGGGTATTTATCTGGAAAAGGCCAGTGTTGATACTAGGATACAGTTGAACACTTTCCACTGAAATAAGGATATGTTACAATGCTTATGTTTTATTTTAACCTAAAACCTAATAAAAAAAAACTCATACCTCATGTATATATAAAATATAAAATACATTATCATATTATATTAACATATATTACTATATTAATGTTGAATATTGATATTATATATTATAAATACATTATCATATATCAATTATTGACTCAACATAAGTTTAGATATTTTGCTATTTGTAAAAGTGAGTTGGTAAGAACTTCTCTAATACTATCTGATACTAACCTTTAGATATTTTTAACATAGGTAGCAAGGACACTAGTAAAAAGGGATGAAAATAAGCAAATGTAATAACTTATTATAGGTGCTCTCATAGATATGTGTTCAGGGTTCATGGAAGCAACAAAGACAAGTATGTTCAATTCTATCTGGAGGGCTAGTGAAGGACTTCATCAGTGATATGAGTGGGTGCACACTGCATTTATCAAGAAAACTATACTCAACTGAGTCTCATAACAATTAGATATATGACTTTGATTCCAAATAAGCAGGATATTTACCAACTTACTTCAGCCTCCCCCAGTCAAGAGTTCTACAAGGTAGACTTTATTGTTAACTATATGCTTGATCCACATAGTAAACCAAACTCTAAAATACTATTAATGTTGCACATAGGATTCTATAGTAAGAGGAAGTGGAATGTCCTCCTTTAATTTTCAAGATGATTTGATATTTTGACTTTAGGGTTTACCATAAATACTTGGTAGTATTTAGATAATCAGGACATGTTTGAGAAGAAAACCAGTAATATTTATAGAAAGTATTCAGAGTTATTAGCTGAGATTCAGATAAATACACTTTTATAAGATAAACTC
Source organism: Mirounga leonina (assembly GCF_011800145.1). Taxonomy (NCBI): domain Eukaryota; kingdom Metazoa; phylum Chordata; class Mammalia; order Carnivora; family Phocidae; genus Mirounga; species Mirounga leonina. The sequence continues at coordinate 33,952,235 of NW_023270305.1, read as the reverse complement.
CAGATATTTCTTGTGCTTTAAAGGAATATGATCAAGAAATGATTACTTAAGTCAAGATGAGGTTAGACTTGAGGTCAGTTCAGATTGGTGAGGCAAGATAATTTTGAGGCCAGACCTGGTTTACCTATTAATCTGGTAGGAAAAATTCCTGGGTGATATTATTCAACCAAAGAAGGGAAAGTAGATGGGAGTTTAAAAAAAAATCATTCTTGATTTTGGTAGACCTAAGATTTTTCAATTTAATAGCTCTTATACTCTGAGAGATCCTAAGCCAAAGTCTAGAGGAATATGTTAGAGAGCAAAAAAGTATCTTATTCAAAATAATATCTCATTAACCTGCCTCCCTTCTGCTAACCATCAGTTTGTTCTCTGTAGTTAAGAGTCTGTTTCTTGGTTTGTTTCTCTTGTTTTTCCTTGGCTCATTTGTTTGGTTTCTTAAATTCCACATAAGAGGGAGATCATATGACATTTGTCTTTGATTTATTTTGCTTATGATTATACTCTAGCTCTATTCATGTTGTTGCAAATGGCAAGATTTCATTATTTTTGTGATATGTGTTACACATATTTCATATATATATTTCATTTCATATATTTCATATATATTTCAAATATTTCATTATTTTATTATATATATAACACTTTTATATATATAAGTTATATATGTGTGTGTATGTATATATATATATATATATATATATATCACTTTCTCTTTATCCATAAATAGATAGACACTTGGGCTGCTTCCACAGTTTGGTTATTTTAAGTAATGCTGCAATAGACATAGGGGTGCAAGGGTGTGCCTGGGTGGCTCAGTTGGTTGAGTGTCTGGCTCTTGATTTCAGCTCAGGTCATGATCTCAGGGTTGTGGGACTGAGCCCCACATTGGGCTCTGTCCTCAGCACAGAGTCGACTTGTCTCTCTCCCTCTGCTCCTTCCTCTGCGTGCTCTCTCTCTCTCTCAAATTAAAAAAAAAAAAAATCTTAAAAAAATAAACATATGGGTGCATATGTCCCTTTGAATTAATATTTTTGTATTCTTTGGGTAAGTACCCAGTAGTGTGATTCCTGGATCATAGGGTAGTTCTATGTTTAATTTTTTGAGGAACCTCTATGCTGTTTTCCAGAGTGGCTGCACTAGTTTGCATTCCTACCAACAGTGCACGAGGGTTCCCCTTTCTCCATGTCCCCACCAACACCTGTTGTTTCTTGTGTTGTTGATTTTAGCCATTCTGACAGGTGTGAGGTGGTGTATCTCACTGTGGTTTTGTTTTGCATTTCCTGATGATCAGTGATGTTGAGCATCTTTTTGTGTGTTGGCCATCTGTATGTCTTCTTTGGAGAAATGTCTGTTCATATTTTCTACCTATTTTTTTATTGAATTGGTTTTTGGGTGTTGAGTCATATCAGTTCTTTAAATATTTTGGATACTAACCCTTTATGAGCTATGTCATTTGCAAGTATCTTCTCCCGTTCTGTAGGTTGCCTTTTAGTTTTGTTGATTGTTTCCTTTGCTGTGCAAAAGCTTTTTATTTGGATGTAATTCCAATAGTTTATTTTTGCTTTTATTTCCCTTGCCTTAGGAGGCATATCTAGAAAAATGTTACGACAGCCAATGTCAAAGAGATACTGCCTGTGCTTTCTTCAAAGATTTTTATGGTTTCAGGTCTCACACTTAGGTCTTTAATCCATTTTGAGTTTATTTTTGTGTAATGGTGAAAGAAAGTGGTCTAGTTTCATTCTTTTGCCTGTAGCTTTTCAGTTTTCCCAGCACCTTTTGTTGAAAAGACTGTCTTTTTCCCACTGGATAGTCATTCCTCCTTTGTGGGTTTATTTCTGAGTTTTCTGTTCTATTCCATTGATCTATGTTTCTACTTTTATGCTAGTACCATACTGTTTTAATTACAACTGCTTTGTAATATAACTTGAAATCTGGAATTGCGATACATTCGTTTTTTTTTTTCCCTTTTGTTTTCAAGATTGCTTTGGTTATTTGAGGTCTTTTGTAGTTCCATGCAAATTTTAGTGTTTTCTTTGTTCTAGTTCTGTGAAAAAATGCTGTTGGTATTTTGATAGGGATTGCATTAAATTTATAGAATATTTTGGGTAATATAGACATTTTAACATTATTCTCCCAACCCATGTGCATGGAATGTCTTTCCACTTCTTTACATCGTGTTGAATTTCTGTCATCAGTGTTTTATAGTTTTTAGAGTACAGGTCTTTCATCTCTTTAATTGAGTTTATTCCTAGGTATTTTATTTTATTTGGTGCATTTGTAAATAGGATTGTTTTCTTAAGTTCACTTTCTGCTGCTTCATTAATAGCGTATAGGAATGCAACAAATTTTTGTACATTGATTTTGTATTCTGTCACTTTACTGAATTTATCAGTTTTTTTTGGCACAGTCTTTAGGGCTTCCTATATATAGTATCATGTCATCTGAATATAGTGAGAATTTTACTTATTTCTTACTAGTTTGGATGGCTTTCATTTTTTAATGTTGTCTAATTGCTGTGGTTAGGACTTCCACTAATATGTTGAAGAAAAGTGATGAGAGTGAACATCCTTGTTTTGTTCCTGACCTTAGCAGAAAAGCTCTCAGTTTTTCACCATTGATATGATGTTTACTTTGGGTTTTTCATATAAGGCCTTTACTATGTTGAAATATGTTCCCTCTAGACCTACTTTGCCGAGGGTTTTTATCAGGAATGGATGCTGTACTTTGTCAAATGCTTTTTCTGCATCTATTGAAATGATCATATGTGTGGTTTTTTTGGAAACATACATATGAGACAGAGAAAGAGAGAGTGTGAGCAGAGGGAGGAGCAGAGGGAGAGGGAAAGAGAGAATCCTCAAGCAGATACCCTACAGAGCAGAGTCTGAGATCATGACCTGAGCCAAAATCAAGAGTCTGCTGCTCAACTGACTGAGCCACCTAAGTGCCCTGATCATATGTTTGTTTTTTTTTTTAATCTTTCCTCTTATTGATGTGGTGTGTCATGTTGATTATTTTGTGACTATTGAACCACCTTTGCATCCTGGGAATAAATCCCACTTGATTGTGGTGTGTGATTTTTTAAAATATATTTTTGGATTCAGTTTGCTAATATTTTGCTGAGGATGTTTTTTAAAGATTTTATTCATATATTTATGAGAGAAAGAGAACATGAGTGAGTGAGTGGGGTGAGGGAGAGGCAGAGGGAAGGGACAAGCAGACTCTGTACTGAGCAGAGAGCCCAGTGCAGGGCTCCATCCCACAACCCCAGGATCATGACCTGAGCCGAAATCAAGAGTCAGAGGCTCAACTGACAGCCACCCAGGCACCCCTGTTGAGGAATTTTTTTTAAAGATTTTATTTATTTTTGAAAGAGAGCTCATGCATGAGTTGGGGGAGGAAAAGGAGAGAGACAAGCAGACTCCATGCTAAGCATGGAGCCCATCCTGAGGCTCAGTCCCACAATCCTGAGATCATGACCTGAGCCGAAACTAAGAGTCCAATGCTTAAGTGACTGAGCCACCCAGGCATCCATTGTTGAGGAGTTTTGCATCTATATTCATGAGAGATACTGGCTTGTAGTTCTCTTTTTTAGTGTTATTTTTATCTGGTTTTGATATCAGGGTGATACTGGCCTCATAGAATTAATTTGGAAGTTTTCCTTCCTCTTATATTTTTTTTGGAATAGTTTGAGAAGAATGGGTAGTAACTCTTCTTTAAATATTTGGTAGAATTTACCTGTGATGCCATCTAGTCTTAGACGTCTGTTTCTTTTTTCTTTTTTTTTTTTTTATGTTATGGTAATCACCATACATTACATCATTAGTTTTTGATGTAGTGTTCCATGATTCATTGTTTGCGTATAACACCCAGTGCTCCAATTCAATACATGCCCTCTTTAATAACCATCACCAGGCTAACCCCCTCCCCTCTAGAACCCTCAGTTTGTTTCTCAGAGTTCATAGTCTCTCATGGTTCGTCTCCCCCTCCGATTTCCACCCCTTCATTTTTCCCTTCCTACTATCTTCTTTTTTTTTTTAACATATAATATATTATATGTTAATATATAATTCTATTTATTCCTGCTTTAGTTTTGGTAGGTTATATGTTTCTAGGAGTGTATCAAATTCTTCTAAGTTGTCCAGTTGGTTAGCATATTGATTTTCATAATATTCTGTTATAATTGTTTGCATTTCTGTGGTGTTGGTTGTTATTTCTCCTCTTTCATTAGTAATTTTATCTATTTGGGTCCTTTTTCTCTTTCTCTCCTCTGTTTTTTTCTATGAATCTGGCTAGAAGTTTATCAATTTTGTTGATGTATTTTCAAAGAACTACCTCCTGCTTTCATTGATCTGTTCTACTGTTGGTTTTTGTTGTTTTGTTTTGTTTTAGTTTTTGTATTTTTCTAGCTCTTTCAGGTGTAAGTTTAGAATGTTTATTTTTCTTGTTTCCACAGGTAGGCCTGTATTGCTACAAACTTCCCTCCTAGAACCACCTTTGCTGCATCCCAAAGATGTTGTACCTTTGTATTTTCATTTTCATGTAATTTTTGTTTTCTTCTTTGATTTCTTGGTTAATCCATTCACTGTTTAATAGCATGTTATTTTTTAAAGATTTTATTCATTTATTTGAGAGAGAAAGTAAGAGAGAATGGGAGCAGGGGGAAGAACAGAGGGAGAGGGACAAGCAGACTCCATGTTCAGCACAGAGCCTGACGTGGTGCTCCATCCCACGACCCTGAGATCATGATATGAACCGAAATCAAGAGTCAGACACTTAACCAACTGAACCATCCCCAGGGGCCCCTAATAGCACATTAGTTAACCTCCATGTATTGTGCTCTTTCCAGATATTTTCTTGTGGTTGATTTCTAGTTTCATAGTGTTTTGCTCAGAAAAGATACATGATATGACTTCATTTTTTTTAAATTTGTTGACACTTGTTGTGGCCTAATATGTGATCTCTTCTGGACAGTGTTCTATGTGCTCTTGCAAAGAATGTGTATTCTGCAGTTTTAAGATGGAATGTTCTGAATATGTGTGTTAAATCCATCTGGTCCAGTGTGTAATTCAAAGCCACTGTTTCCTTGTTGATTTTCTGTTTGGATGATCTGTCCATCAATGTAAGTAGGTTGTTAAAGTCCCCTACTATTATTGTAGATTACTATTGATTATTTTATATTTGCTATTAACTGTTTTATGTATTTGGGTATTCCCATGCTGGGTACATAAATATTTACAATTGTCATATCCTCTTGTTAGTTTGTCCCCTTTATTATTATATACATATAAGGACATATACAGTGTCCTTCTTAGTCTCTTATTACAGTCTTTGTTTTAAAGTCTGTTTTGGGGGCGCCTGGGTGGCTCAGTTGGTTAAGCAACTGCCTTCGGCTCAGGTCATGATCCTGGAGTCCCGGGATCGAGTCCCGCATCGGGCTCCCTGCTCAGCGGGGAGTCTGCTTCTCCCTCTGATCCTCCCCCTCTCATGCTCTCTGTCTCCCATTCTCTCTTTCAGATAAATAAATAAAAAATCTTTAAAAAAAATAAATAAAAATAAAGTCTGTTTTGTCTGATGTAAGTATTGCTACTCCAGCTTTCTTTTGACATTCATATTTGCATAATAAATATTTCTCCATCCCTTCACTTTCAATCCACATGTGTCTCGGTCTGAAATGAGTGTCTTGTAGGCAGCCTATAACAGGCCTTGTTTTTTTTGTTTTTTTTTTTTACCCATTGTTACCCTATGTCTTTTTATTGGAACATGTAGTCCCTTTACATTCAAAGTAATTATCGATAGATACATATTTGTTGCCATTTTGTTACTTGTTTTGTTTGTTTAATAAGCAAGGGAACTCATATGCTAGGCTTAGATGGACAGCTGCAAACGAGAAGATCCCCACACTGCTCCACCAGAATCTTAAACGTTTATATACAGGCCTTAACTGGGTTCAGTCACATAAACTGTCAGGTGATCTCAGCATCATATTACTATCTCAAGACTGTGTTCCTGGGCAGCTTCTGGGAGGAGGGAAGGCGAGTGGGATGCACATGCTAAGGATAGGGGAACAGGAGAGGAGCTGCCAGTTGCCTGTGTCCAGCTCACAGGTCAGTTGCTGGTCACATCCTCTTGATGACCTCCCCCAACACTCCACCCCTCCGGACTGGCTCTTACAATCTCACATGTTCCTCTCTTCCACAACATGGCCTGAGTAGTCAGCAAGGGGTTTTACCGCATGGAGGTGGCTCCTTTGATGGCTCTTTCTCTGGATTGGAGGTGGGTGCCTCAGCAACAATATAGGTGCATGCAAGAGAAAACACAGAGTAAGACAATGATTTCCAAATCAGTGACAACTTTTTCCACCAACAACCCCCTGATTTGAACCACTGATTTATGAAGTCCCATACACAGGGGAATGGATCATTCAGGTGTTCACTTCTGTCCTCATGTGATTTAATAAAGATGATCCATTAGCAGACTCATCAGGTATAAACACACAACATTCTGTTTGGATAATGGCAAGGTGCCTTCCTGTGAAGCAGTAATAAAGTCCAGGGCCATCCTATTTTGGAGGATAGCTTTTCTCATTAGGGATATTTCAGTGTTCAATAAAAACAAGCTTTGTTGGCTATCATTTAAGGCTTGCTGGGTGAATTTAGTAAGGGCTTCTAAGTGTGCTATAATGTCCTTCAGGCTAATGGAGGGAACAAAGACAGAAGCCAAATGATCATAGCAGTGAAAAACAGAACATGCTTATCTGGTCTTCAGGAGAAAGGAAAGTTAGAGAGAGAGAGAGAGACTCAGATTTAAAAAAAAAAAAAAAGTGTGTTGCTCGTATCTTGAGTTGTTGGAGCCTGTTGATCATTGGTGCTTTATGAAAAACAATATTGGTATTATTTCCCATACCAACTTTATGTTTTGTGGAGTTTGGACTGCAAGGGGAGGGCTTTTGAATGTACACAGAAATTCTGGCAGGAGTGTAACATCAAACTTGAAATTATACTCTGTACTCTCTCAGATGGCGGATAGGATGTGATGTGGTATAAAGAATACAAGCCAACTTCAGACATGCCTGAACTCTGATGCTTACCAGCTATGAGACAGTGAACCTATGAAGGTATTATTTCCTCTTCCATAAAACTGGGAAGACTGAGATAGCTGATGAGTGCATTTCTCTTAACCTTGAGTATTCTCCAATCTAACATGATATGTAGTGTTTTTCTTTTTCTTTTTTTTTTCAAGGTAGATGCAAGTCTCTTAAGGTTGGCCCTTGCTTTTCTTGCACACCAAGTTACTATCCTTCACTTAGTGTTTACAGAATGAAAGAGTGAGTGATGTTATGCAAAACAGTGTTGTCTTTATCACAATGCAAAATAGCCACTGTTTCTATTAGCAAGCAGTTTACTCATGTGACATAATTGTTTCTAACTGTAGAGAACACATGGCTTGGGGATCATGAATCTTTAATGGATTTTGAAGTTGAAAGGCACTGGAATAAAAATAGACCCTGGGACTGTTGAGTAATGTTGATTATGCATTAAATTTTGTCATGCGTCAGAAGGATAGTATGTTTCTATGAATTCCATTTCTATTTCTCATTATCTGCATCCTACATCATTAACTTTTAATGAATCTGGGCTTTTGTTTGCTGTCCCACCATTGGAAATGTTCATTTTTCTTCTCCAGTGCCTAATACTTTTGAAGAAACAAAGGGCATTTTCTTTTGGTATGCAATTCATATTTACAGCTGGGTCTTATTCTCTTGAGTTTGTTATAGCTGAAAACAGAAGGAGATAGAGTCTTTGGCAAAAAGTCTCTGAGAATTTGTCATCAGACCATCACATCCTCACTCCAAGAGCAAGAATTTTGTTTTCTATGGAAACTAGGGAGATTATGTCTTCACATAAATTTCCTGATATCCCAAAGAAACACTAGAACAATGCATTTCAAAATGTTATAAGCTGAAGGAATTATTCTCAGATATCATGAAGTCAGGCAATATGACATTCTGTAGGGGAATATATTTAGGGCAGGGTTCTATTTCATTGATTCTTACCTTATGCCATAGAGTGGCTTCTTTATGATTGCTGTGCATGAAAGTATATCTGACTTGTGGACAGTGAGCAGCTTGGTTCCAATTGAAGATCACCATGGCATGGGGCCTGCCCTACTGAAATGAGCAAAAGTAAGCGGAAAAAGAATATCTATTTCTTCTATTTAAAGAGAGGTTGAATACAAAGGGCCTGGGACTTGATTCCACATATGAAGAATGCAATTATCATGTCCATAGAGTGACCTCTTGTAACTCAGACCCACCTATGTGGCTCTGGCTTTTTATACTTCATTGATGTCTGCTGCTGAGAGCTGGGAAATCCAGAGAATTTTATTCAGTCTTTCTTATCTGTAGAAAAGTGTTTTTCTGCCAATGCAAGCCCTGTGATTGCTACAAATCTAGTTAACCATGGTGGCTTAGGGATAGAGTAGGATTTTTCTCACATATCATTTAGCTGCCCACAAAAAGTACTCAGTTCTGTTTCTGTCTTTAAGGTTCTGTTTCTAGCTTAGATGTCCTCACATTGTGGTCCAAAGGGTCTGAATGGTTTTGCACAGAACCATCAGGAGATATCAATGGGAATAAGGGGCAGGGTTATAGGATCCTATTCTATTGAAGCAGAGCAGCTCTACCTTCCTTATCTGTTGCATGTGTTAGGATTGCCTAAGATTAAAGTTCAAGAAAGGATTAACTGCAAAAACCTGGGCAATGATGGTTCTAACTTAATTTTCCTCTCTAATACTATAGAAGACCTCTGCCCTGTTAAATTATATTCTCTCTTTACTCAGAATATTATTGTGCCTGGTTGAGGCTTTGCCATATTTAATGCAAGGCCTCAGGCTGTGAAAGCTGTGCGGAGCAAGTTTCTGGTCTGGGGACACTCACACTCTGCCTTCTTCTTGTCAGGCACCTCAATCCTTCTTTAAAATCCAGTCACGTGGGGCGCTGGGGTGGTTCAGTCGGTTAAGCATTTGCCTTTGGCTCAGGTTGTGATCCCAGGACCCCGGGATCCAGCCCCAGGTCAGGCTCCCTGCTCAGTGGGGTGTCTGCTTCTCCCTTACCCCTGTGCCTCTTCCTGACTCATGCTCTCTTTTACTCTGCCTCTCTCTTTCTCTTAAATAAATAAATAAAATCTTAAAACAAATAAAAATAAATAAAATCTAGCTCAGTCACATAAATATCCTGCATGCAAGAGTAGAAATGGCCTCTTCCTTCCTGTACCAACATGGATTAAAGAGATTCAGTTCATATGTTTTCTGAATTAAGTAAAGTACCAGAATTAAGGCTCTTGTATGCCCCAAGTGGAGATTAGTGGCAATTGAATCGTAGTGTTCAGGGTTGTGAAGGAGAAACTATTTTCCTATCTCCAGGTTAAAAACAAGGATAATTCTCTCAGTTTACAAACAGACCATGGTATTACTGTAGTTGGGAGGATTTAGCTATTTGGATTTTTGATGACAGAGTGACAGCCTCAGAAAGATTATGCCTAAGTAGTCACTTTACTGACAGCTGAGCGTGTCCCCCACTAACAGACTTTCTCATGAACAGTCCTTCATTGCTTTCTAGTGTACTGACCCATCTCCCTGTGAATTGCACTTCTTCCTTTCAGAGAAGTGTTTAGATGCATGTTATATAGAACAGAGTGTCATAACAGTGACTTCAAATTCCATAAGAAATGAGAGGAATTTCTGATTACATGTCATGACGAATGGAATCCTCCCATCTCTTCTTAAATGTAGTACATCAGCCTATTAAGTAAATAACTTATCTTTGTAGAACATGTGGTAGTGGTTTATTGAATATGATCTAATAGGGATTGAATCCATGATCTATTAATTAGCAACTGGGTGACCCTGGGCATGATCTCTACCCTTTCTTAGCCTAAAAATGAAGAGATACCACTTCACACCAGTCAGAATGGCTAAGATTAACAAGTCAGGAAACGACAGATGCTGGCGAGGATGCAGAGAAAGGGGAACCCTCCTACGCTGTTGGTGGGAATGCAAGCTGGTGCAGCCACTCTGAAAAACAGTATGGAGGTTCCTCAGAAAGTTGAAAATAGAGCTACCCTATGACCCAGCAATTGCACTACTGGGTATTTACCCCAGAGGTACAAATATAGTAATCCGAGGGGGCACCACCTGCACCCCAGTGTTTATAGCAGCAATGTCCACAATAGCCAAACTATGGAAAGAACCCAGATGTCCATCGGCAGATGAGTGTATAAAGAAGATGTGGTATATATATACAATGGAATATTATGCAGCCATCAAAAAAAAAAAAGAAATCTTGCCATTTGCAATGACGTGGATGGAACTAGAGGGTATTATGCTAAATGTAATAAGTCAATCAGAGAAAGACAGTTATCATATGATCTCACTGATATGTGGAATTTGAGAAATGAGGCAGAGGATCATAGGGGAAGAGAGGAAAAAAATGAAACAAGACAAAACCAGAGAGGGAGACAAACCATAAGAGACTCTTAATCTCAGGAAACAAACTGAGGGTTGCTGGAGTAGAGGGGGGTGGGAGGGATGGGGTGGCTGGGTGATAGACATTGGGGAGGGTATGTGTTGTGGTGAGCGCTATGAATTGTGTAAGACTGATGAATCACAGACCTGTACCTCTGAAACAAATAATACATTATATGTTAATAATAATAAAATTTAAAAAATAAAATGACAGTTAAAATTAAAAAAATGAAATAATCATATGCAGAGAATTGGACATAACAGAAACACTGGTCATTTTAGGCCACATTTTGTTATTCTCAGAATGCATGACATTTTATAAGTCACTTCATTTCTCTAGGACTCAGTTGCCTCAATTGCAAATGAATAGGCTATTTTGTCAAAGATTTCTCTAGATCTAGATTTTATTTTTCATTCTAATTGGGAGTACAAGAGAAAGTTTGCAGGTGAGATTCAGGAATAGCGTCACAGAGAAGCTTATGTGTGGTCCTTAAAGTAAAAGCAGGACTAGAACTGGCCCAGGCCATGAACAGACTAATCCAGGTACAAGGAACAATGTTAGCTCAGGCACACGGGTAGAAAAGCACAGATCACCTACACGCCAGTGCCGAATGTAGACATTTGTCTATGTGATATTTTATTCAAGGCTAAATTAATCAGTTAATAAGAGATTATGAAAGCTAAATTTATTCAATATAAAGGACTTTATTATGTATTACCTGTATTTTTAAAATATTTTGTTTATTTGAGAGAGAGAAAGAGCATGAGCAGGGGGAGGGGCAGAGGGAAAGGGGAAGCAGACTCCCTGCTGAGGAGGGAGCTGACCTGGGGCTCAATCCCAGGACCCTGGGATCATGACCTGAGCCAAAGGCAGACATTTAACAGACTGAGCCACCCAGGAGCCCCTATACTACCTGTTTTTTTCAGTTAAAATATTCTTTTTATTTTATTTTTTTTTAATTTTTAAATTTTTAATTCCACTATAATTAACATATAGTGCTGTATTAGTTTCAGGTGTACTATATAGTTATTCAGCAGTTCTGCACATTACTCAGTGCTCATCATGATAAGTTACTCTTAATGCTCTTCATCTTTTTCACCCATCCCTCCACGCATCTCCCCTCTGGTAACTATCAGTTTGTTCTCTATAAAATATTCTTTTTTTAAAATGGGCCATCAGTAAACAACGTGTAATATACAGTCTAAAAAATCTCACTGTGCAGAATTAAAAGTTGATAACTATGTAGTAGTGACTGGAATGTTTTCTTAAACACTACAAGTCCATTAAAAAATTGGGAAATACTTGTGCAAATCAAATAGCAAACAGTTCTGGCTGGAGCTCCAGTCTTTTTGTTTGACTGTAAGATTAATAAGATAAAGTTTGAATGCCATGAATGTCAAGGTAGCTATTACTATTATCACCGTCTTATTAATGAAGATATAGAGGCTCAGTGAAGACAATTTCCTTATCAAAAGTTTCATAATCACTACTTTCTGACTTGAAAGCCTATGTTTCTAATGACTTCAAAATAGGGAGTAGTCAAGAGCATTAACTTCTTAATCAGTGATCTTGGTGAGAGCTTATCATGGGGGTAGTGAGGATGGAATGTTTAGCATTGTATGGCAACAATAGAAAGTTATTTAAAACAGAATGAATTTCAAAAGCTTCTCTGAAGTAGAATGGCTTTGGGTTGTATATACATGTAAGGCATGGGTTAGATCAGAGCTATTACTTTTTAAAAATATTCATGCTTGTCTTTTTTAAAAATACAGCAAGGGGGGCACCTGGGTGGCTCAGTTGTTAAGCGTCTGCCTTCCGGCTCAAGTCATGATCCCAGTGTCTGGGGACCGAGACCCATATCGGGCTCCCTGCTCAGGGGAGAGCCCGCTTTTCCCTTTCCCACTCCCTCTGCTTGTGTTCCCTCTCTTGTTGTCCATCTCTCTCTGTCAAATAAATAAATAAAATATTTAAAAAGAAAATACAGCAAGGAAAACAGCTTGTAGAAGAAGTGGATAGAAGAGTAAAAATAAATAAAGTGGTATGATCTATAATCAAGTTAGAAAACTCCTAATGAAATGGCATATAGACTTTTGGGTTTAGACATATCCCAGTTGATATCTCACATCCACTCCTGACGTGCTATATGAATTTGGTTCAGTGAAATGAATGAAAATGTAAAAACTGAAACCATACAAATACTAGCAGAAAACATAGGTGAATCCCCTATTCAAACTGGGATAGGGAAAGGCTTTCTAACTATGACTCAGCCTCTTTTTTTCTGGCATGACACTAACTTTTCTTTGTGTGATTACATGTGACTTGGGTAAAACTCTTAATCAAAGTGCATTGCTTTCCAAAAATATACAACAGAGAAATGACAATTTCTTCAATAAATGGTGCCAGGAAAACTGGACCACTGTCTTACACCATACAGAAAAATAAACTCAAAATGGATTAAAGACCTAAATGTGAGAGCTGAAACCATAAAAATCCTAAAAGAGAACATAGGCAGTAATTTCTCTGACATTGGCCATAGCAGCATATTTCTTTTTATTTATTTATTTATTTATTTATTTATTTATTTATTTATTTATTTGACAGAGAGAAACACAACAAGAGGGGGAACACAAGCAGGGGGAGTGGGAGAGGGAGAAGCAGGCCTCCCGCCAAGCAGAGAGGCCGATGTGGGGCTCGATCCCAGGACCCTGGGATCATGACCTGAGCCGAAGGCAGACGCTCAACGACTGAGCCACCCAGGCGCCCCCATAGCAACATATTTCTAGATATGACTCCTAAGGCAAGAGAAACAAAAGCAAAAATAAACTATTGGGACTACGTCAAAATAAAAAGCTTTTGTACAGTGAAGAAAACCATCAACAAAACAAAAAGGCAACCTGCTGATTGGGAGAAGATATTTGCAAAAGATATATCTGATAAGGGGTTAATATCCAAAATACATAAAGAAGTTACATGATTCAAAACCAAAAAATCAAAACAAAACAGAACAAAATATGATTTAAAAATGGGCAGAGGGGGTGCCTGGGTGACTCCTTTGGTTAAGTGACCAACTCTGGGTTTCCGCTCAGGTCATGATCTCAGGGTCCTGCGATTGAGCCCCACACGTACTCCACACTTAACGTGGAGTCTGCTTGAGATTGTCTCTCTGCCTCTCCCTCTGCCCCCTCCCTGCTTGTGCTCTCTATCTCTCTTTCTCTCTAAAGTAAATAAATCTTAAAAAAATAAATAAAATAAAAATGGGCAGAGGACCTGAATAGGCATTTTTCCAAAGAAGATATACTGGTGGGCAACAGACACATGAAAAGATGTTCAGTATCACCAATCACTACGGAAATGCAGATGAAAACCAAGTGAGGTATCACCTTACACCTGTAAGAATAGCCAAAATCAAAAAGACAAGAAATAACAAGTGTTTTTGAGGATGTGGAGAAAAAGGAACCCTCATGCACTGTTGGTGGGAATGCATGCTGGTGCAGCCATTATGGAAAACACTATGGAGGCTCCTCAAAAAATTAAAAACAGAAATACTATGTGATCCAGTAATTTCACTACTGGGTAATTTACCCAAAGAATGTGAAAACACTAATTCAAAAAGATACATGTGTCCCTGTTTATCGCAGCATTATTTACAGTAGCCAAATTATGGAAGCAATCCAAGTATCTACCAATAGATGAATAGATAGAGATGCACACATGCATACACACACACACAGTGCAGTATTACTTAGCCATCAAAATAGGATGAGATCTTGCCATTTGCGACAAAATGGATGGATGTAGAGAGTATTATACTAAGTGAAATAAGTCGGACTGAGAAAGACAAATACATGATTTCACTCATATGTAGAGTCTAAAAAACAAATGAATAAAACAAAAAGCAGAATCAGACGTATAAATACAGAGAACAAACTGATGGTTGCCAGAGGGAAGGAGTAAGGGTTGGGCAGAATGGGTGAAGAGGAGTGGGGCATACAAATTTCAGTTATGGAGTAAATAAGTGAGGGGGGAAAAAAGGCACAGCATAAGGAATATAGCCAATTTTATTGTAGTAGTGTTACATGCTGATAAATGGTAGCCATACTTGTGGTGAGCATAGTAAAACACAGAAGTGTTGAATCACTATGTTGTACAACTGAAACTAATGTAGCATTGTGTGTCAACTATACTCAGATATATTTTTTTAATTTAAAAAACCAAATTGCATTGCCTTCTCTGTGCAAAACTTGGGTTTATGAGCAAAGCTAGTCCAGGCTTTCTCCCTTGGAATTTAAATTAGTTTTAACATCTGTGGTTTATATTATTAAAGCATTAAATAGAAGGGAGCCAGATACATACAAATTCCCAAAACACTTTATTCCCTGAAAAAGCAGAAATTGGTGGAATTACACTCACATTGAAAAATTCCATCTGGACTGAAGGGGGAGAAAGAAGTAAAAGGGCAAAGAATTTTTTTTCAAGGGCAAAGACATTTGAAAATTTTGTAGATAATTGGGAGTTTGGAACTTGACAATTTAGATTTTGAAGAAAGCGGTAAAGTTGCAAATGGTAACTAATAGAACAGGAGAAGGCACTTACCAGAACTCAGACAGATGGTGAATTCTGTTTTGAAAATTATTGGATATTGATGACAGAACATTTATATTGATTTAAATATGTAAAATTATACAACATTTATAGTGAACAGCAGATAGGGTAAGGTAATGGAAACTCTAGAACTGATCTGGGCAGTGGATCTTATCTTTCCTGGACTCCTGATATACTCAGTAATGCATGAATAGTTGTACAGGCTAAACAAAAAATCAAATATCTAAAAATTAAGGACAAGAACTTACAGTTTTGTACTATTCACTGATTTACCTTTCAGGATTTTGTTTGGATTTCATTGAAATAATTCACTATACTGACCAAGTTCTATTGGATAATCATGAAGCAAAATTCTTATTTGCATATTCCTTCAAACACACAGTATTAGATTTCAATTATTGCTAGTTACAGTGAGTTGTATACTTTGTCATGAGTCTAACTAAACAAAGTGTCCAATCCACTTGTAGGTCTGAAACAAGAAAAAAGAAACCGATGGTCTATGGAAAACAAAACAAAACAAAAAAATGAACTCAAAAGCACTAAAGATGGAATAAAGACAAAAGACCAGAAATTTTAAAAAGAATAAAAAAGTATAAGAAATGAGAGAATGGGGAGGTTTCAATGTCAGTGAATAAAAACTAAATAAGAGCTTTGAAGATTTCTGAGTATAGGTATTCTGAAGTAGTATGGGTATTTGTGATGACAAGTCTTACATACAACCATAGTTTTATATAGATGAAATCATGTTGAAATCAATATTGGTTATAAGGTGGGGCGCCTGGGTGGCTCAGTTGGTTAAGTGACTGCCTTCCGCTCAGGTCATGATCCTGGAGTCCCTGGATCGAGTCCCGCATCGGGCTCCCTGCTCGGCAGGGAGCCTGCTTCTCCCTCTGACCCTCCCCCCTCTCATGTGCTCTCTCTCTCTCTCATTCTGTCTCAAATAAATAAATAAAATCTTTAAAAAAAAATATTGGTTATAAGGTCAAGGGATGCCCATTTGGATAACAAGGTCCTAAAAATGGTGGCAGAAGCTGGGTTAGATAGAAAGCCTGTGGACCAAATGGTGGGATTTACTAAGAAGTTAGGAAATGACAGTGAGGAGAAGCACCATTCAGTGGCTACCTTACTATATTGCCTGGCAAGAGCACAGCTCCATTTTCCGCTGAGGAAGCAGGAACAATTACCTGACAGATCCTAAGATTTAGAGAATGAGAAGTACAAATTCCTGAAGTAGGTAAATGGGAGTGATTATGTGAGATGTTGATCCTATTTCTACTCCTTGATTACCAATGTATTACATTAGGGACACTGAACTTGATATAAACCACTGATGCAGTACATAAACTGCATCCTGGAAGACAGTGTTCAATCCCACAAGTGGTTGTCAGCTTGGTGCGTTAATTAAGCTTTTAGCATTCCAGTTCCACAGCAGCGGCCTTGTTCAGTCAGGCTGGCTGATTCTTGGTCAAGTACGTGGTATTACCAGTGAAAACCATGGGCATAAGCCCATTGTCACAGCTCCTTTTCTGTAAAGGTCAGAGGGGATATTGTGCGGGATACCACATCAGTAGATTCAGCATTCTCTAAATCTTTAGATAGTGATTCTGCTAACTGCACATTATCCAGGCTTTCTCTGGCACTTCAGTTACAACACAGAGGCAATAATAGCCAGTCCAAGTATTGATTCTAGTATAGTTGAGTCTCTAGTTCTGCCAAATGGAAGCAGTTTGATGAGACTGACTAGCCAGTGTTTGGATTGTTGATATCCCTGAAGAATGATACCATATTGATATTTCGGCATTGGTCTCCGCTGCCGGCATGTTGACTATTCAACAGTGGCAATAGCTAGCACTTTCAGGGAAGAGCCTGTTTTGGGCCTCATGCAAATACTCCATTCTTTCCCCAGTGGTTACTCTGACCGTGAGCACACTGTACGAGTAGAGGAATGATCAAGGGAGGAGTCAGATTAGCAACAACAGGATGAGTTACCCATGCCATGTGCAGTTTTTGAGGATTTATCTGTGTTAATTATCCCTACTGATCACTGATAGAACACCCCCCAAAAAAAAGAAAAGAAAAAGGCCTGTGCTTTTTGTTCTTAAATTCATAGGTTTATATAGGTACCTATTTCTCAGTTAACTTTAACCTGAATTTTGCAGTCTTGTTTCTTTTAGGCCTCTGAATAAACCATGCAGCCAATCCCCACTACCCAAGGTTCAGGGTATATCCATAACCTCAGATCTCCTCTACCACCAGATAGTGGGCTTTACCTCATCATTAAGTTTTAGGTCATGCTTGAGATGGGTTGTAATTATGTAGAATATCTTCCCCAACTAGTGCCAACATTTGCACTGATTATCTTGTGTCATTTAGTCTTCTGTCATTTCCCCCCTCATGAGGAAGGAGGGAGGTTCCAATACTACGTAGTTAATGGGATTTACAATGTATTGTATGAAAAGAGGCTTTGTAAAGACTCCTAAATAGCATGAATTGAGGAGGAGATGATAGGTCAGCTGAGACAAATGACATGGGAGTCTGGACTTTCTCATCATGTAATTTACTTCTCTCTCTTATATCTGCTCAAATCCAATTTCGTATGAACCATTGCCATCTGTGCTCATTCCATCCTATGATTGGGCAGATCTGACAATATCCTAGGCACATAGTCTTTTGCTGTGTAATGATCAGGTATTTTATCTTTATTAGATCCAAATGAGAGTATCTAAAGTTAGTGTTCAAATGGGTGTGTCCATTGAGTTGCTGCAAATAGTTTGGATGTGATTATTTTTCCTGTGAAGGTTTGTTGGTTCTCCGTGTAACTTCCTATATTCCAGATACAGAAACAGGTAAGCAAAAGTTGAAGAATAGAGAAGGTCAGAAAGAAAAAAAACAGGATGTAAATGCCTACTACTTCCCTGGGTTGGGGACTCAATAATAAATATTACAATATTCACCATCTTATGAGCAATAGAAAAGAGAATAGAAAAAGAGTTATTTTTTATTATATTTAATGCTATAACTTATTAAGAGGGAAGATGTACACAGTTATATTTTTTTTTTTAGTGCTAAGGGGAAATCAATGAAAAACATATCCTCTTTCAAGCCAAATGGATTAGTTTATATTATTGCAGATGATGCCTATACAAACTTAAGTACAGTGCTAGAGAAAAGGCTGAATTGTCAAGATGAAATAGTTGTAATTGAGCTAAGTCACAGATGGAATTAATATATAATTCTGCAGGAAAGGAAAATATAACTAACACGTGCATAATATTCTTGCTTAAAAAATGTTTTCATATACATTATTTTAATTTTACTACTTGCAGTATTTATAGTGGGTTAACAAAATGCTAACTTCTTGCCAAGTAAAAATACTGCTGTATCTAACTTAATGAGAGTAAAGAATATTGTAGTATGTTATTGGTAGGGTTTGTACAAATACATTCCTTAAAAGTTCTTCTCACATAAAATGAAACAACTCCCCCTAAAATTTGGTTTTATAATGTTAATTTACATATGAATCTTCATTTAATAAGAATATTTTAGGGCACCTGGGTGGCTCAGTTGGTTAAGCAACTGCCTTCGGCTCAGGTCATGATCCTGGAGTCCCGGGATCGAGTCCCACATCGGGCTCCCTGCTCACAGGGAGTCTGCTTCTCCCTCTGACCCTCCTCCCTCTCCTGCTCTCTGTCTTTCATTCTCTCTCTCTCAAATAAATAAATAAAATCTTTAAAAAAAAAAAGAATATTTTAAAAATATGAATATAGGCTTTTGCTAAAGTTAAAAATTTTAGGATTCTAGTCTATATGAGATAATATCAAGAAATACACACTTTACATTTTCATTAAACATTTTAGGCTTGGGGAGATACTTGCAATATTCAGTTGATATAAAGCAGATACATATAGAAAGACTTAAGCCATAATTTGTGTCAGTGAACTGGCAAATCGGATTTCTTTAAAACTGGAGAATTAATAGCGAAAGATTATGGGCCATAGAAACAATTAGGAACACAGAGTTCATTTATGGAGACGGAGTTGTAGATGTAAGTACATTCATGCACTGAGTGCATAAAAAGTCAAGGTTTCCCATAATATTTCTGCCTCCTGGAGTTTATCGGCTACCTGAGGGGTTTCTTGTGGTGTGGGATTTTCAGTGCTAAAACCAATATAGTCCCAGCAAACAGAGAATTAACCACTCAAACTACTGGACACATTTGCTTGGGGTAATGAGTAGAGGCAATTTATGTGGCTTATGGGAACGTTTCAATCATCGCTGATACTCTTTTTGGGATCCTTATAATATGATTACTCCCAGAAGCCCCCAAAACACTTCCCTTTATTTAAAAACAAAGGAACTTCCAGAAAAGTAAGAAATCGTCCTCAGATCATCTTGACTGAATTCCCAACAGATAAAGCTAAGGTTTTACTTTCCATTCTCACCTATAGACTATCTGCTATCATATTCTTGGTATTAACTTTATTTTTAAATGCTGATGAATATTTAATGTGAATTACAAACATCATGTGTCCTATGCTTCATCTTGTGTCCTCTTCATACATGGCCGAACATGACATGCCCACACTTAACAAAAGCAGTAGAAATTCCATAACATCATCTCATGTGTAGTCCATATTCATATTCCCTTAGTTGTTTGATCTAATCCAGGACTATACATTCTTTTTTTTTTTTGAAGGATTTTATTTATTTATTTGACAGAGAGAGACACAGCGAGAGAGGGAACACAAACAAGGAGAGTGGGAGAGGGAGAAACAGGCTTCCCGCGGAGCAGGGAGCCCGATGCGGGGCTCGATCCCAGGACTCTGGGATCGTGACCTGAGCCGAAGGCAGATGCTTAACGACTGAGCCACCCAGGTGCCCCAGGACTATACATTCTATGTGGTTATTGTACCCCTTTGATTTCTTATAATCTAACACAGCTCTTGTGTTCTGTCTTCTTTTGAAACTGTTGTTGTTTGGCATCCATGCAACAATCCTTGTTTCTTTTTTTTTTTTTTCTTTTAAAAGCTAGTCTTGGGTGGTCTTACCATCCTTCGACATCAGCTTTTCTTATACTAGAATCCATATCTGTAATCATAATCTCTGTGAATTCAACTGTATTTGAAATTGACTATCAGGTGCAGGAATCTTACTGTCCACTGCATGGACATAACCTCAGTATTTCAAACATAAATCCATTATATCCACCCCCTTCCTACCGCAATGAAATCTACTTTTCTTCTCTTCCTTTGATCACTAAGCCAGGTGAGAATAGAGATTTTGTTTTTTTGTATTTTTGCTTTTTCATAACCACCAAATCTTTAATGCTAATTCAGAGTGAATTTTTCAGGATTGTCTTCCTGTTTTTAAATTCCAACTTCACATATATCCAGCCTACAAACTATGATTTATTATTCTTAATTCCAATTCCAGTTCACCTTATTTGTTCTTTTTTATATTTATATGTTTTCTTTCATATACATCTGTTGGTAATTCATATTATCAGCTGTGTTTATAATATCTTTCTCCCTTGTTCATGTTATTGTAATACATGCCACTTCTACAGTTATCTCCCTGAGGAATTAAAAAATATGTATTTTAATATAATTCACATTTGTATTTTTGCTTAACATAACTGTAGGTCCTCAATTTTGCAAATGCTGGCTATCAATCTGATAATAGTTTCTGTCATTTATTTTGAAATTTACATTCTCAGGCTCATCCTCAAAGAGCTTAGTGGGGAGTACACAGCTCATATTTTGGCTTTAGAGTGATCATCTGCCTTTCTGAGGCACTTGCTCATACTGGGGCTAGCTTCGTTTCAGCTTGGCCCATGTGCTTTTTGCCAGTCGTTTTATTTCCTCTAGCCAACCAAGGCAGGGAGTTGTATGCAAACCTCAGGCAGTTGGCGTAGGTTTTTTTCAGCCTCTCAATGGGCAGGAAGCTCCAACCTTGGGTTTCACAAGGCGAGCCAGACTTCGATGCTCAGTAATGCCTTAGGTATTTTGGACCCTGTTACCCAGGAACTCAAGCCTCAGATCCTTTCTTCATGTATTCAGTCCTTGATCCCAGCAGGCACACCGCATCAGCCTTTGCTTGCTACACTGTGTTTCTATTCGTATTCTGATCCGTGGAGGTATTTTTTTCTTGCTTATGGTTATATGATTTCATTTTACTTCATTTCTATTTACTATTATCTTTGCCATTTTTGAAGGGAAGGGAACGTTTAAATGGATGAACTATAGGCTTATGCTGGCCGGAAACCCCCGGTCTCCTTTCAGGATCCCATCGCAATCTCTTATCCACAGCAGCAAAATACACCCAACACTTTCTGCCGTCCCCTCATCACTCATTTACTCCCCAGCAGCTTGCAATCTCTGGTCAGTTCCCAACATTTTATGGAAGCTACTCTCAGAAAAGTCACTGATGATCCCTGCACCCTCCATCCAATGAACGTATTTTCCCCACCCCTGCCACTTTGGGGGGATAGTGGATCCTTGCCAGTTTTAGACTGCTTTAAATTGCTTGTGCTCGTGTTATTCCCATACTTTATATCCATTATTGTGTTGTGAGTGTATGCATGTCAAATGGAATAGATGTAGGCCTCCTATTGTGCTCATACATAGCCCCTTCTTTGCCACATAGAAGGGTCAGGTCAAGATAAATACCTTATTAGACTAAAACCTTTAATCAGTAACTTTCCACTAATTGTGTGGAGTAAAATTAAGCTTATTTTCTAAAGAGTCACGTAAGATTTTTATTTCACTGATCTTGTCTGCCTGCATATAAGTGGGGGAGAGAAGACAAGTGAAACAAAAAGTAACTTTTAATTCTCATTTGCAAGGTTGCTTTAGACATGCCGGTATGAAGGGGCATTTGATTACCCTATAATTTTATTTTGTTTTGTATCATGCAAAGAAAAGTTGGTGTAAATTAAAGCAGTGAATGCATTTCTCTTCTCTCATTCTAGAGACGCTATTCAACTGTTGATGGCATAGCATAGTAATACACTATTTTTAATTGAAATGTTAGTGAGATATTTGTAAATTTAGTTTGTGTTGTTAGACATAATAAAAAGTTATCCCTGTGGTAACATTTTGTAATATTATATGATATATGAACAGCATATTGAAAGTAATGCAATCTATTGATCTTATTCAGACTTTCTCAGCTTCACTTGTACTCCATGTGTGTATATTTAATTGTACACAATTTTATCAGCTGTGTAGTAGGTCTATGTATCTGCCACCATAGTGAAGATGCTGAACAGTTCTGCCAATCCAATTGGAAAATGGGCAAAAAACATGAGAAATTCCACTAAAGAAAATGTACAGATAGCAAGTGAGCACATAAGAAGATTTTCAGCATTATTAGCCATAAGAAAAATGCAAATTAAATTAACAACGAGGTATTTCTATACACCTGTCAGAACAGCTAAAATAAAAAATTGTGAAAATGGGGTGCCTGGGTGGCTCAGTCAGTCTGCCTTCGGCTCAGGTCATGATCCCAGGGTCCTGGGATCAAGCCCTGCGTCAGCTCCCTGCTCAGTGGGGAGCCTGCTTCTCACTTCCCCTCTGCTGCCGCGCCCCCTGCTTGTGCTTGCTTGCTCTTTCTTTATCTCTCTGTCCCCCCAAAAAAAAAAAAAATCAAAAAAAAAAAAAGTGTAAACCTGGGTGGCTCAGTCAGTTAAGCATCTGACTCTTGATTTCTGCTCAGGTCATGATCTCCAGGTTGTGAGATCGAGCTCCGCATTGGGCTCTGTGCTGGGTGTGGAGCCTGCTTAAGATTCTCTTCTGTCTCTCTGCCACACCCTCTCCCTCTCTAAAAAAAAAATAGTGAAAACATTAATGCCAATGAGGATGAAGAGAAACTTAATCTCTTATACATTGTTAGTAGAAATGTAAAATGGTACATTTTTGAAAAAGTTGGGCAATTTCTTATAAAATTAAATATGCCCTTACTATACAAGCCAGCAATTGTACCTTCCAGTTTTTAATCCCAAATGAATGAAAATTTGTGTTCATACAAAAAGCTGTAAACAAGTGTTCATAGTAGGTTTTCTTATAGTAGCTGAAAACTGGAAACAACCCAGATGTTATCAAATAGGTGAATGGTGAAGCAAACTGCAATACATTCATACCATAGAACACTAAGCAATACAAAGAATGAACTGTTGATATATGTGATAACTTTGGGTGAAGAATCGGGGAGATATGCTGAGTGAAAAAAGCTAATGTGTAAAGGTTGCATACTATATAATTAAATTTATATAAAATTTTTGGAATGATGAAATATTAGAAGTGGTGGACATATCACTTGTTGCTAGAGTAGAAACAGAAGGTAGGACGGATATAGGTGTGGCTTTACAAGGCACAACAATACAAGGGATTCTTGTGATAATATACTGTTTTATATTCTTATGACACCCTTTTGGTAAAGGAATCTGGTATCTTTTCTAGACACCATTAATGTTTTGTAATATCTTTAAGAAAAGAATGGAACTTCCTAGAAAATGGTGATGAAATCATGCATATACGCATATAATGGTGTGACACCGCACGCACGTGTGTATGTGCATGGGTTATGTGTGCAGTAGAACAACACTACACATGTGTATGTAGAGAGAGAGGGAGACACCTCATGGTTTAATATTAGGCTGTGTGAAAGAAATAAATAGGAAAACATAAGCAGCACTGGCCTTATTTTCATCGTCATAATTGGGTTGTTCGGGAAAGATTTTCTTATTTAAGAACACTCAAACATATTTATCACAAAAATATAATGCACCAGACTTTAAAAAGTACTTCTAAATTTACTTGGTTCATAATTTTTGGCAAGAAACAGTCGTAACCAATGTTTTCCAAGGATAACAGTTCTCAGAAAGGCCATGAAACCTACCTAAGCAGACAGATAGATGTTCATTCTCTGCCACTAACTGTCCTTCTGTTCTATGCTCCACGAGTATTTCCTTTTTTGGTGGATTTCAGCAGTTTGATGATGACGTGTCTTGGTGTTATTCTTTCTGGGTTTTTTTTGTTTTTTTTTTTCCTACTTAGTGTTTGTTGAACTCTCTTAATCTGTATGTTTATAATTTTTAACAAATTTGAAAGTATTCTAGCCATTTTTCCTTCAAATAATTGTTCTGACCTTTTCTCCCTTCTCTTCTTCTGGGATTCAGTTATATGCATGTTAGGTTGCCAAATACTGTCTCCTGGCTCACTGGTTCTCACTTCATTTATTCTCCTAATATCTTTCCCTTAGTTTTTCTTTTGGTAAGTTGCTGTTTCTGTGTTTTCAAGTTCACCAGTTTTTTCTTCTGTAGTATAAGTTCAGCCCTTTCAGAGTTAGTTTTTTTTTTTAATTTCTGAGATTGTGTTTTTTATATCTACAAGTTAAATCTGTATCTTTTTATATCTCCCATTTCACTCATCCTTGTTATGATTTTTTTTGTACAGAAAACTCATTCTGTGATTAAATATATTCATTAACAATTACAAGAAAGAAAGCCAACAGTCAGAATTAAAAATTAAGTTCACAAATTTTATAGGAATAAATTTATAGGAATAAAATTTAACTTGATATAAACAAATGACCGAATTCTTCCTCTCACTTACTATTGAGGATGAAGTAACTTGAAGAGATGGTAGAAAATTTCTCACCAGATTGACTTGGAAGAAAGCATTTTAAAAGTTTGATAAAATCAAGTGTTGGTGAGCACATAGATAAAGAAGATGCTTGTTATGTTTGTGGGAGTGAAAATGGACTCTTTTGGAAGAAATTTTATAGTTGGTATAATTTTCCCAGCAATTTTACTCTCAAATAATACATACTGTAGTTATAACTTATGTATATAGAAGTTCAAACATCATTATAGCATTATTTTTAAATAATAAAAGATTAGTGTCTATAAATATTAACTACATACACATTATTATCCTCCAAGTTGTTGAAAAATAACATGTATATGAGATAGAGAAAAGGCAGAAAGAAAGAGAGAAATTGGCAAATACTTTTGTGGTATGGTGAGATGGTGCATTTTGGTTTTTATCATGCACTTTTTATTTGTATTGGGCTTTTCCTACAAGACTTTGTGATTTTTATACTTGTAATAACAAGTTGATATTTAGGAATTGTTTATTTTGTTTCCTCTTTGGAATTCAGGTATCATACCTTGTTTTCTACATCTTAGATTTGAGGAAATTATGGTTATTGTTTTCCTTTAGCTGCTTTCTTTCCTATGATTTATCCCTCCCCCCCGTGAACATTACCCTGTTCTTTTTTTTAATTATGTTATGTTAATCACCATACATTACATCATTAGTTTTTGATGTAGTGTTCCATGATTCGTTGTTTGCGTATAACACCCAGTGCTCCATGCAGAACGTGCCCTCTTTTAATTTAGGCTTCACTCCTCAAGCAGAATACTGTATGGTAAGCTTGACTCAATAGTCTTGGTAGCTAGCTAGGACTTATCCTTGACTTAGAGGGAAGACCCCTGGGTGATGAGCTATGAAATTGGCCAGATAAATACAGGATTATGTTTGAGTGATGTTTTTTGAATAACTATTTAATATGAAATGCTAATGAGATTAATTAAGAACAGTTGTCCCACACTATCCATCTACAAACAGGTCAATTGCCATGTCCAACACCACATAAAAGTTCTTTCTGTATGTCTCTAGCACACTATGTTTTTCTTCCAAAAAATAATAATAGTAAAATCTCAGTTCAGTCTATATAAGCATCAGCACATTTTGGGGGCTATTTGATTATAGGAGTGTTTTAGGATGCAGAGGACATTATATAACCTGAAGTGTTTCCAGAACAATGTGTATCTGGACTATGGCAGTAAATAATACCACTCCCCAAAATCACTCCAAAACAAGCAGCATAAGACTAATATCCTCACATTAAATGTGATGGTCAGCTAAGGGATGCCCAGATAGCTGTAAAACATTTCAAGGTGTGTCTATGAGGGCATCTCTGAAACAGAATAGCATCTGCATCAGTATACCAAGTAAAGATCTGCCCTCACTGATGAGGATAGACATTATCCAATTCACTGAGAACCTGATTAGAACAAAAAGCCAGAGAAAGGGTGAATTCACTTTCTGAGCAGAGTCATCCATCTTCTCCTGCCCTCAAACATAGGTGCTTCTGGTCCTTGGGCTTTGGGATTCAGACGAAGACTTAAGCCATTGACCCCCCAGAGTCTTAAGATTTCAGACTTCAGCTGAATTATACTACCAGCTCTTCTGATTTTACAGCTTGCAGACTGTGGGACTTTTAGGGCTTCAAAACTATGAGTCAATTTCTGTAATAAATGTCTGTTTGTCTGTCTGTCTTTCTGTGTTTCTCCTCTCTTTCTGCCTGTCCCTATCTCCCTCCCTTCCTCCCTCTCTCTCTATATAAACACATGTATATAAGAAAAAAATATATTCTGTCTCTTTGGAGAACTCTGCTTAATACACTAAGTTAATTTACATTTGTGTATAACCAACATACAATTACTGATCACATATTTAGAAAAGCAATAGATGGTTTATGTTCCTCATGTATTTAAACCTAAGCCAGTTGTATTGATTAATGCTACTAACCTTCAAGTACTATTTTTTCACCTTTAAATATTAGAAATGTTATGAAGAAGAAGTTATTTCTTCAAGCTGTGTGTAATGTTCTTTACATATTTCAAAGATTATTTAACTCTCTTAAGGTATAGTAGAAACCTCACAGTGTATGTATGTGTGCGCATGTGTGTCCATCTATTAAGAGTAATGGTGTCGAGTGGCGCCTGGGTGGCTCAGTCGTTAAGCAACTGCCTTCAGCTCAGGTCATGATCCCAGGGTCCTGGGATCGAGCCCCACATCGGGCTCCCTGCTCGGCAGGAAGCCTGCTTCTCCCTCTCCCGCTCCCCCGCTTGTGTTTCCTCTCTCGCTGTCTCTCTCTGTCAAATAAATAAATAAAATCTTTAAAAAAAAAAAGAGTAATGGTGTCGGAAATCCCCATGTGAAAGGCACTGTCTGAGACACTGAGGATGAAGAGGTAAACAGGCTAGACGAATGCTCTTTTTTCAGCGAGTGGATAGACTGGTGTGGGAAGACCAATAATACAAATATAAACAAAACAAACAATCACATACATACAGCTGAGGTTATTTCAGATAGTGGTGATTATTATTATTGTAAATGGGAAAAACAAGAACAGGAGGTCAAGGGTTACATGGCTGAAAATTACATCTTGTGTAAAGGATGGATGAGAGGGAGAGGGAGGTAGTGAGATAAAGGTGGATAGATATGAAGGGAGCAGGAGGTGGTTGAGCAAGGTCCTAAATGATGAGAAGGAAGTAGCCATGTGCAGATCTGGAGCACAGTGTGCATTACACACCTAGCACCCATGTGTTTATTGAACTAATTTGAATTTTACGCCAGACTGAAAGACCAGGGTAATGATACTACATGATGTGCTCAATATCTCATAGCATTGATTAATGACTTAATAGCAGAGCCAAAAACACTACTAAGAAGGAACATTACAGTACAGGTACAACATTTTTAGACACTGTTTTTCTCTAGGAATATGTTCTGGATGTGAAGGATCTGCACATATCAATGTATGAGTGCATCTTTACCAACTATTCATACTTTGTGTTTGTGGTACAAAGTAAATAATGTATGTGATGCCTAGGGTATTTATTCAAGGAAAGGTAGATATTTTTCTGATGTGGAAATATGAATTGGCTTTGGGATCAGAAACGGTTGGTCTTGAATTTGGACTTGGCTTTATGGTAGTCATGTCCTTTACAAATAGTTTAACTTGATGCCCCACTTTCTCATCTCTAAAATGGGACTACTGACACTTTACCTTAGGTCTTTTGGACAAAATGCATGAGATAAGGCTTATAAGAAACTTACTTTATTGTCTGGTCCATTACTTGGTGGTAATAGTGGTTATAGGTCGCATTCATATGGAAAGAGTCACAAAGCTTTGTAGTATTATTGAATGCAAGACAAGATCTTACAGGTGTAGTTGAAAATTTTTCTTCTCTGATTTCCCCTCTGTAACAGATACATACTATATAGTTATTTTATCTGATACTGTTTGTATCTATAGTTACAGAAAAGTTGTTAGTGCTCAACAAATTGCATCATTTGCTAAATGACATGCTGCATCACATGCTAAATCGATCAACTTGCCCAAATTTGTCTAATTTTATAATTAGATAAAAATATATAGATACGAGAATGTGAGAAGGAAAACCTACATTAACATTACTCCATTAAAAAATGTGGATCCAAAGAAATTTTTAAATTAATTTTTTTAATTAAAAAAATAAAAAATAAATTAAAAATGTGTATCCATCAGTAGCCCCAAAACTCAGTATAAGGAAGAATACCTGTAATCTCATTCCTCATTAATAGAACCACAGCTTGGACTTTTTATATTTTATAGTTTTTCTGTTTTGTCTTGTTAGTAGATTTATGGTTTTCTGAGTAATACTGTGGTGAAAAAAGTAGCAATACCCCCTGAAGAAAGCAAGGATGGTGAAGAGGTGTAGACTACATCATCTGAAGTACATTTGGTGGTATCAGACAAAAAAATCAAACATGGCATTGGAGGGCATGATAGCTGATTACACATTTGTAAAGATACAATAGAGAAAAATTACTGAGATTATCCTGTGTAGCTATAAAGGTCAAATTAGTATCAACTGCAGGAAGTTTCAGGCAAACTTTGACTAAAAATTAAAGTTGGATCACAAAAGAATGGGCTCCTTTTTAGAAACTAAATCCTGGAAATGTTAAACAAGATGAGGTAATCATCCATTAGAAAAGTCATAATTGGACTTCCTGCTCTGGGTTCTAAATTGGACTGTATAACACCTGCAACCCATTCAAATTAAGAAATAAGATGTAAACAGTTAATTTGAGCTCAGACTTTTTCATTCTTTGATTAAATCTTGGGAAGCCTAAAATTTCTCTCCTCTTCTGGACCAGTGAATCTGAAGTAACATAGGATGGGGAGTGTTATTAGCCCTCTGCAACCTGCCTGCTGTATTCAGTTGTCTGTGTCTGAAACAAGAGAGACCAAGGAACAAAGTTACCTCTCTACTCTGATATTTTCCAACACACTTAGAATTAATTTTAGCTAGGAAAAATTTCACTGGAATTACTAAAGAGTAAATAAAGTTACTTCCTTTTAGCATTAAAAGACACTGACTTTGTCTTCACCAGTTGCAAAACCTAGATGAATGCCTGTGTCTCAGATCACTTCTCCTATATACCAGCATTAATAAAGGTACCATTCATGTTCAATACAGATAATGCAATTCTAAACTAAAGTTGGGAAGTTTATTTTTTTCCCCAGTATAAGAGCTTGGGAAAATCATAAGAAATTAGTGATTTTAGAGTAAATTATAACTCAAAATCAGTGTTTCTTATTTCCTATGACTGTTAAAAATCCTATGATTTTCTTAGGAAGAAAAAGATTAAGTGTATGTGTGAGTTTTAAAATTCTTTTTGAATGCTATTTCCAGTGAAACTCACACTTATCTAGATACCTGGATATTTAAAACATATCAGCCCTCAACTTATTTATTTATTTATTTATTTAGATTTATTTGTCTATTTTAGAGAGGGGTGGGGGGCAAAGGTAGAGAGAGAGAATCCTCAAGCAGACTCCCTGCTCAGCACAGAACCCAATGTGAGGATCGATTTCAGGATCCTGAGATCATGACCTGAGCCTAAATCAAGAGCCAGACGCTTAACTGACTGAGCCATCTAGGTGCCCCTTGACTTGTAAATATAAAAATTATTTACTCTACTGAATTCATAAAAAGTAATTATTGTTTTTGCAGAGTTAGATAAAATTGATTTCATATGTTGAAAGAGGAGTCAATATTTACTACTGCTTATGTAACAAATCGATTTTCAAAAAGAAAGATGAGTAGTTTAAATTCTAATCCTTGTGTCAATGTTGATTCTTATATACCATTGGACCAAATATATTCTGAGGACAATAAGATAAATGTTCCTAAGTAAATGATTCATATGCATTTTTATTATAGTGGGTGATACCATCAAAAATACTTATAATAGTAAAGTAATAAATTTTCAGAAACATAGCAACAACAAAAAGAATATGAATGTAATACATACATATATATGCAAACTGTCAGCTCTAAAATTAT
This sequence comes from Mirounga leonina, assembly GCF_011800145.1. Classification (NCBI taxonomy): domain Eukaryota; kingdom Metazoa; phylum Chordata; class Mammalia; order Carnivora; family Phocidae; genus Mirounga; species Mirounga leonina. The sequence goes on along the minus strand of NW_023270305.1, from coordinate 33,921,924 downwards.
CATATAATATTTTAATATTTAAAAATTTAAGATTTCATTTTGAGGATATCTCTGTACTTCCTGTATTTTTTGTTGTTTTTCTTTTCTTCTCTCCTTGGCAGTTTCAGGTCCCCTGCAGGAACCAGTCAGATGCCAAAACCAGCAATCTAGCTGAGACACTTTATATTTCTTTTTGGATCATTAAAGATAAAAATACAGGATATTTCAGTGCCGTAAAAGCATTTTTGTATAAAATTAATGTAGTGGAAACATCACTGTCATTTACCAGTCTTGTGAATTACCAGTAGACAATTTAGTTACCTTAATGTGCACAGATTTGAGATTGTACGTCTCTAATGAGAGTGCTGGTGCCTTCTCTGCATGTTTATTGAAAGGATTAACGATAAGATAGACTTTAAAACACTGATCACAGTGTTTTGATTCATCCATTTGTAATATATTACTTTAGTTTGAAGCAGAAAATAAAATATCTCAGGGGAAATATAATGAAGTTACACATGATTAAGCCTCTGCTTTGCCAGGACTATAACAAGGTGCCCACCTTTATGTACCAAAATTTAAGATGCATTGCACAGGCAGAGAAACTGAATTTGGTCCTTATGGAGAAAAGTTTTCCAAGAAAAAGAGCTGTCTTACGACATGATGAATTTTCATGAGGCAGGGAGGGGTGATGAATTTATTTCCTTGAAGCTTCAATTTTCCAGGATCTGTTAGGGAGAAGAAAAAATATGTCAATTATTTTAACAAAGAGAGTTCAAATCAAAGAATTTTTAATCAAGTATTAAGAAACTGACAAAGAAACAAAAACATAGTGACAGAAGTATCTCATAGGTAATACCTTCAGAAAAAAGTTACCATCCCTGGAGCAGTAGCAACGAAGCAAAGAGGTGGAGGTAGTTGAAGTGTAAGGCATGGAAGGGAGGCAAGGAGTGTCACCAGTGACAAAGGGCTCACCCTTTGGGTGCTTTAGCCCGTAGATCAGCCGAAGTCCTTTTGGTTTGAGCAAATAGTTCTTACTACTTGCAGCAAGTAAAGGAGACAGGGAGATAGTTCCAAAAGCACTGTCTCCTAGTGGGGCTTGTGCAGGAAGCTTTTTTTTCAATATGCCAGGGGGGGCAGGGGCAGAAAGCTTTCATATGCATTAGGGAACTTATACATATTCTCTTATTTAGACATGTGAGTTAAATGCTCATGCTTCGCATGTCAGCATGCTAGTACATACATCATTTTGTTCAAGAGTTGCAGAAAATCCTTCCCTTAGGAGGAGATCTTAGTTTTATGAGCTAAAGGTAACTTTGGGACAACTCAGGGGGGCTTCTGCATAGGTCCTCAGTTCCTAACCTGCTCAAACTGGTTTACATAAGGGGCTGTTAGGCTAACTACCTAGTAAGGGGCTCTCACTTAGAACACCTAGCTGGGTGTCTCCTTGGTGAGAACTGCTGCTCTGGAAAACAAAAGACATTCCTTTCCTGCTTTTGTCCCTTCCCCCTCTTCTCTTCTGCCAACAGCTTTCAGACCTCTGATTTGAGTAAGTTCCTGTTGCATCCTAGCTAACAGTAGTACTGTTTTTGTGAGTGTTGGAAATACTGCAGACAGGAATCCTCAGTTGAAGGCATGGAACAAACTGCAACTGCAGAGTGAAAAAAGCATCACTGGGGTGAGGCTGGCAGGAACAAGCAGACAGGAAGGAGCATGTGACTCCTCCCTCTTTCTGTCTTCCCTTCTCCCTTTGCTGCCTTCTTAAAGACAGTGTAACTGGGAGCCACTGGCAGAGGAGTCGGATAATTTTCAGTTTCTGTACCAGCCAAGTATGTAAATGTGGGTTTGAATTTGAGAGATGATAATATAACAAAAAGCACAAGGTTGATGAGAGATCACCCGGAATGTGCTAAAACATGATTCTCAACTTTCTCTATGATTGAAATCATTTGGGAGTCTTGTGAAAATACAGATGCCATGTTCCAGCTCCCAGGGTTTCTGATTTAGTCTGTTTAGCTTAGGGATGTGCAGGTTAGCTAGTATTTCAAATGATTCTAGTTTAGATGCACTTTGAGAAGGAATTGTTGTTTCATAGGAACTTCAAGACTGGATGGTGGCATGAGGTAAACCAGTTCACACTTGATTTTTTTTATCATTCTAACTGTAAAGGCAAAAATTAAGCAATCCAAGTTTTATTGGTTCTCCTCAACTTATAAATAAATAGATCTTAAGTGAAATATTAATGTTGTACCTTGGTTGTTTGTGGTACAGTATGTATTTTAAAGTCATCAGTGGTTTTGAAATCACAGACTTTAATCAATAATTCTGAAATATTAGTGGTAGCTTATAGCAGTTATTCAGGTTGCATTTTGCATTATACAGGCCTGTCTCAGATTTTTAATTATATGTAGGGACAAGGAATGCTTAAATTAGTTAAGCTCATATTTTTACCTTTGGCCTATATATAAGGAGAAAAGGGGAGGTCCCTAGATGGGAGCACAAATCCCACAAATTTATAATTCCTCTGATTATTGAAGATTAACAGAGAGAGATAAAAGGAGCTCATTTGGGGGCACCTGGGTGGCTCAGTCGTTAAGCGTCTGCCATCGACTCGAAGTCAAGCAAGTCTCGCATCGGGCTCCCTGCTCAGCAGGAAGCCTGCTTCTCCCTCTCCCACTCCCCCTGCTTGTGTTCCCTCTCTCGCTGTGTCTCTCTCTGTCAAATAAATAAAATCTTAAAAAAAAAAAAAAAAAAAGGAGCTCATTTGGCAGCCCGTGAGTCTTCAGTGGGCTCCAGGTTATACAGTGATTCTGTCAGAAGCCCCATCAGCGTTTGCAGTACTATTGGGGTTTTGGTAGGGAACCCAAAGAAAGGTGTATAGGTGGTGCTGGAGCTTTTCTCATCACATGCTAGACATCTCTGAACATTACTTAAATATCTAATTAAGTCATGGTGTTCAAATTCATATAGACATCACCCTCACAAGAATATTTTTAATTCATCTTAATATTACTATAAGGTTTCCTTAAATGTTGTGCTTACTTACTAATTTAATCAGTATTCTTCTCCAGCAGCTAGAAGCCCAAGAGGATTTTTTCCCCTGGTCCTGGTTCATTTAATCCATAAAGTTTCTTCTGTTTTCCAGTGAATACTACCCATACTTTTTAGTATACTTAGTGTGAGGTACTGTTCTTAGCATGAGATAAAGACTAAGAAATACCATCTTTTAAGCAGAAGTCCATAAGTAGGATCTGGGGTAAAGATGGAGCTGGAAATCACTCCAGTGGCATCAAGGTTGCTTAAAAATCCATCTTTTCCCAATAAGCAGTCATTATGTAGCAATGTCCTTGTGTCAGGTGGGTAGTGATCAAAAATCATGAAAAAAAAAATAGCCTGTGTAGCCTGTGTGTTCTTCTTCAAGGACAGGAAGATTATTCTTCATTAAGAAGAATCTAATGTGAAGGAGAAGTGGGGAAGTTAAAAATAACAAGCATGGGGGCACCTGGGTGGCTCAGTTGGTTAAGCGACTGCCTTCGGCTCAGGTCATGATCCTGGAGTCCCAGGATCGAGTCCCGCATCGGGCTCCCTGCTCAGCGGGGGGTCTGCTTCCCCCTCTGCCCTCTTCCCTCTCGTGCTCTCTGTCTCTCATTCTCTCTCTCAAATAAATAAATAAAATCTTAAAAAAAAATAACAAGCATGGGTAAATTACTTAAATGCCATTTATAAGTAGAACAGGGTCAGTGGCATATTTTAGAAAGCACATGGACTAGTGATTTAGACACAGAAGTTTAAATCTCAGCTCTGTAAATTTGGAAAATTATGTAAGGTCTCATTGTATTTGAACGTACATGAGGCCATGGGTGTAAGGTACTGATTGCCAACTCTAGTAAATATTAAGTGCTCAGAATTGTTCACTAGAGTGGCAGTGTTGACGAAGACAGTGATGATGATGTAAAGTTAAAGAATTGGAGACAGACCACTAAACCATCAAACTATTCCTAAACTGTACTGTCCTCAAAACTCGAAGTCAAGACCTGTATGATCTAACAAAATTTGATACCAGAGTTCCACTTTGAATTGTGAACCCGTTTAATACTGTCATGTCTGCACTCCTGCCATTCTTGTTTCTCACATAAAATGAAGTTCTTTCTGTAATCTGTCTTTTCAGGACAGATTGTTTTTCATTGTTATTATTCTTTAAGCTTTCTTTTACTATCCTCATAATATTCCCTCTGAAATTCATGCATCTTCTGGAATGGTTATATCATAGATAACAAATTCAACCTATATCCCCAGTCTTTTTCAGAATGCTCACTCCATTTCTTAGTACCTCCCAATTATATAAAACCTAGTTTGTCCTTAAATAACCAGAAGGAAAATAAATTAACCAATGTGATTTTTTAAAGTACAGAAAGGGGGTAGAATTGAGCATTCTTTATATAGAAGACTGAAAATTTTACCGTAAATGACTTGAACTATATATCATATGTGAGGTTTTAGAATATCTT
>NW_023270305.1:33850656-33917427 GCF_011800145.1 Mirounga leonina | reverse complement strand
AGCGATATTGAGCACTTTTTCATGTGTCTGTTGGCCATTTGGATGTCTTCTGTGGAAAAATGTCTGTTCATGTCTTCTGCCCATTTCTTGATTGGATTCTTTGTTCTTTGGGTGTTGAGTTTGATGAGTTCTTTATAAATTTTGGATACATTTCTTGTTTTAATTAGCTCCCCTTCAAACGAGTAAGATATTAAGGTGTACTTTCAGTCCTTTGTTCTTAATGTATTTTTCACTGGTTTATTATTCTCTGAGAACTTGACTTAAAAAAAAAAAAAGTATTGATGCTGAGAGGGAGAAAGCAATTTTTGAACAGGAGACACTGCCAGGGAATAGCCCATAACCTCCTATGTAGTACTCTTTTTGAATAGATAAATTATAAAACCTCTGAGATGGAGCTCCAGGGAGGGAAAAGAATCCTTCCCTGAATTCTTCATTCTATGCAGATAATGACAAGAAAAGTGTGCAGGTTACACTGTTCACCTAGAGGTGGCCAGAAAACTTTACTTAATCCCTCCTTTTTTATGCATTTTATGCCAGAGCATATATTAGGTTGTTAACATGTTATCTTACTTATTCCTCAAATAGTAGGATGATTATTCCTCAATTTGTAGGATTACTACAAAGCAAGTAACCATTTCATTGCACATCCTACAGAAAAATAAATTGTCTGTGATAAGCAGTGAAATGTGTCTGAGATCACTTCTGTCCACTTTTTTTTCTTCTAAAAATACCAATATAATTCATTATAGACTCCTTCTTGGATCATGTGAGTGGAGGAAAGATAGAATAGGAAGGGAACTCCTTTGGATAAACTAAGGTATTCTTTCCCTAGCACAGGGTCCTGAGATAGGGTCTGACACAAAAGCAACACTGTGAGTCTGGTAAACTAATTAATAATTTGAATTTTTATTTTGTGTACAAAATAGAAACATTAAAATATTTATAATAAGAGACTGATATTATTTAAAAAGCAAATGAAAGGTAGCAAAACAATGGAAGAATGTTCTTTCTAGACTAATGGGAGACACAGTTTTTTTTTTTTTCATATCTAAGCAGGTTATAAAGGTGAAGTAATATTGTGGAAGTGATATTGCAAAACTCTTGTTATGGAAACATAAAGAAAGAGGGAAAATACAGCCAGTCATACCTGACGACTTTGCAGCTTTCTATGGATCACCTAATAGCCGTCATAAATGTATTTTGTATAAATTAAAAAAACTTACTTCACATATGTCCTCCTCTTCTAACATTAATCTAAACAATATTTTTTGAATGACATCATAATCTCAAGCTACCAGGACTGAAACCTGGATTTATCTTTGATCTCCAGTCACCAAGGCTATTTTTTTATCATACCCCTCAATTATTTCCCGTTTTCCATTTTTCCTACCAGCAGCTCAAAACCTGGGATGATCACTGCACTCTTGACAATTTCATGACTTCCCAGCTAGCCTGTCTCCTTGTCCCATTCCAGTCTACACCCCATGATCTTTTTGTTCTAACTTCTAAAACCCCTCTTTCTTTGGTCACTCCTTTTCCTTAAAACTGCAGTGGCAACATGACACATAGGAAAAAGAAATTCTTAATATTCTCAGCAAAATGAAATCTGATCATGATGAAGTCACTAGATCTGACTACCAATTTTCAGGAAACACAAGGAATAGATGAACCTGTTATATGTGTGTGCATGTGCTCACACACATGTACACACACACTCATTGAGATGCAGTTAGCAAAACCCAGGCTCTGAGAAATTCTATAGACAAATGATTAGTTTTATTCAACAATTCCAATGCATAGAAGAGAAAGAGTGAGCGAGAGAGAGAGAAAAGAGAGACTCTGAGGAAAGGGAGAAACCATAAATTAAATACCTGTAATAAATATATTCAGCCAAGTGCAGTGCAGAGACCTGATCTGGGTTCTGGTTCAAGAAAATAAACTTAAGATATGTGAAGTCTGAACACAGACTGAATATTTATTGATACTCAGAATGTATTGTTATTTGTTTTAGGGGTCATGTTTAAATATTTATGCCAGAAATCAGAAGATGTGTAAAGATATATAAAATGTGCATCAAACTAATCTAGCAGAGGAAGGACCTCTGTCTGAATCTAGATGAATGGTTTTCAATCATCTTTATGCATTAGAATTACCTGCAAGATGATTGCTGGGTTCCATTTCTAGAGTTCATGATTGAGTGTGTCTAAGGATGGAGCCTGAAGATTTGCATTTCTAACAAGTTTGTGGGTGATGCTGATGCTGCACACACATTTTGAGAATCATTCGACAGATGACACAACATTGTCCATGGGTTGATGGTTATTGAGGCCAGGACGTAGGCGTATGGGGCTTCACTAAATCCTTCTTTCTACTTTTGTATGTGTTGGATATTTTTTATGTTTTGAAAAGCCAAAAAATATCCAAAATGTGTTGATCATATTAGAATTCAGTATACTATTTAACTGAGAAAGAGGATAGTGATTGGGAGGGGCACCGCAGGGACTTTTGGATGCCTTTATGTTCTATTTCTTGACTTGGGAAAAATTTACATGATATGTTCACTTTGTGATAATTCACTATGCCTTGTGTTATCATGTTATCCTTTAATAACATGTCTTTTAAAAAAATCCTATAGCATTTATCTCTGTTATTTTTTCTGGTATGATAAATACATAGATAATATTTGTAACATATTTCAGAGATTACAGAGATGAGGAAAATGAGCAATGGCCAAAAACTACAGCAAACGTAGATGGATGGATGGGTGGATGGATGGATGGATAGACAGACAGATATACTGTGATTTTTTTACTTACTGAAATTGAGTGCCCTTGAGAATATTGGGGAGCGATACTTAACTGGGGAATATAATCCAAGTTTATTCCATCTTTAGAGCTGATAGCATCTCAGAGCACCCCTCTGCATCTGCAACTTTCTGGGTGAGCATGTAAAGGTATTTCCATTTTTATAAGAAAACATTAATACATATGTCAGCCAGCATGGCATTTCTCCTCTCCCCTTTACAGCAAAGTAGTTCAAAAGTGTTCATTACACTTGTGCTCTCCCATACTACTTTCATCTCTTACATTCTTCCCTGTAGTCTCTCATCCCTATCATTCCACTGACATTGCTCATCAAAGATAATAAGGAGGGCCATGTTACCAATTCTGATGGTCATTTCTCAGTCTTCCTCTTATTTGAACTATGGCAGCATTTGATACGTGTATTCATTCCCTCCTTTCTGGACACTTTTTGGTTCCCCTCTTTTCTCACTGGACAGTCCATCTTAGGATCACTGGCTAGTTTTCCTCATCTTTTTAATTTCTGAAATTTGGAGTGTGCTGAGATAGAGTCCGTGGACCTTTTATTGTCTGTTTGTTTTATTCTGTTGGTATATTTGCCACCATGACTTTAAATTCCATCTACGTGGTGATGACTTCAAGATGGGTATCTCCATGGCTTATCTCTCTTTTGGGCTCTTGATTCATATATTCAAACACATACTATCAACATTTCTGATTAGATTGTTCAGAGGTAATCCCAAATGTATCTTGTGCAGAACAAATTATGACTTTAAAAGAAAAATCTCAAAACTATCCATCCCTCAGTTTTCCACCTTAGTAAATGATACCACTAGTTTTGTGTCAAGTCAGGTGTCAAGTCAGACACTTAGACTTTATCCTTGATTTCTCTCTTTTCAGAACCAAAATGCTATAATCAATTTTATCAGAAAGTTTTACTTTGATGAATGGAACAGAAATATAGAAAACTATCCTAGGCACTCACTCTGCATATCCTAGACAATGAGCTACATGGTTATGAAGATTCATTTTTTCTCCAAGTAGGAATGGTCTCATGTTTTCCTTCCCTAAACAGAAGGATTGTGATTTTCAGTAGCTCTCAAGGTGAATGAATGCTGGGTAGTTGGTATTCCCAAACACCTGTGAAAAGCTGGCAGGCAATATGGACTGTGTGGCATCCAGATCATTTGTTTTCCTTTTTGAAAAAGACTAACTTCTTGTAAGAAGGAATAGTAACAGGAGTTGTGAGGTGCCTTCACTAGAAAGCATATCCACCCTGTGAGTTCAGCCCTGGCGCCAGGACTTTTTTCCATGTGTTCATTGGGGAATTATGCTTTCGTTTCTTGCACACGACACTGGCTTTTTAAGTTTCACCATTCAAGTCTGTCCCTGAACCCATGTCAAGTGACACCATAGAATTCTTCCCCTTACCTTTTAATATGGGAGGTGGCTAATAACAGATCACCCACTTTGCCACCCAAATGGCAACCATGGAGGGACCCTTCTTACAAAATGCTTGTTAGTTCTGGTTCCAAAATATATTTCAAATGTGTCTATTATATCTCTACTGACAGCCTCATGTGCCAAACTACTATCCTCTTCCTGCATAATTGCAAGTATTGCTGGTTTTCTTACTTTCACTCTTATCTTTCTGAAATCAAGAAGGGCTCCTGAGGGAAAGGGGGATTAGAGAAGGGCTTAAGTTTCTAGGGTTGTCACTCAGCAGCATGATGGGTTAGAGAGCTCAGAAGAGGTCAGTAGTGGCCTGCGCCTTTTATAGGTTTGTCTTATTTATGGCTAGCAGATGTTGGGTGCAGTTTTGTGTTTTATGCAAAGCAGGCAGACACTAAATGGCTGAAATTACTTATTTGGGCTATTTTTAAAGCATTTGGAAGCATAAAAATTTGAGTCTGGCACCAGTGGACTTTTGAGCTAATAGTCCTAAACTGCTGTGAAGAAGTAAACAACATAGGGCCAATATACAGGGGCCATCCTCAATCCATTTATATAGCACATGAGCATTATGATACATGCAAGCTCTTAACTACATTCTACTTCCCTTTTTATGGTAAATGGAACAACTGCTGGAGGGTGTCTTGCATGGGGCTGCTTCTTCCTGTGCAAACATTATTTCCGAAGTTTGATATTGAGGGCCTATATAAATCTGGTCCAGCTATAGACAAACAGATGATATATAGATAGACAAATAGACAGATTATACCATGTAAATTCCATGTAACCTGGTTAAGGTTCATTGACTACAGCCATTTCTGGTTTAAAACTCACTTGTATTCAGATTATTTTTGCTCTCCCTCCCTCTCACTTGTGTTGATTCTAACTTTGAAGCTTACATAAACTAGTGTCATAGAGTGCATGTCCACTTCTCAGTCTTGATCAGTAGTGCCCAGCATTAATTTACCTCCCCCCCGGTAGGCAAAAGTGATTGGGATATAAATTAATCTGAACTATAGGATAATTTTTTTAAAAGTTATGCTTGTTGTGCATTTGTGTTTGTGTCTTGTGAAAATAATATCTGCACTGTATTTATTTTATATCCCACTTTTGTTCCCAGATTCCTCTTCATGGAATGCCTACTTTCTTCCTCTGCCCCTCAAGTACCTCTGGCCACTCTGTATATCTCCAGAAGCTTTCTCTGCCAACCCAGCTCTAGAGAAAACCACCTTTTGAGTTGCTACAGAAATAATCAGTTTTACCCCTTATTCATTACTTTTGCTCTACAGTCTACTATTGTCAAACAAGATACGTGCATATTCTGTCTCCCTTTGCAACATCCACCCATTCATTCAAGTATATTTATTCAATGCCTGCTATGTGTCAAATACTGTCTTGTGCACTGGGAATATAGCAGAATGCAAAAAAGCAAAAAATTTCTTTGTTCTTGGAACTTCTGTTTCAGTGTCAACAGGAAGATAATGATCATGATAAATAAGTAATTATATGTGGTATGTTAAATAGGGATACATGCTAAGGAGAAAATAATTAGACACTAAATGAGAATTGGAGGTATCAGGTGAAATTTTTTAATGTGATGACTGGAGTGGGTTCACTGGAAGGTGAGAATGAAGCAGGTGAGCTTGCTAAGCAGATAGTTTGGGGATAGGCACATCAAATAAAGGAAACAGCAAGTTCCAAGTCCTGTAGGTGAGCTATAGCTGGAGTTTTTGAGAAACAACAAGAATCTCAGCGTGCAGAGTAAGCATGGAAGAGGATAAAGGATATAAAGTCAGAGAGGCAGTTGCAGGGGGTAAGGGGAAGGCATGCAGAGGATTTTAGAGCACAGATAGGCATTTTTATTTTGAGTGAGATGGGAAAACAAAAAAGAAGACTTATATAATTTGATTCATGTTTTAAAAGGATCCCACTCTGCTGGGAAGAGACTGTAAAGGGAGAAGGTCAGAAGGGGACCAGGTTGGAAGCCTTGATACCTGGTTGTCGAGGTATGAGATGAAGGTATGCTGGACCAGAGTAGTAGCAGCATTTGGTAGTGAAACAAGGTCAGGATTTGGATATATTTGGAAGTAGAGCTAACAGGATTTGATGGTAAATTGTGTGTGAACTAGGAAGGAAGAAGGGGAATGAAGAATAAGACCAAAGTTTTTGACCTGAGCAAACAGAAGCATCTTTTGTTCTCATTTTTTAATTTCTTCCCCAATACCCAACATTTCCCGCATCCCCTATTAGAATTGTATCTGATTGCCAGCTAAAGTGCCCACAGTCTGTTTGACCCCATGCTGCTTACTGTCTCCCCTCTTCCTCTCAGAGCACTTGAAATCTTAAACTCAGTGTGTCTAATTTGAACTGTCTAGTTTTATCCTCTTGATTAGAAATGTACCTGTCCAGTTGACCTCCCCTTTTAGCCTGATCTCTACTCCTTTGTCCAAGATACATCTAGTGTTGATGTTTGGTACAGGGATCCAGTTTCAGTTAGGCCCCCTGTACCAAACTTGCAAGTAGCTCATTGTCAGCATCAAATGCCCATTTTTATCAATAAGGATGAAATTAGGAAGAAACAGATAGTGAAAATAAGGTACAAGATTCAAAGGACATTTTTTTAAATTCCCTTTTTGTAGCTATTAAATCTGGAAAGTCCCACCACCCAAATGAGATAGCTACACTTAGGTGAACACTAATGAAAAGCAATAGTATCCTTGAAATCCATACCGCTTTACTTTTTGCCTATCCAAACAAGTGTTCCTAGTACATTCTCACTTCATTGCTTCTGCTAATATTCTCCTCTGTGTTTGTGTGAGCACTGCCCATCATGGAGAAACTTCCTATAAATGTCAATAATGATCCATGAATTTTTATAGGACTCTTTCCCTAGAGAACTTATTTGACACTCTTTCACACTGCTTAGTATTAGTTAGTTTTCTATGTGAGTATATGTCTGGCTTCTCCATATTTCATAATCTGCTCTGTGAGGGTATGGACTTTGATTTCTCCATAATGTTGTGCACAAAACCAATGGCCGATAAATACGGACTGAAGTAAGTTCATTTCTTTGTCTCACCAATTTCCTTTAGTTTAGCTTTTTTGTTGTTGTTGTTCAAGGTTGTGAAAAAGAAAAAGTCAATTTGTATTGTCTTTTTTTCCTAAAAATGACCCATGCCCTCCATGCAGCTTCTCCTCCCTGTAACCAGTTAAGAAAGTCCTCAGTGAAGTTCTTCCACCCACTTGGAAGTCCATCTCATATCATCTGACTATTAAACCATTGAATAAATAAATATTAAAAGTGCAAGTAACCTTAGAGGATGAATCTTTTATCCTATTTGGGGAAAATTCTATAACTGCACTGCCCAATTCAGTAGCCACAGGGCATATGTAACTATTGAAATATACCAGATTCATATTTCAAGAGTAACTGAAATTCCCATGGAATTTCAAATACTTAGTGTAAAAACATTTAAAAATCTCATTTTATATTGTTTATGTGGTATAATGATAATATTTTAGATATAATGGGTTAAATAAAATACATTATTTAATTAATTTCTACTTTTTAAATTCCCTTTTAATGAGATAGCCAGAAAACTTATAATTACATATGTGACTCACATTTCTGGTTCACATTTTGTTTCCTTTAGACAGTGCTATTCCATAATATGAATTGCAGACTGAATACTTGCCATGACAAAAAGCCTACTACTTACCTAAGCAACAGTTCACGCCTCCCCCCCCCCCCCCACATTGTTAGAGAACTCCAGAACTTAAATATGTCTTCCTTATTGGGTACAAAATACCCTACCTTAAAATTCAAATCCATAGATTCTAATGATGGTCTTTCCATTTACAAAGCCAGCTACACTTTTCAAATATGCCAACTTCATGTAATTTATATAACATATTAACAATCTGCATCAGTGTAAGAAACCTGCCAGGTATTATATTTATATTTTACTAGATGCTTCAATCTAATAATTTTTTTTTTAATTTCTGGGACTGTTTTAGGCTAATAGGTGAGCTGTTTGAATTTCAGGGACTGTTTTTAAGCTAATAGGAGAGATAAACCTTAGAGTCTCTGCCAAATGGTAGTGTATGAGTAGGAACCTCCTCCTTTTCTGGCCATTAGATTACTTTGTAGTCTGCACACTGCTTTCTCCAGGCTTCTGTTATTCCTCTCACATTCCTCTGTTTGCCCTGTTGAAATCCTTGTGATACCTTTGTACATTAGGCAAAGGCAAAAAACAGCCTTTGCAAACGTTTCTTCTGCATGATAAATCCCCTTGATTATGGAGGATGAAACAAAGGTACTGTAGAAGAACAAAGATCAATTCAATTAATTAAAAAAAAAAATCAGCAGCTCAGATTCAACCATCAGGTTGGTTTCTCCCAACCATGTTCCAATACATTAACCCTCTTCAAAATCACTACTCATGGTACCTCGAGTGAATATAGACTTTAGGGTTATTTTCTTTCAATCTTAAAGTGTTCTGGTAATACTGACTCCACAGAACTGTGTGACCTTTGTGTGTGCTTTTCTGAAGATATAATTGCTTCCTGAATTCTGGGTCTCACAGTCACAGTGCATCTTGGTTGTAAACCAGAGATATGCAAACTTCATGATTTTTGCTGCTCTGTGGAGATGGAGCAGGATATGAGAAATTCTCTATAATTGAGAGGAAGTGTATGATTGGGCCTGATCATTCCCTTTGTGTTCAAAACAATGCTAGGTCTTGTTCCAATCTGGAGAGAAGTATAATCTTTCAGGAGTTATCATATCCATCTAGTGTGAGAAGTAGCTAGACCTAGCTAGAAGATAAAGTACATAAAATGTACTGTGGTGATGCAAGTCTCTGAGAATAGTGGAAACAACAGTTGAGACAGTTGACAGTCCTGTACACTTGAGAAGTACTTTTGGTTAATATTGTGATTTTCTATATACAATTTAATTTGTCCATCTCAATTATTATAGCAGATGATTTTGGTCTTATCATTAATACTATTATAGAAAATATTAACAATTTGTAAATTCAACCACAAATATGTTGATAGTAGGAAAAGGCAACAAAGTTGACGTGTGGTGGAACTGTGCTGTACTAGGTGTCTCTAGATCATCCTCACTCTTTAAATATGCCTCTTGGGACTGGCTACTTCTATTTTTGTTTATTATTTTTCAGTGAAATAAGCATAAGTTATGAAGATAGGGAAAGAACGAAAATGGAAGCTAGGTCTCTAGGTATAACAACTGGTATTCAGGGAGTGAAGGGATATAGTGCGTAAGAATATGAGGACACTTTTTCTCTGAGCAAGAGTAGAGACATGGAAAAACAGAAGTGTGATTCACCAGACATAAGTATGGCTTCATGTTGATGCTTAAGAAAAACATGTCAGTTCAGATGGGGAAATTTTCCATCAAACCCAGGGTAAAAGAAACATTGTTTTTAGAGGAGGGGTGTTGTCTGGAGATTTTGGAGTGAGATCTGTTTCACTTAGTAGCTCAGAGCTCAGTAGCTTTTGATTTCACTGGCATAATATGACAAATAACACATTTAATGTGGCATTCAAGGGGCTTTGTGGAAGTAGTGGGGCAAAATTATTTTATAAGGGGCCAGTTTCCATCATAGTAGAGGATTTTGAAGCCCCCTTCAACATATGGGACACTTTCTATACAAGGCTTACATTAGTTCATATTTAGCCCAAACTGTTCGAAAACTGAGTCAGAGAAGCTAGTTTTGAAACTGGTGTTCAGGAGCCAGTCACTGTGTCAAGTCTATGGTGGCATGTCTGAAAAGCATGTCCTGTACCAAGTAGCTTAATATTGCCAAATGTGCTGAAGATGTTGCAGCTAAAATCCATAATGCAAAGCTGTAGAAAACAATACCCATACCTCAAGAGCAGGCACTGTCTCCAAGTGTCCAAGTGGCCGTTGATAAATGAATGGAAAAAAAGATGTGATAAAATGGAATGTTACTCAGACATCTTGTCACTGGCAACAACATGGATGGAGCTAGAGAACATATGCTAAGCAAAATAAAGCCAGTCAGAGAAAGACAAATACCATATGATTTCACTCATATGTAGAATTTAAGAAACAAAGCAAATGAAAAAAGGGGAAAAAAAGAGAGAGAGAAAAGCCAAAAAACAGACTCCTTTTTTCTTTTCAGAGAGAGAGAGCAGAGAGTGAGAGCATGCACCAGGGGGTGGGGGGGTTAGGGGGAGAGGAACAGAGGGAGAGGGAGAGAGAATCTCAAGCAGCACACATCGCAATCTCCACACCCAGCACGGAGCTTGATGCAGGGCTCTATCTCACAACCCTGAGATCATGACCTGAGCCGAAATCAAAAGGCGCTTAACTGACTGAGCCACCCAGGTGCCCCCAGACTCTTAACTACAGAGAACAGACAGATGGTTACCAGAGGGGAGGTGAGTGGGCGGATGGGTGAAATAGGTGAAGGGGATTAAAAGTACACTTATCTTGAGACATCTGACTGGCTCAGGTTGGTAAAGCATGAGACTCTTGATCTCAGGGTTGTGAGTTTAAGCCCCAAGTTGACTTAAAAAAAAAAAAAAAAGAGTACACTTATCTTGATGAGTGCTGAGTAATATGTGGAATTTTTGAATCACTATATTGTACTACCCTGGAATTAAAAAAAGAGAGAGATTTTATATATTTGAGAGAGAGAGAGCACAAGCAGGGGGAGCGGCAGGCAAGGAGCTGAGCAAGGAGCCCACATGGGGGATTCCATCCCAAGATACTGAGATCACGACCTGAGCTGAAGTCACATGCTTAACTGACTGAGCCACCCAATTGCCCCTACACTGGAATTTAAAAAAAACAGTATGCAATGTGTCCTTTATGAAACATCACAACAGCTAATTTTGGTTACAGAAATGCAAGCAAAAATTTTTGTGATTCAGTTGAAGAGAAATAGAAAGCAAAGAAATATTTATTGTTATCCATGTAAAAGTAAAGCTATTTGAGAGAAACTGGTGCTGTTTTAAAAATTATAACTGGAGCTAAGCAGACAGTGTCATTGCTTCTAATTT
The DNA here is from genome assembly GCF_011800145.1 of Mirounga leonina. Classification (NCBI taxonomy): domain Eukaryota; kingdom Metazoa; phylum Chordata; class Mammalia; order Carnivora; family Phocidae; genus Mirounga; species Mirounga leonina. Next base: position 33,906,118 of record NW_023270305.1, on the reverse strand, counting down.
GCTAGTATTTAGAGCAAATTGACGTGGAAATGCTAATCCATGTGAAGTATGCATAGCACCATCTCACACTAATCACATGCAATAAGAATGAATGAATGCAGGCATTTGGGGGAAGAAACAAAGAGCAGAACAGATTCTCAAAGGAACTGTGTCAGGGATAGGATCCAGTTATCTGTAGGAAGCATACAGCCAGGTGAAAATTATATATTCTTCCTTTCCTCTTATTAATGATATTCCTAATAAGCCAGGCCTACTGTATGTCAGTCATGATATCCATTAATTTTTGACCAAGGGATTACTAGCAAAAATCAGACCCTGTCTCTAGTTCATGTTACTCCAAAACCCTGTACGTTTGTTTTTTATATAATCCATATCCTCAAAGAGAGAAGTGTTCCTAAAATGTCCACCCCAGCTCTTCGTGAAAGACTAAAATGAGATAAGAAAGTAAGCCTAATTCTCAACTTGATGGAAGAGGAAATGAAATGCAAAATTATTGGATTATATATCAAATATTTTTGTGTCACAGACTATCTTTATCAGAAGCTGGTATAGCTACTGGACCATACCACCAAGCAGTCTATAGCCCTACAAAATTGGTTCCTGGTTTAATACCCTAGTTCCATTTTTTTCCCCCTCTAACTTCAGAGGTCCCTATATTTGCTGCCAAGTAGATTATAATATGAGAAAAGGACATACATCAGGTCATCAGACATTTTCTGACATTATCACCAGTCTTTTGTTTTAGGCTTCCAGTTGATATGTTCTTCCATTTGGCATTATTTATGAAGTGCTTATATTTTAAACATTAAAAGTTTAAAACATTAAAAGTTTTAAACATGAAAGGTAGATCAAGGAAAAGACAGAAAATAATCCTGCCCTTATCAACCCTGTGTTCCGGTGGGAGAGATGGAAGCACATACCATACATGCATGTCAGAGTGATAAGTGCTATGAAGAAAAAAGTAGACCAACATGCTTGATAAGGTGCAAGAGGAATTTTTCTTGAGCAGAGACATGAGAGAAATGATAAAACGAGGATGTGAGGGCCACAAGCAAACACCAGGTGAAGGTTCTGGGTTTGAAAGCAAGTTTGGCTTATTCAGGGAACCCCAAAAAGCCAATGGGGCTGGAGTTACATAAGGAAGAAAATGTTAAGGGAGTAATTCAGAAAGGCATGCCAGAGCCAGGACAAGGAGGAGAGTGGTTTTCAACCCTGGGGAGCTGTAAAAAAAAAAAAAAAAAAAAAAAAAGATCACCCTGGCCTTTCCCCCAGAGAATCTGATATATATGGTCTTGGATAGGTCTGGGGCATAGGTATGTTATCAAAACTGTCCACGTTATCTTAGTGTAAATCCAGTTTGAGAAAAATTGAAGCAGGGTGTGTAGGCCATCTTTCCTTACCTTAAAATGTGATGGAAATTCCTTCCAGAGTTTTGAAAGAGTGAAAAGATTTGATTCCTCTACTGGATGTAAAATTTTGGAAAGACTGACAAAAGTGCAGGCATTGGAAAGATGATCTGGTCTAGAATCAAGGTAATCCTGGAAATGGCTGAATTTATTTTTTTAAGTCTTCACAGTATACATCATTCAGAAAGCAGTAAACAAGAAAAAAAAAATGCACCGTGGACCACTATGTTTGTTGGAAGAGTGGGCAGCAGAAATATGTTTCTCAAAATGTTGGTTGATAGTATGATTCATTTCATATTTTGCAGCTTAGAATTGAATGGAATGATTTTTTTACCCATTGATGATAATTGTTGTTGCTATAGGCATTATTTGAATTTTTTAAAGAATGAATTAAGAATTATAATCCAGGCAATAATTTGTTTTTAATTACACATTCATTTATACTGGCATAATGCTGAAACCATTAATGCACATGTGCACCAGATATCAGCAACCTTGGAAATGTTTTAGTAAATAAGATACAGTTTTGTCTCATATCTTATGCATAAGTAGCCAAAATATTGTGAGATATGTACTGATATCAAGGCAAGTGTAAAAGAAAGGAGAGCATAGAGCATAAAGAAAAAGATCATTCCTTTAAAAAAAAATCAACTTTTTTTAATGCATAAAGAACTCTGTTAGGGCTCTCCAGGGAAACAGAACCAAATGGGTATGATACATATTATATATGACATAGATACATATATATGATACATATGGTACATATATCCTATTTATAAATTATATATATACACATGCCCTAGTTTGAGTCTGAAGGAAGGCCAGAAGGTGCTTTAGAACCAGGAAGAGCCAGTGTTCCAGTTCAAAAGTTACCAGGCTGGAGAATTCTCTTACTCATGGGTCAACCTTTGTTCTATTCAAGCCTTTATCAGATTGGATGAAGCACACCCACATAATGGAGAACAATCAGTTTTATTCAGTCTATTGGCTGAAAAGTTAATTTCATCCAATTACGCCCTCACAGAAGCACCTAGAATAATGTTTGACCAAATACCTGGGTACTCTGTGTCCCATTCTAGTTGACATATAAAATTAACTGTCACAAGAGCTTTAAGGATTACTTTTTCCCACTTATTTCTTAATAAAATCTAATAAATTAAGACTATTGCTAATTAAAAGAAGTAACTATCCAGGGAACAATAGACAATCTTATTTTGAGTGCGGTGAATTTTCGTCTGTTTTGTCTTATGTACTGTAAGGCAAGCGCTATTGCTGCCTCCAGAAAGCGCCTAATGGCTGGGTTACTGATGGTTGGGCACAGGGTGTGCATGGTCATTCGCTGTGTCAAGGTATCAAATTCAGGTCACTAAATATTACACATTTTAAGAACAGCAGCCATTACTAGCGTCCATTTATACAATACACTTTTTGCTATTTCTCTCTCTCTGTATATATACATATCACATATTGTGTGTATGTATAGTGTGTGTGTGTGTGTGTGTGTGTGTTCCAGACATCTCCACAGTAAATGTCTCCAGACATTCCCAAATGTTCCTGGGGAAGAAAATCACTCTAGTTGAGTACCACTGGGCTAGATACCTGAACATGCAGTAGTTTGTCTTACAGGAGAATGCTGAGTCTGGGGAACCCACTGCTTTATAGCCTCCTATTAGTAAGTCTGTCCTTTTCTGCAGAGAAATATTACTTCATTCCTCAAGGTTGTTCATCACAAACACAGAGGTGGCCCAGACAAAGAGCAGTCTGGGCCTTGAACTCAAAATATACCCAACAAGACCGGCTGGAGTACATGAGACTCCAGTGTCTTACGCCACACGTTTGACTATAGCTTTTCATTCATTAATAAGTACCCAGTGAGATAAAAAGCCCCAAATACAGTTCACTTTACTTTGCATTGAAGTTAAAAAATGTAATGTCAAAGATCCTCTTTTCTCAATTTTTAGTTCATTTTCTCAGACAAAAGAGCTTCATTTAGACTTAATTCAGATTACTTCATCACTTGAGCATCTTGGGACTCCTTCCAATATAGTGAGGTGAGCCAGTTCAGCATTCCAAACTGTTTCATTGAAAACAGGTAACCTACAGAGTAAAAATAATAAATGTGCCTTAATCATTAATTATTTGATGCTGTGGCTTGTACATCTCACCATCATATGTAATGGTTGTCATGAAAAAGGAATATTTCCTTGAAGGATATGGTTCATAATGGTCTGTTAGGATGGCAGATCCACATGATGAAGACTGAACAATGCAAAAAGTCCAATTTATTTGATTTTAGTACCAGATCTTGCAATGGGAGCAGAAAACACTAGGTCACCTCACTATCAATACAAAATCTATAAACCCATGTTGCTATTCCTGGCCAGGACCAAGGCAGAGACTTAGTGTTATTGGCAGAATGGGAGAAAGCAGAGGCAAGGGGAACTTGTCACAGTGTTCCATTCATAGAAAGTCCACTTGGACTTAATAACCACTCTCTTGGTAGTATTTCTCCCAAAGGTATTTTAAATGCTTCTTTCTTCTTGCGAATTCATAAATTTAGAAATCTGCATTATTAGCAGCTCTGGTCTCCAGGTCCTAACTAATGGTTCCTTTCTTCCAACAAATGTCTCCCATATAAACCTTTAAAACCTTTAAAATTTCATCTTATATTTGGTCCTTATTTTCTTTGTGCAAGGTGCTCAAATGAACATGAGCTTGGGGCAGAATAGGGTCTGTCATCTGAACGGGGTCTTGAAAATTATACTTGTAAGTCCTCCACACTCATCAGTGGTCTACCCTGTTGGATCATCCCATATCTTATGCAGCTGCACAGTAGGACGCTTGAAAGTTTAAAGGTATGTTTCCCCTTTTATTTTGTATATATTTTTAGCTTTAAATATTTTACTGGCTTTTTTGGATCAAATAATTATTTGTGAATGTCATTTAACTTCATTCCTTTAAATTGTCTCTTCTGTTATCTATTTGTGTATTTATGTATCATTATCCATCAATTTATCTGAATTTTCAGGCCCACTTACTCTGTCTGATTAATAATTAAGTATAAATTAGCTGATTTTTAAACCAGGCAAATATGAATGCATCTCTACTTTCTTACTATTTTTAATAAATTTCTAGCTTGGACTTTTAAGTTCTTAAGCTCTCAATCTCTTTTCTTTCTTTTTTTTTCACCAGCTTCATATTTATTTAAAGATAACACATGCATGAGGTATCTAAAAGCATTTGGCTCCTTTAATGATTAACACATTTTATGACATTCCCTCAAACGATGGAGAAATACTACCCAGCATCTTATTGCCTTCTGTAGTTCCTGCATCTAAAGTATCCCTTTCCCTGACACAGAAGTTCTTTCTGTGTCTCTTTTTTCCCCTGTTCCTTTGCCAGCTGTATTTTTTTTATAATTTTATTTTATTATATTAATCACCATACATTACATCATTAGTTTTTGATGTAGTGTCCCATGATTCATTGTTTGCGTATAACACCCAGTGCTCCATGCAATATGTGCTCCTTAATACCCATCACCAGGCTAACCCATCCCCCGATCCCCCTCCCCTCTAAAACCCTTAGTTTGTTTCTCAGAGTCCATAGTCTCTCATGGTTCATCCCCCCCTCTGATTTCCGCCCCGCTTCATTTTTCCCTTCCTACTATCTTCTTTTTTTTTAGCATATAATGTATTATTTGTTTCAGAGGTACAGGTCTGTGATTCATCAGTCTTACACAATTCACAGCACTCACCATAGCACATACCCTCCCCAATGTCCATCAACCAACCACCCCATCCCTCCCACCCCCCTCCACTCCAGCAACCCTCAGTTTGTTTCCTGAGATTAAGAGTCTCTTATGGTTTGTCTCCCTCTCTGGTTTTATCTTGTTTCATTTTTTCCTCCCTTCCCCTATGCTCCTCTGTCTTGTTTCTTAAATTCCTCATCTCAGTGAAATCATTTGAATTTGTCTTTCTCTGATTGACTTATTTCGCTTAGCATAACACTCTTGTTCCATCCACGTCATTGCAAATGGCAAGATTTCGTTTTTTTGATGGCTGTTCCATTGTATATATATATATATACACATCTTCTTTATCCATTCATCTGTTGATGGACATCTTGGCCCTTTCCGTAGTTTGGCTATTGTAGACATTGGTGCTATAAACATTGGGGTGCACGTACCCTTTCGGATCCCTACTTTTGTATCTTTGGGGTAAATACCCAGTAGTGCAGTTGCTGGGTCGTAGGGTAGCTCTATTTTCAACTTTTTGAGGAACCTCCATACTGTTTTCCAGAGTGGCTGCACCAGCTTGCATTCCCACCAACAGTGTAGGAGGGTTCCCCTTTCTCCACATCCCCGCCAACATCTGTCATTTCCTGACTTGTTAATTTTAGCCATTCTGACTGGTGTGAGGTGGTATCTCATTGAGGTTTTGATTTGGATTTCCCTGATGCCGAGCGATATTGAGCACTTTTTCATGTGTCTGTTGGCCATTTGGATGTCTTCTTTGGAAAAATGTCTGTTCATGTCTTCTGCCCATTTCTTGATTGGATCATTTGTTCTTTGGGTGTTGAGTTTAATAAGTTCTTTATAGATTTTGGATACTAGCCCTTTATCTGATATGTCATTTGCAAATATCTTCTCCCATTCTGTCAGTTGTCTTTTGGTTTTGTTGACTGTTTCCCTTGCTGTGCAAAACCTTTTTATCTTGATGAAGTCCCAATAGTTCATTTTGCTCTTGCTTCCCTTGCCTTTGGCAATGTGTCTAGGAAGAAGTTGCTGTGGCTGAGGTCGAAAAGGTTGCTGACTATGTTCTCCTCTAGGATTTTCATGGATCCCTATCTCACATTTAGGTCTTTCATCCGTTTTGAGTCTATTTTTGTGTGTGGTGTAAGGAAATGGTCCAGTTTCATTCTTCTGCATGTGGCTGTCCAATTTTCCCAGCTCCATTTGTTGAAGAAACTGTCTTTTTTCCATTGGACATTCTTTCCTGCTTTGTCGAAGATGAGTTGACCATAGAGTTGAGGGTCCATTTCTGGGCTCTCTATTCTGTTCCATTGATCTATGTGTCTGTTTTTGTGCCAGTACCATACTGTCTTGATGATGACAGCTTTGTAATAGTGCTTGAAGTCCGTAATTGTGATGCCACTGGCTTTGCTTTTCTTTTTCAACATTCCTCTGGCTATTCGGGGTCCTTTCTGGTTCCATACAAATTTTAGGATTATTTGTTCCATTTCTTTGGAAAAAGTTGATGGTATTCTGATAGGGATTACATTAAATGTGTAGATTGCTCTAGGTAGCATTGACATCTTCACAATATTTGTTCTTCCAATCCATGAGCATGGAACGTTTTTCCATTTCTTTGTGTCTTCCTCAATTTCTTTCATGAGTATTCTATAGTTTTCTGAGTACAGATTCTTTGCCTCTTTGGTTAGATTTATTCCTAGGTATCTTATGGTTTTGGGTGCAATTGTAAATGGGATTGACTCCTTAATTTCTCTTTCTTCTGTCTTGTTGTTGGTGTAGAGAAATGCCACTGATTTCTGTGCATTGATTTTATATCCTGCCACTTTACTGAATTCCTGTATGAGTTCTAACAGTTTTGGGGTGGAATCTTTTGGTTTTTCCACATAAAGTATCATCATCTGCAAAGAATGAGAGTTTGACTTCTTTGCCGATTCAGCTGCCTTTGTTTTCTTTTTGTTGTCTGATTGCTGTGGCTGGGACTTCTAATACTATGTTGAATAGCAGTGGTGATAGTGGATACCTTGCCATGTTCCTGACCTTAGGGGGAAAGGTCTCAGTTTTTCCCCATTGAGAATGATATTCGCTGTGGGTTTTTCATAGATGGCTTTTACAATATTGAGGTAGGTACCCTGTATCCCTACACTCTGAAGGAGTTTTAATCAAGAAAGGATGCTGTACTTTGTCAAATGCTTTTTCTGCATCTATTGAGAGGATCATCTGGTTCTTGTTCTTTCTTTTATTAATGTATTGTATCACACTGATTGATTTGTGGGTGTTGAACCAACCTTGCAGCCCGGGAATAATCCCACTTGGTTGTGGTGAATAATCCTTTTGATGTACTGTTGGATCCTATGGCTTGTATTTTGGTGAGAATTTTTGCATCCATGTTCATCAGGGATATTGGTCTGTAATTCTCCTTTTTGATGGGGTCTTTGGTTTTGGGATCAAGGTAATGCTGGCCTCAGAAAACGAGTTTGGAAGTTTTCTTTCCATTTCTATTTTTTGGAACAGTTTCAGAAGCATAGGTATTAATTCTTCTTTAAATGTTTGGTAGAATTCCCCTGGGAAGCCATCTGGCCCTGGGCTTTTGTTTTTTGGGAGATTTTTGATGACTGCTTCAATTTCCTTAGTGGTTATAGGTCTGTTCAGGTTTTCTATTTCTTCCTGGTTCAGTTTTGGTAGTTGATACTTCTCCTGCATCCAAATGCATCCATTTCCTCCAGGTTATCTAATTTGCTGGCATAGAGTTGCTCATAATATGTTCTTATAATTGTTTGTATTTCTTTGGTGTTGGTTGTGATCTCTCCTCTTTCATTCATGATTTTATTTATTTGGTTCCTTTCTCTTTTCTTTTTGATAAGTCTGGCCAGGGGTTTATCAATCTTATTAATTCTTTCAAAGAACCAGCTCCTAGTTTCGTTGATCTGTTCTACTGTTCTTTTGGTTTCTATTGCATTGATTTCTGCTCTGATCTTTATTATTTCTGTTCTCCTGCTGGGTTTAGGCTTTATTTGCTGTTCTTTCTCCAGCTCCCTTAGGTGTAGGGTTAGGTTGTGTTTTGAGACCTTTCTTGTTTCTTGAGAAAGGCTTGTATTGCTATATACTTTCCTCTTAGGAACACCTTTCATGCATCCCAAAGATTTTGAGCAGTTGTGTTTTCATTTTCATTTGTTTTCATGATTTTTTTAATTCTTCTTTAATTTCCTGGTTGACCCATTCATTCTTTAGTAGGATGCTCTTTAGCCTCCATTCATTTGAGTTCTTTCCAACTTTCCTCTTGTGATTGAGTTCTAGTTTCAAAGAATTGTGGTCCGAAAATATGCAGGGAATGATCCCAATTTTTGGTACCAGCTGAGACCTAATTTGTGACCTAGGATGTGATCTATTCTGGAGAATGTTCCATGGGGACTAGAGAAGAATGTGTATTCTGTTGCTTTGGGATGGAATGTTCAATATATCTGTGAAGTCCATTTCATCCAGTGTCATTTAAAGTCTTTATTTCCTTGTTGATCTTTTGCTTAGACGATCTGTCCATTTCAGTGAGGGGGGTGTTAAAGTCCCCTACTATTACTGTATTGTTGTCTGTGTGTTTCTTTGCTTTTGTCATTAATTGGCTTATATAATTGGCTGCTCCCATGTTAGGGGCATAGATGTTTACAATTGTTAGATCTTCTTGTTGGATAGACTCTTTAAGTAGGATATAGTGTTCTTCCTCATCTCTTATTATAGTCTTTGGTTTAAAATCTAATTTGTCTGATATAAGGATTTACACCCCTGCTTTCTTTTGATGTCCATTAGCATGGTAAATGGTTTTCCACCCCCTCCCTTTCAATCTGGGGGTGTCCTTCGGTATAAAATGAGTCTCTTGCAGGCAGCATTATCAATGGGTCTTGTTTTTTATCCAGTGATACCCTGTGTCTTTTGATAGGGGCATTTAGCTCTTTACATTCAGGGTTACTATTGAAAGATATGAATTTAGTGCCATTGTATTGCCTGTAAGGTGACTGTTACCGTATATTGTCTGTGTTCCTTTCTGTTCTCTGTTACTTTTAGGCTCTCTCTTTGCTTAGAGGACCCCTTTCAATATTTCTTGTAGGACTGGTTTCGTGTTTGCAAATTCTTTTAGTTTTTGTTTGTCCTGGAAGCTTTTGATCTCTCCTTCCATTTTCAATGACAGCCTAGCTGGATAGAGTATTCTTGGCTGCATATTTTTCTCATCTAGTGCTCTGAATATATTATGCCTGTCCTTTCTGGCCTGCCAGGTCTCTGGGGATAGGTCTGCTGCCAATCTAATATTTCTACCATTGTAGGTTACAGACCTCTTGTCCTGAACTGCTTTCAGGATTTTCTCTTTGTATCTGAGACTTGTAAGTTTTACTATTAGATGTCAGGGTGTTGACCTATTTTTATTGATTTTGAGGGGGCTTCTCTGTGCCTCCTGGACTTGGGTGCCTGTTTCCTTCCCCAGATTAGGGAAGTTCTCCACTCTAATTTGCTCCAGTTTACATTCTGCCCCTCTCTGACTTTCCTCTTTTTCTTGGATCCCAATTATTCCAATATTGTTTGCTTTTAGTATCACTTATCTCTCGAATTCTTCCCTCGTGATGCAGTAGTTGTTTATCTCTTTTCCTCAGCTTCTTTATTCTCCATCATTTTGTCTTCTATATCACTAATTCTCTTTTCTGCCTCATTTATCCTAGCATTTAGAGCCTCCATTTTTGTTTGCCTTTTTGATTTTTACTTGGTTAGATTTTAGTTCTTTTATTTCTCCAGAAAGGGTTTCTCTAATATCTTTCATGCTTTTTTCAAGCCCAGCTAGTATCTTTAAAATGGTCATTCTGAACTCTAGTTCCGACATCTTACTAATGTCTGTATTGATTAGGTCCTTGGCAGTCGGTACTGCCTCTTGTTCTTTTTTTTTTTTTTGAGGTGAGTTTTTCCATCTTGTCATTTTGTCCAGAGAAGAATAGATAAATGAGAGAAGAAAATGCTAATAGGGTAACAATGACCCCAGAAAAATATACACTAAACAAGTCAGAAGACACTTGAAACCAGGGGAAAAGAAAGGGAAAGAAATAAAAAAGAAAAAAAAAAAGAATATGATCAGATACGATCAGGCTGGTGAATAGATCAGTGCCACATACGAGATTTTGGGTGTATTTTGGTGTGTTAAAAGAAAGTGCCTTCCCAAATTTTAAAGAAAGAAAAACTTATGTATGTACAAAAATAAGGGTAAATATGATGAAGGGATGGAATATGACTGTAAAGATGAAAATTATAAAAGACTTTATAAAGGGAATTGATAAGATAAGAAATTCATTGAAAAAAGAAAGAAGAAAAGGGCGCCTGGGTGGCTCAGTTGGTTAAGCGACTGCCTTCGGCTCAGGTCATGATCCTGGAGTCCCGGGATCGAGTCCTGCATCGGGCTCCCTGCTCTGCAGGGAGTCTGCTCCTCCCTCTGACCCTCCCCCCTCTCATGTGCTCTCTCTTTCATTCTCTCTCAAATAAATAAATAAAGTCTTTAAAAAAAAAAAAAGAAAGAAGAAAAATTAAAAAGGGAGAGAATGTGATCAGGCAGCAGAGTAGAAGAGAGCCATACACTAGAGATTTAGGGTATATTTTGGTCTGTTAGAAGGAACTGCATCCTGGGCGCCTGGGTGGCTCAGTTGTTTAAGCGACTGCCTTCGGCTCAGGTCATGATCCTGAAGTCCCGGGATCGAGTCCCACATCGGGCTCCCTGCTCAGCGGGGGGTCTGCTTCCCCCTCTGCCCTCTTCCCTCTCGTGCTGTCTGTCTCTCATTCTCTCTCTCTCAAATAAATAAAATCTTAAAAAAAAAAAAAAAGAAGGAACTGCATCCCAAAATTTTAAAGAGAGAAAAACATATATATACAAAAAATAAGGTTAACTACAATGAAGGGAAAGAATATGACTCTAAAAATGAAAATTAAAAAAGATTTAAAAAAAACGGGATTGATAAGATGTTGGTTAAAAAAGGGAAAAAGAAAAGTTAAAAGAAGAAAAAAAAATTAACTTTGAAAGACTGTGGAATCAGGGGGAAAAAAGCCAGGAATTCTATGTGCTGTATTCCCCTAGTGCTGGAGTTCTGCAGTTCTCCTTGATTGGTAAACTTGGTCTTGGCTGGCTGTTCTTGCTGAACTTCTTGGGGAGAGGGCTATAGCAGTGATTCTCAAATGTCTTTGCCAGAGGCGGAATTGCCCCGCCCTTGCCAGGAGCTGGGCTAAGTAATCTGCTCGGGTTTGCTCTCGGGAGCTTTTGTTCCCTGCAGGCTTTCCTTACAGCTTTGGAGGACGACAGTGAAAATGGTAGCCTCCCAGTTTCCACCCCGGAGGAGCCAAGAACTCGGGGCCCCACTCAGTGATCCTCAAGAGAAAAGCAGTCAATCACTCCTGTCTCCTCAGTCTCTGGCCGCACTCCGTGCTCCCCCGGCCTGTGACTGTTCTTTCTCTTCACAGGACCCCATTTGGAGTCTCCAAACCCAGCAGATTCCTGTGGTGCGCTCCAGCGCCCCTCCTCCCAGGGGAGGAAGAGGAGTATCCCTGGACCTGCTGCTTGTTGGGTCCCTGCTGGAGGCTTAGTGGCCTCCATTATGATCCCAGTTTATGGCAACCCAGAGCTGAGAGCCCACTCCTTGGCTCTGTCTTTGCAGCCAGCCTCCCAGCTCCTATACCTGGGAGCTCTGCCCCACTCAGGCACCCCCAGTCTTTCTGTGACCCCAAGGGTCCTGAGACCACACTTTCCCAGTGAGGGTTCCACCCCTCACTTAGCCACTGGAGCAATGTCCCTCAGCAGAGCAGACTTCTAAAAGTTCTGATTTTGTGCTCCAGTGCTCTATCACTTGCCGGTAGTGGCTGACGGAGGCTCCCTCCCCCTGCCTTCTATCTTCCTGAATATTGCCTTGGATTCACTTCTCTGCACGTCCTACCTTCCAGAAAGTGGTCGCTTTTCTGTTCAGAAAGTTGCTGCTATTCTTTTCTTCGATCTCCTGTTGAGTTCATAGGTGTTCAGAATGGTTTGATCCCTATCTAGCTGAATTCCTGGGACCAAACGAAATTTAGGTCTCCTACTCCTCCGCCATCTTGCTCCTCCTCCTCTCAATCTCTTTTCTTACAGAGTATTTCCTCTCTCTTCTTAAGCTAAGTAGATGGATATTATTTTTTTTCTTCTATTGCTACTCTGACTCTGCCATTATCATTTCTTTCTCAGTATTAGTTTTGTAAAACTTTCATTGAGCTCATCTGGATCTCATCCCAAGAAACTCACTTATTTGCTATGTAATCAAGACCTATTATTTTCTTAAACCTCTCACCCATTTTAAATGCTTTTTTTTTTTTTTTTAAGATTTTATTTATTTGAGAGAGAGTGAAAGCAAGAGTGATCACAGAGGGAGAGGGAGAAGCAGACTTGCTGCTGAGTGGAGAACCTGATGTGGGGCTTGATCCCAGGACCCTGGGATCATGACCTGAGCCACAGGCAGTTGCTTAACCAACTGAGCCACCAGGCACCCCTTTAAATGCTTCTTTACTCAACTATTTTTTCAAGGCAAACTTTTTTGTATTCTTGATTTATCCAACTTGCTCCTTTCACCCCAGGATGAAACAAGGGCTTCAGGGAACAACTGTAGGATGTCTTAGGTTCATGTCCTATTGACTACTCATATTTTCTGCCTTTCATCATTGTTAATCCTTACTTCTTTCAATCCCTCAAATGAAGAATTTAGCCCTTTTAGGTTCTGTGACATAATAGAAAATATATATTGGTCTCTCCCCTGCCCCACCCTTGTTCCTAGGAGAGAGCTCCTGAAACCATTGTCATCTCCTAAGCAATAAGAGCATTAGGAGCATCTTTTGCTAACATGACTAATATTTGGTCTTTGACTCCTGTTCATGACACAGGGCTCCTGAAATCTTTGTAATTTCCTGCGGGGTAGAAATATATTTTGTTTTAGTGAGGTGACTCTGGGTGGGCTCTTGGATGGGGTCTGGTCACTGGAAAGAACAAACCATGATTATTAGAAGTTTGGAATTTTTGGCCCAGCTCCTCATTCTCCTGAGAAGGAAGAAAGGCTGGAAATGGAGTTGATGATGCATAATGGCTGTGTGAGGAAACTTCCCAAATCCCAAAGTACAGGGTTCAGAGAGCTTCCAGATTGGTGAATATATCCACACCAGGAGTGTGACCCGACTCAACTCCACAGGGACAGAAGCTTCTACAATGGGACCTCCCAGACCTCATCTTATGTATCTCTTCATCTGATTGTTCATCTGTATCCTTTATCATGTCCTTCAATGAACTGGCAAACTGTTTCCCTGAGTTCTGTGAGCCTAGCTGGCAAATTAAACTTGAGGAATGAGTTGTGAGAACGTCTGATTTGTAGCCAAACTGGACAAAGCTACTTGGGATTGGCATCTGAAGTGGGGGGCAGTCTGGTGGAACTGAGCCCTTAACCTGTGGGATCTGCCACTGTCTCCATGTAGCTAGTGTTAGAGTTGAGTTAAATTGTAGGGCTCCGAAGTGGTTGTTGCAGAGAATTGCTTGGTGGTATGGGGAACACCCCCCATACATGTTGGATTTGAGAATCAGACCCTTTTAGATTCCCTTCCCTTCTCCCATTCCTCCCAAGGAAGGAAAATACTCCCAACTGAAGTAACAAGCCACGTTCAATTGATTCTATCTTGTGTTAGAAGCCTTTTTGTATCCCAATAGCCTGAGGCATATGCTAAGTGTCACCTTCTTTTGTTCTCTGTGTAGTTTCTGAAGTCTCTGCAAGGAAGAGGAGGGAGAAGGAGGGCCATGCAAATGAAAGAGAGGGAACAAGGGGCTTCCACGTGAACTGGGATTTATTTACTCCTAAAATACCTGAATTTAAATAAATACATCTTGCCAGCACAATTATTAATTTTGTTTCACATTCACCCATTTCATATTTCTTTTTGAGATACTACAATAACTGTATGTCTTGTGAGCTGTCATATCATCCTTAAGTGAAGAAAACAGTCACTCCCACCTCCTCAGGTTGGGCCTTATAAGGAAACACTCTAATATTAACAGATAATGGTGGGTATCATGCTGAAATTTGGAAGGCTTCTCTCTATTCGTTGGACCCTAGAAGTGAGCAGAAATAAATTCCAGCTGAGGCTTTCTATCCCAATATTAACACTACCATCATCATCTAAACTACTCCCACTGTCTACTCAAAACAACTGACAGAAATATCTGGACAAGTATGTACCAACTCAAAAATGGCAACTGCCTTCGGCTCAGGTCATGATCCCAGGGTCCTGGGACCGAGCCCCACATCAGGCTCTTTGCTCAGGGAGTCTGCTTTCTCCCTCTCCGTCTACCTGCTACTCCTCCTGCTTGTGTTCTCTCTCTCTCTCTGTCAAATAAATAAATAAAAATTCTCTTAAGAAAATGGTCTATGAGTGTTGAGCCTCCTAAACATGAATCTAGAATATCTTTTTTTTTTTTTTAATCCAAACTATAGTTCTTCCCTTTCCTTCTTCTCCTCCCTTTCCAGACTCTATAATTCTTTTCTTGAGAACTGGACTACAGAAATAGAGACCTGTAAGTTTAGCAATACACTCTCTCTGCTTTTATATCTTTTACCAAAATTGTACCCAGGATGGGCCACATAATTAGCAGGGCCCAGTGTGAAATGAAAATGTAGGGCTTCTTCTTAAAAAATGATTAAGATTGTAAATAAGGAGACAGCAGGGCATTAAACTAAATCCAAGACCATTCTGAGCAGGGGGCCCCATGTAAACCATGCAGGCCCCATACCCTGGAAGCTGGCCTCCTTTCTATAACATTGCTTTTGGAGCTTTCCCCTCTCTACTCCACCTTCCTCTCCCTGCTCCTGCCTCCCTTTTCTTTTCTTTCTTCTTTCTCCTTCACTTCTCTCTTCCTTTGTTCTTGTTCTGCTACCTCAGTGAGTAATTGTGAAGATTAACACATTTTATAAAGTTAGAATGTGTAGTACTCTAAACACTAAATGAGTAATGGTAGTTAATATCACTTTTTTCCCTCCCTATATCTAATATCCTTCTGATTTCTTATTCTTCATTGATTTTCTCTTCTTTTTATTCCCCTGAAGGGGGGTTTACTGAGGGACTGTCTTTCTCTCTATAGGCCCCTCTTGCATTTTAACTCTTTCTTTCTTTTTCTAAAGGCCTCTTGTCTCAGCAGACATATACTATGTAAAGAAAAATGGAAATGATGGAAAAATGACAGAATTGGCAATGTCTTTTTTCTTCCCTTGGAAGCTGAGATATCAATGGCTGGGTACAGACTACATATATCATAAAAAGGAAACATTTTCAGTGTCAACAAAATCAATATGAGTACAAACTGGGCTCTCTTTTGAAAGGATAAATTAAATCCAGAAAGAAGTGAACCTGGTTATTTTGCCTCTAGAGTTCCTGAAACCACAAAGTCACTTCTTTCCTAATAATTGCCATTACATTTGCATATGAAGCCAACCATTATTTAAAATGAAATTTAAATTTGGTTTTATTTAAATGTACTTTTCCAACTCAGTTCCAGGATCAGTTCTATTTGCATTAATATATCAGAGCTCTGGAAGCCAAGAAAGAAAGTGTCTGTGTTAGGTGTTTATTTGTGTTAGTCCACATGTAGGGCAATGTAGTTTAAGGACTGGGCTTTCAGAAGGGAATCCAGACAGAAATTTTTTTTAAAAAAACAAAGGAACAACAGGCTTTTAACACACTTTACACACACAGTGTTGTACTTCGGTGGCATGTGCCATGTCTTGTCTTGAATTGCATGTGCATTTCAGTGACATTCCTTTAGGACTATGGTGTACTAGGGCAAAGGAAATAGGTACGTTTATCGGCTGGCCACCCCAAGGATTCAAGAGAGCCCAAAACTCAGATTCTAACTTTTGAGATATAAATATTTTAACAGTTAAGAGCTCTGACTTATTCATGATCAGTGAAAGAGGGAAGCCATTCCAGAAGGAAGTCTGGCATTTGAGACCCAGCTAAAATACTCAGATTAATTCCAAACATGAATGTGGCCTATCACAAACTGAGGCAAGAACAAATACTAAGGCTCCCTGCACAAGGAAAAATATGGATCACTTCATAGCCCCTACTTCTTAATTTCGCCTTGTTCTTTATGGAGAGCATACACAGAGTGAAATACACCAAATGCAAATGTATAGCTCCCTGGGCGTTCACAAGTGCATATACCTACTTGGCCCCAGTTACCTTGAATGGCTCCAAAATTCCAGTGCTCCGGAAAGTTTTGTTGAGCCCCTCCTAGTCAATGACCCTCACCCAGAATAATCCATTTGTGTCTTGTCTACTGTTGACTTTCATGTAAGTACAGTGATAAACATGTGGCCTTTGTTTCTGGGTTTGGGCCCACCATGTTACTGCATATAGCAGGACTTTGGATAACTCTGTAGGGTCCCACTAGATTTGTGTATTTACCCTATTATACTGCTGATGGATCCTTGGAATCTTTCTGATTTGGGGCTGTTGTGAAAAAATTGTCATTGGCATTACTATACATATCTCTTGCCTAGTCTAGCTTTATTATTTATTTTTTAATTCATTTCTCTTTGATCTATGCTTAATAATAGAACTGCTGAGCTGTAAGTTATTCTTGTATTTTTAGTATTAATAGACATCTACAGTCTTCCTAAGTGATTATACAAACTAATACACTCACCATCAATGTATGAATGTTTTAGCCGCTATAAACCATAGCTTATACTTGATGTCATTAGTCTTTCCTGCCATTCTGAATGGCATCATTGTGGTTTTAATTAGTATTTCATGATGAATAACGCTTTTCACCCATTTTCAAGCTTTTTACCCATTTTTTAAAAAATTTGGGACGTGTGTGTGTGTGTGACATTTTTTGTGGATTTGTAGTAGTTCTTTAAATATTATCCGTAAATGAGTCCTTTTGCCCATACTTGTATTGTGAATAATCATCTCTCATTCTGTGGGTTAACTTTTCACTTGCGGTGGTGCCTTTAAATCAATAGAAGTTCTTAATTTTAATTTAGCGAATTTATCAATCTTTTATGTGTTTTGATTAAGAAATTGTCTATTCCAAGTTCATTTAGATTCTCTTTTATGTTTTCTTTTGAAGTTTTATTATTTTACCTCTTACACTCAAGTCTATGATCTATCTCAAGCTGAGTTTTGTATGTGGTATGAGGAAGGGCCAGGTTTTGGGTTGTTTGTTTCTCTTATTTCATATTCATATATTCAATATTTCAACACAATTTGTTGAAAAAGACAGGTCCTGTCTTTTTTTAATGGAATTATTGCTTTGGAAAACATACCTGGCATATCCCTACAGTGTGCAATCCCAAAAGAATATAACCTTTTACTCCAGCTAATAGTTGTTAGCCAAGTCTAGTACTAGTGTTCATGTTCTTACAGTAACACTTTCTTATATGGCCCTACCTGAAAATAATTTTTCATGCTCCATGCTCCCTTTCTAATGGAAAAGGCATGTATTAAATTTAACAATTTTTTTAAACATTAAAAAAATAAAGTAGGATATAATCCAATAAAAGATATGTAGGAAGGTCAATGTTAGATGGTTCCTGTAGTCTGCTGAATACATGTTTTCTTTCTCATCAGAAAAAAATCTATTTCTGGAATAAGAATGCTGCACAACTGTTTTAACCAAAGCCTCTCTCCCCATCTCTCCTCTCATTTCTCTCATAGTTGCAGTTGTCTCAGAGAAATGATTAAATCTCTACTGATTTAGCTGACACACTGATTGGTACCTAATCTGTTAACTACAGAAGAGTTTTTCTAAGATCCAGTGTGTGATTTCATGGTTTTGAGCTTCCCTTCCTCAGCTGGTTGTTATCTAGCAAATGCAGTAGGCTTTTGTGTGTGTGTGTGTATGTATACAACCAGGAACTGTATCACACATGAGAAGGGGACTGTGATGATTTGAAAATCATGGACAGCATCATGAGTTTCAATCAGAGACAAAGAAATTATATCTGAAGTGAACAGGAACAGTGGAGTGACAAGTGATAGCTGTGTGGGGCCAAGTGAATAAAAGCAACCAAATACCAAAATAATGTTTTAAATCTACACCATTTCCTAAAAACTTCCTACCTAATCACTTCTTTAGGTGACAGTGTGCAGGTTTTGATGGACGTGCCAAAACTCCAAAAGGTCATAGGTTCTAAGCCATTACCAGCTACTGGCACTTGGCCTAGAATAATTCTATCATTTCATCATTTATTTTATTATTATAATATTAGATCAATTGCATTACACAACAAAGGTTCAGGAGATGAAGATAAAAAACAGCCTGAGGAAGAACATGCCAATGGGATTAGTCTGAAAACTTGAGACCCATAATGGGCAAGATAAGCATAGTGAGAGCTAAGAGTATTGCTAAAGTACATTTTCCTAGTAAGCTCTTTTCCTCTGGAAGGAAGTCCCTCACAGAGAGAAAAAGAATACTCATTCTTCTGTGACTTCTCCTATCTGAGCTATTATGAAATTAATTCGAGAGGACAGAGAAAAATCCATCCACTTCTACCATTTTTTGTTAAAGAACCACCTCTGGTTGTTTAATGGAAATAGACATTCATTCCTTCTCTCTCTTTCTTCTCTCTCTTTCTTCTCTCTCTTTCTTCTCTCTCTTTCTTTTCTCTCTTTCTTTTCTCTCTTTCTTTCTTTCTTTCTTTCTTTCTTTCTTTCTTTCTTTCTTTCTTTCTTTCTTTCTTTCTTTCTTTCTTCTTCTTTCTTTCTTCCCCCACCCTTTCTTTATTCCTAAAGATTTTATTTATTTGAGAGAGAGAGAGCTCAAGCAGGTAGAGGGACAAGCAGACTTCGCATTGAGCACAGAGCCTGATGTGGAGCTCAATCCCATGACCCTGAGATCATGACCTGAGCTGAAATCAAGAATCAGATGCTTAACTGACTGAGCCACCCAGGCACCACTTTTCTTTTACTTTTCTTTTCTTTTCTTTTTTCTTTTTCTTTTCTTTTCTTTTTCCTTTTCTTCTTTCTTTCTTTCTTTCTTTCTTTCTTTCTTTCTTTCTTTCTTTCTTTCTAATAGAGGAGAATTTTTCTTTGTCTCTAACCTTGCATTAAACAAGCACACACACACAAAAGAACACATTTATATTTCTCTCACCAGTTATGTTCTTACCATGCCATTTTCTAATAAGATAATCATGGTGCAACACATAGAAAAATGGGTGTCAAGAGTTGCATTGTTGGCTTAGCTTGCTGAAGGTCAAAGCGTGGTAACTCTGTGGAGGAAAGCCCTTTAGTGGGGGCACATAACTGCATCAGGAGCGAAGAAGATAATATTAGCTTCCCTCCCTGAGCTTTTGTGATTGTTCTCCTGTGTTAGAAGGGGATAATCAGTAGAGGACATCTCTGAGGAAGTTAAATCAGCTTTGGCTTGGTTCATTTGTATCAGCTTTCAGAATGAGATGGTATTGCCACTGATGAGTTTCTTTTAAATGACTGTTTTCTCTAGCAGTATTTTATAAATGGTTGTTGCATTAAAGAGTAAATGAAACTTCCCTGAAGAACACACTCCACCATGCCGTTAGTGTCTTTACTGACACATCTCTGAAGATGGATGGAGCCTAAAGAGCTAGCTGCAAACTAAGTGAGTCATATTTGTCTCCCAGGAATGTTTTATATGCTGCAAAATGTGACAAAGGCCATTACAGAGATTATATTTCCCAGCAATGAATCTGCTGTCCATCCTCCACTATTCCAGACATACAGACAATTGCTATGGAATTACTCATGGCCCAGAAAGCAAGCAATCATTGACTGGCTGCCCTGATATTTTCCCTGAAGATAGGGCAATGACAGTAAATTTCTTTAGTTGAGAATGAGTGTTGAAAGGATATATAAAAAATAACTTTCTAAATCCTAGTTTTGAAAAAATGTTTTCCAGAGTTTATGTTGATGATCAAGTATATGTTACTGATGATCAATTAAATGAAAATTTTCAATCCTACAAAATATATATTGTTAGTTTTCCTCTAAAATGGTCATCTCTGTAACCTGTTTACAGATGTTAAATTGGTCAGACAGTGAACTAAAATCCTTCTACTATTTATTGAGGATTTCCAAGCTGGGAATGGGTGTCTGACCTTGGGGAGATTATGGTAGCAAAATGAGATTACACATACACAGCAAAAGTGTAAAATCAAGTAGTAGAATACTTGATGCATATCTGAAACCATTCCATTTCTAGTAGCACACTTATCTAATGCAATAATTCCTAATTTTTCCAGGAAGTAAGTCTAATTCAAGGTGATTGTTAAAAGATGAATTGATGATTTGATGAGTACAAAATTGGGCTGTGCTTTTAAGACACTTGGATGTAGAAAAATGCATATGCTGCTTATTTTTTTAAAGATTTATTTATTTGGCGGTGGGGGAGAGTGTGCACACGCAAGCGGGGGAAGGGGCAGTGGGAGAGAGAGAGAGAATCTTGAGCAGATTCCCTGCTGAGCACAGAGCCTGATGCAGGGCTAGATCTCACAACCCTGTGATCATGACCCATGACCCTGAGATCATGACTCAAGCAAAAACCAAGAGTTGGATGCTCAACCAACTGAGCCACCCAGGCGCTCCTGCATATGCTACTTATTAAAGGCACATCAGACCCAGGCTATGAAAGGGGCTCTTTGGCCCAACATGCCTTCAGTTCTGACTGTAGTTTCTTGTGTTGTTATTGGTTCACATCCTGTGTGTATGTTCCCAAACTTGACAGTTTTGCAGTATTCTCTGAACCATGACTTTTAATATCTCCATGATTTTGTCCTTTGTATCTCCCGTGGAGTTTGACTTTATACCCAAAGCCCCATTTCTCAAATCATGTACAGAATCTCCCATTTTCTCTTCATTGACCTTTGGTACTACCTTCATGTACTCCTAGAAGAGGGCCATGTTGTACTTAGTGAAAAAGATGGCAAATGGAATGTTAGAATAGATCCAAAAGTAACAACAACAACGAAAATAATAACAACAATGCATATTTCCTGCTTGTTCACTAATTCTCCTGAAATTAATTGTCTGTACACAGTAGAATGTGAAGCCACTTAAGCTAAGAGAAGCAGTGATGCTTAGGGCAGAACCTGATGTATCCCCAACAGTAAAGTCACATGAAAACAACAAAAAGTAGTAAGAAAACCCACTTTCAGTCATTGCAAAATGCCAATGAACTGCTTCCAGGAACATTCTTATATTTAAAGGACCCGGGGTGGGCATGGCAGGCAAGGGAAAACATAAAATGGCTGAGACTGAATATGATAGATAATTAATCTTGCATTCCTGTGAATCCTCTTGCATGTTCCTTTATTACTGGAAAATTCCAAACCTATTGCTTCTATCTAGACCTCAAACTACTGTCATGCTGTGTAGCAGCTAGTTACTTAGAAACAATATAGTTTGTTGTATTTCTCTTTCACCCTTAAAAAAGTAGTGTGTGTGTATACAACAAAAGCATAATATGTAGATATCTACTTTCATTATGCAATTTGGCCAATTCTGATAAGTTACTAAAAAAAGAATTAATAATCAGGGCTTGGTGTGGGTGGTGAAGAAAAATCCCAGTTGCCTGAATTGATTTGGAATGTAGTAGCAAACTGGCAGTAATGTCAGGAGCCCAGGAGGGCAGAATCAAGTTGATAATTCAAGATCTTGAATATGTAAGGTTATAGTCAGAAAGAACACTGAAAAGATCATGAAACGGGTAGAGCAGAGCCAGGTGAATCAGTTTTTAGCCAGCAGCCCTGAAGATCTTACATTGTTAGATTAGCTTTGGGTATTCTCTGCTTCCACATCTTTCTATTTCAAAGTCAATGCAGTGCTTAGAAACAAAAACAAAAACCAACCAAAGCAAAACCAACTCATAACTAGAATTTCTCCTATAAGAAAGAATGTAGCAGAGGAAAACAAGGTATTATTTTTTCAGATATAAAATTTCATGTTATGCTTAGTGAATATCATATTCATGATTTGTCACTAAGTATATATATATCAAAATATCTTCTCATGTTTCATAATTATAAATGTATATAATCTATCCACTTTTAGAGAGAGGAAGGAGAACTGTGAAAAGTGAAGATTGGGGAAGTCTGAGAAATTCTGAAAAGGGGTTTTATGGGACATCAAGTAATATTTTTGAAAATGACTGAATACATTTGGGATGGATAAACAGGTACACATCACAGTGGGTGTCCATGTCTTTATCTAGGGTTGAGGAATAATCATATATGCCTCTGGAGATTGTCTTCACCAGCATCTTCTTATCCACATTCTTTTGTTAGTGCCACTAATTAATAACTAAGAAGAACCATTCCTATGTATTATGTTATCTGTGCCTACCATTATCTCAGCAAGTGATTATCTAATTGCTCTTTGATTTAAATCTGTTGTTCATCATCCTGCCAAACTATTCTTAGAATTATGGAAGTATTTCAGTGCAGACTTGTTTTACAGTTTTACCCCTTAGGATGGAATTCTTTGTATTATATTAAAATGAGTGATATGGATTCTTCTAGTATATAATGTCATGTTACCACCCTTTAGGTCATTTAATCTTACTTAGCATATGCTATAGTTTATTATATATGAATGCATGTGAATATGGGAATATGTGACTCTAGTAAATCAAGTTTACATGAAGACATTCAATTTTATTTTTTTTCACCAGGAAGTTAGGAAGTGTCTTTGAGTAGACAGCAAAGAGTCTTGAACACTTTGGTCTGGAGTGTTCATTGATGAGACCAGTTGGTGAAATAAAGATCAAGCTTCCAATAGTAGCTATTGTATAGTATTTCCACTTGGCAGCTTGTTTTAATGCTCCCCGTAGCTCCCCATGAGAGAAGGCTCGTCACATTTCATTTAGGGTCTCTCCAATGGAGGAGGGAATCTCCCCTTTTTCTTAGCTCCCATATTGTGTTTATAGTCTGCTTAATCTAACCCTGGGATAGAAGTGATATGTTTCAGAGACCATAATTATATAAGATTATTGATTTTAGGAATGCCTAAAATTTTTAGGTTGTTGTAGTCACACTTGGTTCCTCTTTTGTGAACCTTTCTCTCCATTAGGAGTCTTCCACAAAGGTATTTTCTCTTTAAGATTTAATTTCTTTCTAAAATCCCATCCTTCTAAAAAGGATCCCATGGATTGTTTAACCATATAAGCTTGTCCTTAGTTACTTACACTACATAATAATTGAAGGATATGGGAATTAGTATTTATATTAGGGTCAAGATATTCCTTGTTGTACTTATTCCCTCTGTGGTAGTGAGGGATAGACACCCATTACCACCTGTACATTCAGTCAAAGAATAGTACTCTATACAAAGTTGCTGTAAAAAGTGTAAAGTAGATATCCAAGTGAGCTATTATGTACAGAGGTAACTGGTATTCTTTGCATTCAGCACATTATACCCCAATGTCCAACTGATAAATCAATTTAAGCAGTTGGAAAATAAGTGCACTATAAGATAATGAAGTAGTTTTGTATTCAGAGACACAGAAAGAACATGGCTTCCAGATTTGACCAAAGTTGTGTTGGAATCTTAGTTATCACATTGACTTTGTTACCTTGAACACATCACTTTAATCTCAGGTCCCTTCTCTTCATGTACAAAATATAAGGAATGATAGATAAGCCATAGTCTGCTACAATTAATTCTGTGTATTCTGTAGTATATGACAAGTGCTCAATGAAAGATAATCATGTTGGAAGAAGTACAATAGTGAGAGCTCAGGAAACATTTACTGTTGACAGGCAGGGCACCAACCACCTACTGTTGCAGTTTGGCATATTAAATACAAACCATCGTCTATACTTAAACCCGTGCATCTCCAAATTGCCCCTCAGGAGACAAAAACTGAAACCTCTCTTTCTGTAGTTTCAATTAGGAAAAATACTCTACACCTTGAGAATTCTTATGCAAGCAATGTTGTAGTTTCAGAGAAACCAGGCAAAGTAACAGAATAGTCAATCTGTTACTTATTGCTAAAAACCTAATTGCTAAAATTAAGATTTTTTTTGCTTAATCAGAAGAAACAGAAAACCTATTATTGTCTTTATTATTAATAGCTGGCATTTTAGAAAATGTATTCTATACTAGGCATTGTGTTAAGAACTCTTTATTCTCACAACAATAAGAGGTAGACATTAGGATCATCTCTGTTTTACAGATGTGACTGTTGAGGCACAGTTCTCAGAACAGAAATCCACTGGGTATGTTGAATAAATAAATGAGCAGTGAATGAATTTATTAAATGACTGTCCTTGTTAAAAACATTACCCAGTGCTGCACAGTTTGAAGTTTGGAAGTAATTAAAACTAGGGTTCTATGTAGGAGTGGAAACAACATTAATACTGACCTGATTTAATGTCAATGCCCTCTATGAAACTAAAACAAAATCAACCAATGGACCTATGCCAGGCTTGGGCTGATGTATGCACAGGGAAGGGAAGGCCAAGGATTTGAAGACAAGAGCCATTGAGGACTTTGCATCCAAGTGCATTCAGTTACACAGAGATTAGTGATGTGATGAGTTGATACCAGTGTTCTTCTGTCTCCACATTTGGAACATTTTAGACATACTGATTCCTGGGCTCCAGTCCAAAGCTACAAAAGGAGGATGTCAGGAGGCTAAGCCAGACTTGGTAACAGCTGAGATTCTTACCGGCATGAGGATAAGGTGAAGATTAAAGCTCTCCTGATATCTGTCCCATGCCTAGAGGACAGAACTGTTGGATCTGTTGAGTAAATAAATGAAGGTGTGCATTAATTAACTGAATATCCCTAACAGACTTCCTAAATTAACATTTGCATTTTTCATGTATAAGGTTAAACACATTCACTGACTTCCTTCAACCACTCTGACAATTCTCTAAAATCTTTTCAGCTTGGCTCAAACTCATATTCCTTAGTGCTCATAGTCCCTTAACTCCTTTTCTCTAGTCAGTATCCCACAGCAAATAATAATGAAAGGTACCATTCATTGATAATTGCAATTATTCAAGTCACTTTAGCAACTAGATGCTGTATGTTCTTAGTCTCATTTCCCCCTTATAACTAGCATACCTACAGTCTACTAATACCCAAATATTCACCCACAGACCCACAGCTTTAGACCTCCTATCCCAAGGCTTTTGCTCATGTTGGTTCCTCTGTAGGCCTCCAGTTGTTAATGAGACAACCTGAGGCTCTTTGTCCTGTCTCCAAGGGACCAGTATATGAAAGCTAAAAGGACTTGCACTTACTGTCTTTATCAGTCTCATCATAGTCATCTGTCACTCAGACCACCGTTAACCACATGCTCTCTGCTCAGGAAAAGCTTCATGCAGCATGGTTACCTCACTTAATCACATCAGTGAATAAACAATATTTAACAGACATTTATTCTGCTTTGCAGGTTACCTCTTATCTAGCTAAGAGTATGATTTTAGAAACTTATTTTAAGAGGGGAACTAGGGCTTAAATTACACTTTTGTAATGCATCATCTCCAATAGCACTGCTGGATTTTGAGATACTGGATTGTTCCTTTTTCTTTAGTCTTGATTATAATCAAAGAAACATAGTAAAGGATCTATACTTGTAAGAAAGCAGAACAACTAAAATGTCTTTTTTTTTTTTAGGTTTATTTATTTATTTGAGAGAGAGAGAGAGCTTGCATGAGCAGGGAGAGGAGCAGAGGGAGAGGGACAAGCAAACTCCACACTGAGCATGGAGCCCCATGTGGGGCTTGATCCCTTGACCCCGAGATCATGACGTGAGCTGAAATCAAGACCCAGATGCTTAACCAACTGAACCACCCAGGCACCCCAGAACAACTGAAGCTTCTTTATATCTAATCAGCAGGATAGATATCACATTGAAGATAACATGTAGAGCTAAGTCAACTTGGTATAACATCTGAATCCAATCATGTGTCCTCCATATCCTGTATTAGTTTATGGGATAAAAGCATTGATATTCAGTGATGATGATGATGATGTGAGGTAAAAGCATTGATACTGATGATGATGAGGATGATGATGTGGGACAAAAGCCTTGATACTTAGGATGATGATGATGATGATGATGATATTAACCACTATAACTTTTGGCTTCTGTATTAGATTCTTTTACCTCAGATCTCAAATAATTATATAAATTTCATAATATCATTTTATTATTGAGATGAAGACTTCACTAATGCAAGTTAGTTCACTTAACTAGTATTGCTGAGTTGCTCAACAATGGCTCCACAATTTGATTCAAATATGGGACAGTATCCAAAATGACCGACCATTGTATTTAATGCTCCACTTCTCTGTGGACAGAAATAATAATAATAAAAAAAGAAATAATAATGATGTTTTAGTCATAAATTTGCATGGTTCCTAATCACGAATAATTGGAAATTTAGTGTCATTTGATAATTAATTGATTCCAAAATCTAGTTAAGTTACTGAGAAATGTTTCAAAAGACTATATCAACTAAAAATAAGAAACTAGTATCAAATATTAAAAATAATAGCTATATAGGGCGCCTGGGTGGCTCAGTTGGTTAAGCGACTGCCTTCGGCTCAGGTCATGATCCTGGAGTCCCTGGATCGAGTCCCACATCGGGCTCCCTGCTCGGCAGGGAGTCTGCTTCTCCCTCTGACCCTCCTCCCTCTCATGCTCTCTGTCTCAAATAAATAAATAAAATCTTTAAAAAATAATAATAATAATAGCTATATAGAGATCCTTTGTAATGTCTTTGTGATTGTGAGGTTCTTTCTTTTTTGTTTTGGTTTAAATCTTTATTCAGGTGTGTAATTTAGACAAACTTCTTTCAGCTTCCTAAAAATAGTAGAAGATAAAATATGAAGTTTACGAGGTTGGTCTCAAATAAGACAAATGCTTTTGAAGAAGAAACATGAATTAATTATGCTCTAATTAACTTATAAAAAAGAAAAAGAATCCTACAGTTCATGGATTCGTCAAAATAAAGTGGGTGGAAAAGAATTTCACATGTTTTTCTTTGTTTAAACTTAAGTACTATAAAATATAGAAGTATGAATGAAAATTCTTATGGCTCTGGATTAAGTGAAGAAGAGAAGAACAAAAATAGAACAGAGCAGAATCCTACCAGTTGGTCTCACAAAATAACTCAACATGAGCTAAGAAAAAACAACTAAAATATAAGCTTTATAGGGAGGGGAAATTTTATTTTCGACTTTGTTCTCTGCTAGATCGCCAATCCCAAGAATATCTGGCACATTTTAAGCAATAGTGTGTCATAACTGAAGGAGTAAAACAAATAAGCTTAATTATTACAACATATAAATAAAAGTTGAATGTATTATTAGAGATGAAGCAGAAAATATAATTTAATGAAAAGAAAGTTACAAATTCATATCACTTTGAGTTGTTTTTGGTTTTTTGGTTTTTTTTTTTTTGTACTTTTCTTCTGTAAGGTTGATTACACTTTTCCTGAAAATCTATAGTCTTACACATTTTAAGGGAGAAAAAGAAAATCTGGACTGACACCATCTTGATTTAGAGGAATGAACTCCTCACTCACACTATCCCCTGTGACTATTAAGGCATTCTGACAATTGAATTGGTTAAAATTGTATTTATATATTCTTGTTTGTTTAATTCTTTGTTAGAATCAATTATTTTCTCACTTTTAGTGACTCAATAACCTCCTAATTCTAATACATAAATATGTATTAGCAGATTTAGTGGCATGAGCAACTTTGTCAAGGATGCAAAACCTCTTATGTGGTCTCTACATCTTGAAGCTGCAAGTGTTCTGTGGTTAAAAACATGAATTTTCACAATGAACATATATGGGTTTGAACTGATATTCTCCCACAATGTGACCTTAGTCAAATAACATAAAAAACACTAAATAGCAATATTTTCAAATATTAAAAAGGTGGGTAATATCACCTTAAGCATATTTTTGTGAAAATTAAACAGGATTATGAATACTTGGTACATACTAAGCACTCCATATATGGTGCTTTATTAAAAGCACCATCATTATCAATATAAAAGGATGTATATTTGTTAAGCATTTACCATATACTCTTCTATGTGATACAGAGACAACTATGAACAAAACATTAAAATTTCTGTTCTTGTAGAGGATTTGTCCCTATCATAGAAGATACACAAATAGAAATTAACAAGAACAATATGTAGTGTGTTAATGGTGGTGAGTACTATGGTAAAAATAAAATAGGAATGGTAGACCAGGGGCGCTTGGGTGACTCAGTTGGTTAAGTGTCTGTCTTTGGCTCAGGTCATGATCCCAGAACCCTGGGATCAAGCCCAGCATTGGGTTCCCTGCTAAGTGGGGAGTCTGCTTCTCCCTCTCCCTCCCTTGCTCATTCTCTCTCTCTCAAATAAGTAAATAAAATCTTTAAAAAAAAAAAAAAAGGACTGGTAGACCAGGTTTAAGGAGAGGAAAGCAATGATCACAATTTTAATGAGGTAGATAGGAAGGCTTCACTGAGAATGTGATATTTAAAAATATGTATCTTCCCAAATGTGTATGTGTCAAAACACAAAATTTCTGATATAAAGGATTTTGTATTTTATTTTATTACTTTATATAATAATATAAAATTATTTGTTATTTATATTGATTTTATTTTTTATTTTGGTAGGAAAAACATGTCCAGTGTGAATTATTTTTATCTATTATTTAGGAAAATTTTTATGTATTTTATGTATATATGTTTACACTTTTTATGTTTTCATACATAATTCCATACATTTATACATTTTTTACATGTGTTTAATGTTTTTCGCAGGATTTTCACAAACATTATCTAATGTTGCATTAGGAATGGACAACCTGATTTTACATTAGTTTAGTTTTTGCTAGATGTAGTTGTTTTCCAAAAGCAAGTATCAGTATTTTCCCATTAGTATTAAGGAAGTTCTAGATGTATAAGGGTGCCTGCGCAGTAGGTACAGTGAGGCCTATGACTGTTATTATTTGAGAAGCAAAATCGCACTGTTGTTTTTTTTTTTTAAGAATTTATTTATTTATTTGACAGAGAGAGACAAAGAAAGAGAAGGAACACAAGCAGGGGGAGTGGGAGAGGGAGAATCAGGCTTGCCACCGAGCAGGGAGCCCAATGCAGGGCTCGATCCCAGGGCCCTGGGATCATGACCTGAGCCGAAGGCAGATGCTTAATGACTGAGCCACCCAGGCGCCCCAAAATTGCACTGGGTTTTGAGCACTGGTGAAATGGAAGGATGGAAATCTATCTGAATCCATTACTGGAGATCTAAGATAAAAATAAGAACAAGCCATTGGGAATTCCAGAGACCATCATGGAAAGTATTATGAAGAAATAAAGTATCAAGTCAGTCTAATTCAGGATAATGCTCATGGTGTTAAAAGTAGAGAGAGTAAGAGAAAGTCAAGAAGACAGACTTTTTTAGGGTGTTGAGCTCTATCTCAGACAGTCTTTCGTACAACTTTCACTGAGTCTTCAAAACCAAGGAGTGACTAGACACCATCCTGGGGGGCTACCGCTCACCACAGCTCAGCCACTTCTATGCCTGACAGATGGAGGTGGGAAAGCCTTGAGACCCATTATTAAATGCAAAAGCATATTGGGCAATTGTTTTTATTTTATGTTCAATACAAGAAGAATATCTTTCGAAGTAATGAAAATTGAAAATGAAAGGAAAATCCAGATGAAGTACTTTGTCCACCAGAAAAAGGCAATCAGCATTGCAGGTTTAATTATGTTAGTTAATGTAGGAGGTGAAACAGAGGACTAAGGTCTTATGTTGAATTAAAATTGATTGACCCCAGAATATGTCCTTAAGTTGAAGAAAAGAAATAACTTGACCTTTGAAGCCATCAAAGTTATAAAGCTTCCTTTAAAAATATAATTTTCTCTTGGGGAATTTTGATTGATCACTTCTAAGCAGGCTGTCAGCAAATGTTACAATTTTCCAATAATTTGGACAGGCCTCATCTAAAGATGGGAGATTGTTGTTCACACACAAATAGAGGAAACATTATTTGTGACCCCATGTAGGGGAAAAGAATAATTTCCAATTTATATGCAAAACAACAAATATATATGTATAATCCATCCCTTCTGGCTCAATTAGTTAAGAAATAAAGGAGAATGAGTAAGAGACTGACTGAGCAACACTGGATTCTGAGTATAATATTGGTGTTTCCAGAGGGAGCCAACTAATTGGTCATATCAGTACTTTGCCAGCCTAGCAAGTCACACATGAACTGTGCCATATCTCTGAATGAGAAGGAAACAAGCCAAAGCTCATGGAAGACAATGGGAGTGGAACACTGGAATATATTCCTCAACATGCACTTGAAGTCTTACCAGACATAGGATTAAGTCAGACATAGGGTTGGCAATAAAAGAGAATGTTGAGGGCGCCTGGGTGGCTCAGTTGGTTAAGCGACTGCTTTCGGCTCAGGTCATGATCCTGGAGTCCCGGGATCGAGTCCCGCATTGGGCTCCCTGCTCGGCGGGGGGTCTGCTTCTCCCTCTGACCCTCCATCTCATGCTCTCTCTCTCTGTCTCATTCTCTCTCTCAAATAAATAAATAAAATCTTTAAAAAAAAAAAAAAGAATGTTGATTTCTAGTTGCGTTTTCTATTGTACTTCTTGGAAAAGAATAAATAGCACCTCTTTAATTTTTAATTAAATCTCAATGAAGCGTTCTGTGCCCTAGTTCTTTATGCTTATTCTCTGTCCCCCCCCCCCATCTATTGCTCTCAGTCTCCCTCTCTCCTTCCCACTTCCCCCCCAACACAAACTAAACATTAAGTTTACACTTAAAGTTAATAAGGGAGATTAAATGGAAGAAACCTGATGTTCTAGCATTCATACATTTGAAAGTTAGCGGTACAATGCAACCTCATTTACTCTTATGCAAGCATCCTGCGTTTAAAATTATTTCAGAGGGTGCCTGGGTGGCTCAGTTGGTTAAGCGACTGCCTTCGGCTCAGGTCATGATCCTGGAGTCCCTGGATCGAGTCCCGCATCGGGCTCCCTGCTCGGCAGGGAGCCTGCTTCTCCCTCTGACCCTCCCCCCTCTCATGTGCTCTCTCTCTCTCTCTCACTCTGTCTCAAATAAATAAATAAAATCTTTAAAAAATAAAATAAAATAAAATAAAATAAAATAAAATAAAATAAAATTATTTCAGAAAGAGAGCATCTTTACATTTCATTGCAAAGATATATACTTAACTCTCCAATGATCAATTGGAAAAAGAAAGGAGGAAGGCGGCCATTGGGAAAATGAAAGTCTGAGCTAAATAGGTATCTTGAAATATTCAGCGGCTCCCAAAATCTACCAGAAAGTCTTCACAATTGTGTTTGATCAGACTGCCTTAGTCAATTCCAATACTCTGAAAGGCAGCTTTTTTTTCTTTTTAATGTCCATCCTTTTTCAGTATCTGTCATCCCCTAATGGAAAGGTACATACCACATGACGCCAAGCCTAGATCTTTTTCTGCATCTGCTGTATGTGTATGAAAGTTTATATATGTGTGTGTGAGGGACTGTGTGGAGTAGTTTGGTGGGTGGGTGCAGTGATAAAAAAAAATGTTATTGCAGCAACCCTGACTAACATTCAATGTTTGTACCTGGCAGTTGGCATTATCCTACTCTGTAGTTTTAGTTATCTATCTTGTATGTTATTAATATTTCTTACACTTGCCCGTAAGCTCCTTGTAATATTTCTGCCATTGTTTATACTCTCAAAACCCCAACTAAAAATCTTAGAGATACATTCCTTGTGTAATGGAAATAATAATGAACTTTGAGTATTACTATCATTTAGGAGATGATACAGTTTAAGAAAACAAAGTTCATATAATCATAAAGACAGAGTTGGTTTTCTTCCTGTGACAGCTACTTGATGTGGGGGAAATAATTTAACCTTTCCAAACATCTATAAAATGAAAAGTGTTGATTAATTGTTGAAGCAATTTAATTAAAATGTGTTCAGCATGTAAGGAATGTGATGTTAAGTTCATTCATTAAGTGGAGTAAACTTACAGAAATCATGCCCTTTCATTCAGCAATTTTTTGACCTCTTAGCAAATTCAGACATACAATAGTATCACGATGCATTTTACTTGCAATTATTAACCATTAGCAAGATCATATCCACAGTGCACTCAATAACTATACAGGAAAAACTTAGGGCATTAAAAAGCCTTGTATATCTTGATGTTCTTCAGCGATAAAGCAAGATTTAGGATTTTTTTTTTTCACTTAATACCAATCTGTTGCCCTTGGAATTAAATGCATTGTATGATTCAGATCTTACAATGTTATTCAATTATGCTTCTGTTATACCTTCTCCTGGCTTAGTCTTTGTAACAGTTATCAGTTCTTGGAAGATAGCTGAAGGTTTGCAGAGAAGCAGCATGCATTCTGAAATGGAATCTTATTAAATACATTTGTATTTGCTGTAAAGCAAGTACAGTTTCAAGTGTTTGCATATTAGGAGTATATTTCTAGGAGCAATATTATTATTTCCTCATAGCAATGTTAAAGAAAATGGTTGTATCTGTAAATAATTATCTGAATGCTTCCACAGCATCATACCACGTAACCATAGGAAGTCAGTAGGGAAGCCATGACTGTTCCCATTGAATATGTGAAGAAAATAGTGTAGTTTCATTTGTGTAACTAATCATTTGCTAAATGCCTACTCTATGTAAGGCATTATAATAGGCACTGGGAAAGAAAAATGCAGTGCAACAAAGCAGCCCAGGCTTTTAAATTTAAAAGTTTAAAATAAAAATAGAAAATATATTTATGAAAATTGTCTATGTTAGGTGTGAATATCAGGCCACCTTCCTCTAGACAATTTAATATGTTTAGGTTGTTGTGATAGCAAAGCTTTCTTCATCTAATGCCTTTTTGCCAAGAAATTACCCTCACCTTCTGTTTGGCACTTGTTCTTTTTTTTTTTTTCCTGTTCTGTTCTTTATACCCCCCTTTTTTTCTGGTATTACCCTAGTTTTCAGCCTTTCATTTCTTACCAAGATTCTCTCTCTCCTGCAACAGGGCATATTTTGAGTAGTGTTATATTTTCTGTAATTAACATGCTTGCTTTAAAAATTCATTTGTATATATAATGTATATATAATGTATGTGTATTTCTAATATTTTGTTAAGGGGCAGTTTGCAAGCAAAGTATTCATATCAGGTATTAGCATTCCAGAAATCATATTCACCTTTTAAAATTCTTTATCCAAATATACAGTTGATCCTTCAGCAACATGGGTTTAAACTATGTAGGTCCACGTACATGCATATTTTTTGATAAATACGGTACAGTACTATAAATTTATTTTCTCTTCCTCATGATTCTCTAGCTTACTTTTTTGTAAGAGTACAGTAAATATACATATACAAATTATGTGTTAATTGACTATGTTATCAGTAAGGCTTCTGGTCAACAATAGGCTATTAGTAGTTAAGCTTTTGGAACATCACAAGTTTTATTTGGATTGTCAACTGACCAATGAGTTGGCATCCCTAACCCTTCATGTAGTTCAAGGGTCAACTGGGTAATAGAATTTTTGTTAATTAACAAATAATTTTTAAATTATGTTTTTGTGTGTGTATGAAATGGGCAATGCTCAAGGAGAGTGTTTGGTTAGAAACACAGTAAGGACTCCACCACTTTTCATGAACTAGGCATGAAAATCTTACAGGCACAATGACATCCTACCATTGGGCAGTCACACTGGCTCTTCAGTCTCAATGGACACTTTTCTTTACCCACATACAAAACTTCCTGCTTCCACCATCAGAATATTGTGTTTTCCTTGGAATGAGCACTTCAAATCTTGTGCTATTTTCAATGTCTAATGACCTATTCCCTGTGACAGCAACGTAACATACTTTTTAATGTGTCCACTCACTTATTTGCTAGAGTTTGGTCTAAGAATTAATTCCCTTATTGTTTATCCGTGATGACATTGAAAAAGAGGAGGAGACTTATAATCTTCAATGACCTGCAAACATATGTTCTACTAATATTTATAAAATATTTTGGTATTTCCTAATAACCAAAGGAGATTAGTTATAGATGGCCCACCATCTTTTACATGAATATTTTCTTGGATGTCATCCCTCCACTCTACCTCTTCCCTCCTAAAGTGAAGGGACTGCTCTTAACATAGTATCTTGACCTAGACTCATCATTTCAGGACTCCACTTACCTGGTTGGGGAAAATGTATAATAAGTGTTATATAGAACTAACTATACACAATGTACTTTTGAAGTGAAAATATAAGAAGGATTAATGAGAAGCTATAAACAGCTTAACAGATGAGTTTATTTGAGATGGGCCTTACATAATGAATATAATTATGGTAAGAGTAACCGTAAAGATCATTCTGGGCAGAGAGACTAGCCTGAAAGTACATAATTATTTCTAAATTTGATTAACACAATTTTGCTTATATTTGAAGATATGTTTGGAATCTTGTTACATTAAATGGACAATTTCCATCTCTTAAGCAAGCACTACCAGACCAATATTTTTCCTATCTTTATAAAATATAAAATAAAGTTGAATTAGTATTTTTTCTTAGTTTTATCTCACATAGGGAATTGGTGTATAGGACTGTGAGGAAATGAAGGTAGTAGAGAGAATAAATGGGGATTTAAATGGTAAGAAACAAAGGAGAGTTTTTAGGGACCTATAAACTGTTACTACATAGGAAGCCTACACATTCAATGATCGAGAACAGCATGGAGGAACCCACTCAGATGTGTTTCAAGCTGTTCTATACATTACTAAGATCCTAAATCTCTCCTATTTCCATTTAAATTTTACCTCTCTCTCAAGGGCCCATCCAATCCTATGTCTTCTAAGCATATTGCACTTTCTAATATTACCATCATTGCCTTTCAGATTAGTTTTAGTACCCCTAATGTATTTGCTTAACACCAAATACTATGTATTGTCACTTAAGAGTTTCAGAGAACCTTATTTTTATAAACACATGATAAACTATGAAGGAGATATGGGCCATGGTTGCTTTAAGTATAATCTCATAGCATATTAAATAAGACTGATTCATCAAATATTTGTTTAGTAACAGTGATTACAGAGAATCTAGAAAGTAATATTATAGTTCTTAGCTATTGCATCTTTAAAATGCAGATAATTTAAAAATGCAGTGACACCTACTGCAAATTGATACCAATTAGAAGGAACCCTTAATCAGCATTTAATTTTAGGAAGAGGGATAAACGTAAGAAAATAATCTAAATATATTGGGGTTTTATTCAAGAAAACGACCTCTTAGAACTGACTTGAGTAACGTCCACATCACATTCAGTATCACTGCCTTCTCTATCTTTTCTCAGCCCATCATCAGTGAGAATGATGGGTTTTCCTTTTTCCTCCTTTTCATTGTGTGGAGCGCAGTTGTGTAGATTATTTCATTTGATGGATATAGTTACCTTGACAAGTTAAACAGGTACTGTTACTGGAATTTTTTAGTATGAGAATTTCAGTTCTTTAAATCCATATACGTAGTGAGAATGGGGGATTGTATAATTTTTACTTTAATCATTTCCTTTCTAAAACAAGAAAGTAGACTTAACATTTTATATAGATTTGCTCACACAAAAAATGATTTTTAACTAAACCATCAGTTAGCCTAACCTTCGATTAATCACAACTCCCCCAATCATTAAGCAGTTCTTTTAATTTACATGTTTTTCTATAAAAGATATAATTTATTCTTTTAAAAATAATAAACATGGAGACACCTGGGTGGCTCAATCCGTTAAGCTCCGACTCTTGGGCTCTTGATTTCGGCTCAGGTCATGATCTGAGGGTCGTGAGATCAAGCCCCATGTCGGGCTCCACACTGGGCTGAGGTGGAGCCTGTTTAGGATTCTCTCTCTCCCTCTGCCCCGCCCCCCACTTGCTGTCTCTTACACACTCTCTCAAACAAACAAACAAACAAACAAACATGGAACTTTTATGCCATATCCCCTCCACAGGTTTTCTTTTACATATTCTGTCTTCAAAATAGGGAGTATTTACAAGATAGTACACAGAATTTTCAGAAAGGATCTCACGCTTCTGTTTGTCTCCTTGATTGATGGCATGATCAAGCAGTGTGAGTTTTATTTATTTCTTAGTGTGATGGAATTCTATCTTACCATGATATTAATCATACTAGTTCAGTGTTCCCCACTTTTGATGGCTAGAGAAGTTCATTTCTGAAGAATGGCATAGGCAAGTTGTTAGAAACATATATATTTCTATGTTAGAAAGTTGTTAGAAACATATTTACATCACTTCAACAATTCTTTGTTCAATACATGTTAAGTGAATACCTAACAGGAAAAAGGCACTATACTATGTGTAATATAAGGAAAAGCAAACCGGGGATGGCTCCAACCCTCATGGTACTTTGTTTCCCACCATTTGAATATGCTTTGCAGTAATTCTCCTTTTTAGTCCTATTTATCTGAAAATACTGCATGTAGAAATTTAGGGAGAAAGAGTAATTTGGCAAATTGTTATGCTTGTGATTATAAATCATATATCCTTAAATAAATTGCATATCTGCAGTTTCTCCTACGTAGTTAATAGTTTTAAAAATGTGAGGGAGTTGGTGTGTCTGTTAAAATAGCTGTTGGTTGATTAAAACATTAATCCTTATAGTATTATCAATTCAAAGCCACCTCAGAGTTCATGTAGTCCAAATCCCAATTATACTATAGATTATTATCCAGAGAAGCAAAGTGAATCATTAAACATCATAAACCAAATTATTTGTGACTAAACCTGGCCACTTTTATGCATTACAGTGGAATGAAGTGAGAATTAATTGCATGCATAATGTTTGAATGACACATGATGTCACTTTATATTCCTGCCATTATGTACCTTAGCCCTCAATTTAGATAATACAGAATTTAGTATCATTTTAAGAAGCTTATTTTTAGCATTGATAACTTTACTTGGCAATTTGTGTGAAACAATATTTAAGTATTTAAAATTGATAATTAATGTGCAATAAAAAAGAAAATTCACTTTTTAATTGTATTTGAATGTTCTAAATACAGATTTTTACAAATTGTACACCAGCATAGTCCTTAAGGAGAAAGGAAATTTAGCCCTTAAATGCACCTATTTTCCTGGTATAATATCAAATAATACATTATTGTAATTTCTTGGCTCTGTAGATGCCTGATATTAAAGGAATGTGACTCTTCTATGAGCCTGCTGTGATATTGCTGTGAGGTTTCTATAATGGCAGGTAAGAAGCATACACACTGCTATTCCCCTGAACCATGTCAGAGATACTGGACTGATTATTGTTCTCTCCACAACTGAGTCAACCCAAAGACTAAGACTTTAGCAATAGAGTAGGCTTGGCAGCCAGTGTTAATTAATCAGTTTAATGATAGTTTTAGCATATAATTACTTGTTTTCCTCTTTTCCTTCTGCTTAACTAATTTTTCAGAATCTAGCACTTTTTTGTTTTGTTTTGTTTTGGTTTTGGCACTTAAGTTTTCAATAGTGATTCAATGGATTTCAATTCAATAGTAAATCACATGTCATTTTTCTGGACACCATGGTGCAATATAATGCAGTAGTTTATGTCCTACGTTGATATAAAAAAATCAAATTAACAGGTTTTTGTTGTGCACTTAGTTTCAATTATTGTGTCCCTTTTTCTAACATGAGAGATCAGATTTGGGAGGAGATATGAATACACATTGATTGAGACACTAAAATTAATTTTAAGGGCTATAAATTTTGTAAAAGTTCTAAGGTGGGAAAAATACCTTTGACTTTAGCAACTTCAAAGGCTTTACAGAAAATATGGCACTTAAATTAGACTTGGGAAGGTTGATAAATTTTTAATTATCAACAAAGGTGATAAGAAAGGGTTGATGGTTGAAAGAGACTTTTTTTAATGTAAAGTATACTCTAGTAGGTGATTTTGAGTATATATAAAATTTAATTTCTTCCAAAACAAGAGGAAATACAACAAGGCATTTATTCCATCTTCACTTGGGATGACTGTTGTTATAATCTAGGAAGTAGGGTTTACCTCATTTATAATAATTTTAGAAAATCTGGAAAAATCATAAGCACTTTCTTTAGTGTAAAGCAGTTTGTTTGTATGTTATACACTTCTTCCTAACCTATATGAACCCTGGAAATATGAATTTAGGTAAAACTAGATTAATATGAATGGTAGCTTTGAACAATGGAAATAAAAGCAGAATGTTTTGAACAATTACTCTTGGCCAGATACTGTTAAGTAATTTCATGCACATGTCTGTCTTCACAGCAGATGAAAAATTTGAGAATTGGAGATTAAATGACATGATCAAAATTGCATACTTAGTAATTGCCAAACCTGGGCTGGATTTCATGTTTTAGTAATTGCAAAAGTATTATAAGGGGAGGTATTGAATTAAGGAAGTCTTCTCTTGTCTGGGATCGCCCTTAGTCTTGTTCACAATCTGAGTGACCCTATCCAAGTGTCATCTTTGCTTCCTTACCACTTGTCATCAGCAGAGCCACCATTTTTTTATCCAGTGTTTGCCTCCGTGTGTCATTGAATCACTCTAAGACAGGACCTGTAAACATTGTCATGTTTATTATAATTGATGATTGTCAATCACTACAGAGCATCCATAGTAATTATCAGAAGTGAGGGAAGAAT
Organism: Mirounga leonina; assembly: GCF_011800145.1. Taxonomy (NCBI): domain Eukaryota; kingdom Metazoa; phylum Chordata; class Mammalia; order Carnivora; family Phocidae; genus Mirounga; species Mirounga leonina. The sequence continues at coordinate 33,867,202 of NW_023270305.1, read as the reverse complement.
GTAGGCACCTCATTTCAGTCGAGTGAGCCTAGGAATTACAGGACTGTTGAAATTAGTCTTCTTTGAAAGAAGATCCTGAGGCTTTGGCTATCACGTCGTGCTTCAAGTACATTAAAATTTGTATAAAAAGCTAAAGTTTTAAAGTATATTTAAGAAACCATTAGCTTTCTGAATATTTTTTAAATTGAAGTATAGTTGATAGACAATGTTAGATTCGTTGGAGATGTACAACGTAGTAATTTGGCAACTCTATATGTTACGCTATGCTCACCACAAATGTAGCCACCATCTGTCACCATACAGTGCTATCACAGAACTATTGACTATATTCCCTATGCTGTTGAATAGAAGACATTGGTTTTTATAGAAATATCCTACTTTAGGGAAAATCAGTATCAAATCTGTGTTTCCTGGTTGGAAACCTATGGTGTTTTTAAAGTTCTATTTCTGATGATTTTACTATAAGGTGGTGCTGCGTTAATTATGCCCAAAGAGAGAAGAAATTAAAATTCATGAAAAGAAAAGACTTATCTCAAAGTATCAGAATTAGGAGAATCTCAATTTGGGAATTGGTTTCTAACAGTGTCAGGGAATATGTTGTGATGCTGTGCTTGAGTTCATTGATCTCAGTCTCAAAATTAAGGAACAATCCCTATAGTTCATGTTCTTTTTTTTTTTTCCTTTTGCCATGGAGAATTCATTATGAAAATAACTTTTATCAGCATGTCTGAAGATGCTTGGTAAAAATGATTTCTTAATTTTTGGACATCATTTCTAATTTGAAACTTTTTATATAATTTCAACTCTTACCACTTCTTGAGATGATGAATTCAATAAGGCTATAGCCCTTCATATGTAAATGTTTGTTTAGTTGAACTTCCAATCTTCCAGGTGCTTGAGGTAGAGGTCTATTTAAGGTTTGTTGTGATAGGACATGGAATCATGCTTAATTTGGTGAATGGCAGATGAATGACAAAGATACTAAGAGGTATAAAATGTCCGATATTGAATATTTGCAAAAACTTTCACCTCAGTAATACGCTATGCTAAGTTAGGTCCTCTTTACCAACTACTTTTTCCTGATGTTTATCTTTTAAATGAGGAGTCTGCATAGCTTCAAAAGATAGATAATCGAGATTATCTAAATTAAGTGAATTCTATATAAAGCTAAACACTAATGTTGAGATTGATTAAATGAGTAATACCACAGCATAGCAAGCTTATGGCAAATCCTAAGCTCCAAAGATTCTATCTGAATTTTACACTTTCCTAGAAAACCAAAGATTCTTAATTATTTAGGCTGTGCTTAGCAGCATAGCTTTGCTCACTACTCAGGTGAATTTAGTTGTTTAATTATCTGTGTTTGTGTGTGTGTGTGCACGCATATATATAGTTATATTATACCTTTATTTTTCCTATAGAACTCTCTTGAGACCTGGTCACAAGAACTGAATAACATTCAAGATATGAAATCTCATGATGTATTCTCATCCGTAACACCCTGCATAACATGTAATAGGTATTTACTCAATAGGTATATCATAATTTAAAAAGGGAAGACAGTTTATTTTGTTTTATTTTCCTTTGTTCCATTTGAAGATGTAAAAGGAACTAGAATGCAATATTTCTTGTGAGCAGTCTGCTCAGAAAACAGTATGCTTGTTTTGTCCAGAAAGACATAAACTACACTACTTTAAGCTGATAGGACCCATGATCCTATAAAAGGAAATGTCCTTTTAAAACTCCAAGATTGATTTTATTTGTTCTAATTATAATTAAAAATAATCAATTCACAAGTGTGGCAGGTTTATTACATATTTTATTTTGTAGTCCCAAGCACTACTTAGTAAGCATTCCATTTTGTAGCGCCATTTAAAAATTCTTAAGTTAGATATGTACATAGTTGCTTTGTATTAAATGATGTTGGTATTTTAAATCCATAATTTTGAGTTAAGAATTAATCCATTGAAATGATAGTGAAGAAAAATCCAGTAGTAATTCCCTTAAAATAAAAACAAGAAAACAAACTTAAGCATTTTTTTTCATCTCTTCTGTGGGCTCTATGATAAAGTAATTATGCAATAAATCACTTCTAGCCAACAATAAGAGCATTGTAATTCTGAAAAATAATGCATTCTGCTAAAATGGTTGGATAATAACCAATTGAGCTTAACACAAACATTGAGATAATAGAGAAGAGACAATGAAAATAAGTTGTGCTCCTCTGGGAAAGCAAAGACAGAAAATTAATATGCAAATATGCAAATTAGAGGATGTGATTCCTGGAGGTACATTAAAATGGAAGAAACTTTGCTAAAAAAGTTTAACTTGGGTTTCCACAGGGATGGTCCCTTCCTTTCCCTTCTCCTTTTACGGATTATTATTATTGCCTAAATAATTAAATCTCTCAGAAATATTTTAGATGACAAAACACCATAAGCTAAAAGAAAACAAAACTATATGGATAAAATTAAGTGAATGTATGACCTACAGTGATTCTTAAAATAAAATAAAACATTATCCCATATACAAAAGCAATTGTCATTTTTTCTACCTACCAGGAAAAGGTAGCTTCATTTAATTTCTGCATATCCCCTTTTAGAAACAGCCAGGAAATAACAAAAGAATTAGAGAACCCTACCTGTAATCCTTATTTACTGATCTACTTGCTATCTCATACAATTTACTAAACCCAGTATTTTAGGAGATACCCCACAGTGTTTTTGTTTGGATCAAGTGTGATCATTTATATGTTGAGTCTCAAGATTAGATAGATGATTGATTGATAGATAGATAGATGATAGATAGATAGATAATTGTTTATTTTCCTCTTTTACTTCTTCTGTAACTTCATCCATAAGTACCTTCCTGCCTACCATATTTGCCCTAGTTTAAGAGCTTATAATTTCGGTAGGCACTGAAAAAGAAGTTCTATAGGATCCGAAATCTTCCCAACAACAGACACAAGACCAGGAAAAGAACATGCCATATAAGAGATACTAAATTAAAATAAGGAGTGATTTTGATTTGAGATAATTAAAGTTTAAGATATGTACTTTTTTTTTTTTTCTGGTGAAAAAAATCTTCATTATCTGATCTAAGTAAGGGCTTTTAGTTCATGAGAATGTTGATTTTGTTACCATGAAATAATGAACAAGAAGAGGATTTTTCATATCCATTAGAATTCCTCCTCTTCTCTCCTACCACTGTCACTCCCATGAAAAGGTGTGGTGATAGTCTATTTAAATAGAAGAAATGGTTAATTTCTCTCTGTATCGCATATATGTTCTGAGAAAATAATTTGGCCTGAATACTTATCCATAGACATTTGAGGGAAAAAGTAGCAAAAATAAGTTGTTTTATTGTTCAGGCTGTTAATCATTCATAGGTAGGTAGGTAGATAGGTGGAAAACTCTTTCAGTACTGGAGCACAATGAAAGAGAATTGAGAGTCCGTACACCAATTAAGATCAGAAAGAGTTCAAAAATTAGGCAGCATGTGTCCTTCTTGGTAGGTCAGAGGACTGTGGTAGAATTTAAAGATTAGCTAGCCTGACCTTATAGCAGTTTCTAGAAGATGAAACAGGAAATAAACTTTTGTCAGAAAGAATGTGGTATGATATGACCTCGTTGAAAATCAACCATGCACCGAACATTCCTGAACACATAACTTCCTGGCTAAGTGTGCCGAATACAAATGACTATTACCTGAATTTCCTTGGAACAGGAATCCTAACATGTTCCCACTCCTGTACTTCTGAGGACATGTGCTCTTGCCTGATCATAAACACAATTTCCTGATCTTCCATACTTTAGGACAGGGGCCTATGATTAATGGGTTTTGATTGGGTGCATCTCAAAGTTTTGAAAATACCATTAAATCTGTTTATTAGTTAAATGGTGAGGAAACTGATGCTGTGGTAAGGAACTTTCATAACAAGGCTTAAATATTTTAATGCATTTGGTAAAAATTTGAGTTTCTAATTGGACAACTGGTTGATCAAATTTGTGTCCTAGAAGAATAAGGGAAGTATTCAGATTCTACTCAACTTCTGGAATGCCTACCATTTTGTAGATATTCCTATATAGTTTCATATGCAATGCAATGCCTGAAAAAGGTATTATTGTCTGCACTTTTGTAAAAATAATAGTAATAAGAATAATGTTCAATGAATTTATGTTACTTTCCCAAATAAAATGCACCAAATAATGGTAGAATGATGAGTTAAACATTTGCCTTTATAATTCAAGTACACAACTAGGACTGCTTTCAGGAAAGGACTGAAAAGAGGTTGATTAGTCAAGAGATTTTTCCAGAATTTCACAATAAATAGGACAAGGCTTAGAGTAAGTCCGGTGGTAGGATGTAAACTAACAGCAATCTTTCGATGATTTATGGGGAAGATATTTGGTTAATTAATTATTGGATGTAAGAATGAAGAAGTGGGAACAGTTAATGATCATTACAAGCTTTATAACTTGGAAGACTGGGGAGTGAATTAAGGAACTTAGAAAAACATGTTTAGCAAATATAAAAATACAGAGATCAATTTGGGATAGAATAAGTGGCCTATGGAACATTTATTTTGGACGTCATATAAACCTGTCAAGTCCTGTTGTTGGATGCTTGTAATAAACATAAATTGCTTGAGGATTTAATCTCTCTCAGACCTAACACCAGTGAAACCCTAATTGATAGGATATCTGTTGTTCACTCTATTAGTCATTGGAGTTGTGAAATAGTGTCATCTTCAGCTGCCTGGTTCCTGTGGTCTGGGTGCCTTGAAATAAGCAGAAACCCAGTATAAGTAATAACATTGTGGTCAGCCTAGCTTGTCTTTATGTCTGTAGCCCAAGTAGCTAAATCCTCTAAATTCCATCAGTTTGGTTCCTCTGGATGCTATATATAGCTTAACTCAGTGCCTGGCTTAAAATACTTAATAAGTGGCTATTTCATATTATCTTTGCTTTCTCCAGGGATGATGTTTCAATAGGTAGGTCTAGAAAAGTGGGAGGTAACCACTGAGTGGCTAATGTAAACTGGAGAGGGTGTGGGAGGGAGACTAATAGAAATATACAAAACAAACCCCACCCATTTCACAGGGGACCTGGGGCTGCCCTTGCCTGTAGAAATTCTAATTGCATCTTTTCAAAAAGTTGCCTAATGTACCAATTCAATTTATACAAAAATATCTTTCTTTAGACTGTTAGTATACAGATAACTGAAAATGGGATAAGCTGACTTCATCATTCTATCTTATTAGTCACACTAAGCTCGTATGAAAAACAGAAGATGGACAAAGGAAGAAAGGACAAAATAACTTCAGTTTCTTGCCCTGGCTCAATTAAACTCTAACCAGACCTGTTTATCACTGTAATTAGAATCATCACTTTGTTCTTCAATGAAGGGGTCTGCAAATGTCAGTATTATTCCTTCCATATTCCCAGATATCGAATGAATTTAGATGCACATTTGTGTCTAGGACAAGTAGTTTCTGACATTCCCCACCCCTAATCTCATTCCTCTACCAAGGTTGAGGAATAGTCACAGGAAAAGACATTCTATTGAGATGCAGTGTAAGTGAGTACAAAAAAATAGTCTAAGAATTAAAGTGATTCAAGTTTTAGCCTGAATAAGGTTTTTACACCTCAAATGACTTTCTCTTCTTACAAAACTTGCGAAGTATTGGGCTGGGGGGGCAGTTCTAGTTTAGGTAATATCCCGACCTGAAGGTGAGCAACTTTCCTTTGATACCTTAATAAAATTGTTCCCTCATACTGAATTATTTACTTTCACTTACATGGCTTGGCTTGTTTTTGATATATGGTGGTAAGTTGCAGAGGATAATAGATTAAGTCCTGGGCTAATTAGGAAAAGGTAAAAGTTGTCACGTCAGCCTACCTTTAAATGAGGCAAAATGAATCCTCCACTTGACCTGTGTAGTAGCTCTCTGCTGGGCCAAGATATTATAGCTGCATGAGCAGCATTACAAAAAATACCTAATCCCAGCTCCCACTCCACACAAGCCAATTAAATCAGAATTTATGTAGGTGGAGCCCAAGCATGGGTATATTTTTGTAAAAATGTCTTAGGTTATTTTAATGTGTAGTCAAGTTTGAGAACTCTTGCTATATAGTCTTAGTTTACTTAGGTTGTTCAGTAGGATTTAGGGCTCAGTCTATGTAGGGCTAATATGGTGCTCAACTTATACCTCTGTGCACATTTCCCTACTGTGCCTTTCAGAAGAGTGAATGACAGTCATTTGTGGATGTGATTTGAGTGTCCAAGTTCCTGAGTTCCTATCACATCTCTCTATGTCTCACATGGTTTATTTTTTAGAGTTCAAGCAGCAAAGCAGAACCAGTGGAATATACATACATATGTATTTACATAGCAATTGCTTAGTAACCCTTTTCTTTTTTCATAGTTGGATCCCCCATGGGATATAAGCCTTCATGTGCAGGAGAGAGAGACAAGATAAAGAGAAAAAGAAAGAAAAGAAAAGAGAAATTTGTATTTATATAACCTATATATGTATGCATATAATACATATTTATTTATATGTTTATTATCTATACAAATTCAATATATAAGCTTATTTATATATTTATACAATATAAAATAAAATATGTATTCATATTTGTAGGAATTTGTGGGGGCTGGCTAAGCAGTCATGACTGTCCCCACGAGACTAATGCTGTAATCCAGAATCCATGACAGGTAGGAAGGGAAAATTAAGTACAGCCTGAACCCCCATAAGCATGAGCAGAAACCCTAACAAGGATGGACTAAAACCCATGCTAATTCCTGTTGCCTCTGACCTAGCAAGGTACCCTGCAGAAGCTGGGAATCTCTGTCATGGAGCTGAACACACGTACACACCTGGCCCAAGAGTCGTAGAAACTAAAGAAAGTTACGGGGGAAGATAGAGAAATTATAGGTTCAGCTGCTGCTTCACACCATTAAGGTGGACCAGGTCAGCAGCAGTGAGGTGAGTATGCGGGTCCCAGAATGAAGAAAGGTTCTGCAGTTTTCTTTCCTCTCTGCAATCTGGAGTCTCTGCATCTCTAGGGGTCATTAGTCCCTTTTTAAAGGCCTCCCACTTAATGAAGTCAGGAGCACCCATAGTGTTCTTCCTTTTGATTAACTCGAAATCAACTAATAGAGGATTTTAATTACGTTTACAAAATAACCTCTGCAGCAACAGCTGTACTAGTCTTTGAGTAACTAGGAGAGCTACTGGCTGCTGCCTTCCACTGCCCACAAAATCTCACGAAAGAATTTCCTTTGTAGTTCACCCTCCCAAAACTACCTGCAAGGGAATTCTGGGGAATATATCTTAGCCTAATCAAGTAGACATGTCACAAAGCCATCGCTCATGGCTTTTATGAATCAATAGAGTGCTCTAAATTTTTTGAATGTGAAAGAACTCTCCGGTTTAGATCCATAACTACTCAAGAAATATCTGTACACCAGGATACTTAAAAGGTACCGCTAGTATTTGGAAGCATTACTTCCAAGTTAGTGAGTGCTGCCCTTCTAAAGAGAAGCATCTCAGATTGAAGCCTTATTTCTCTCTTATCTCTTGCTTTCTTGTTTATGTTCTTTGTGTCTTCCAACTTTTGTACAGCTAATTAATAGAAGTAGTGGGCCTCAAAATGCCCTCTTGAGACTTAGTTTAGTTTTCTTTCCTTTATGCTTCTGTCACTGGAATAAGGAAATCAGAATGCTATTGATTTGTTAGAACATTTATACAGGCATCCCAGAACTCCCGTGCTGTGCTTAACTCCCCTGATATGAGAGATCTGGCTTTTTTGAAGTACGGTCAATTTGCTTTTGTGATCGAATCAATTGTGCAATGATCTGTTCAATTGCTCACTCATTGACCTGCAAAGAATCAATCTAGTTAGTCATGTAGATATGCCTCCCACTCTTACTAATTACTGTAAATGAATCTAGTTTCTATTTAAGATAGTCATAAGAGGAGGATTCAGTGAAAACGAGTAATTTGGAAGGAAATCACTCATTCTCTCTCATTCATATGGTAACTTGAAATACAATTATAACTGGCTAGTGAATGTGTTGTAAAAATAGGGCTGCTTATATGTCCTCAGACTGGACTAATCCTAATGAAATTTATGAAATAGCATTCTGTTTTCCTTTAGTGTGCCCAAATCTAAATCTAGCCTTTAGATAAATACTGGTTAAAAAATAATAGTTCAAATACATTCTGGTGGATAGTAGCTAACTATCTTCTTTCCTCTTCTCTTTTTTCAAAATTAAGTGTTTCAAATCTGGTGTGAATATGTTCCAACTTAGTTTGAGCACATTTAAAGCTTCATGTCTTGGAAGAACCTATTGTAAGGTGGGCAAAATACCTTCTAGGATTAAATTAATAAAATGAAATTTTAGTAGTGGAACATAAAGCATAATTAGTAAGTGAAAACAAAACGATTTGCTAGGCAGAATACATTTAAACTTTACTAAACAGGCATTTAGATACTTGGGGATCTAAGAGTACCTCAAATTTATTAAATTATTCTAAAGGCTTATGTACATACTTGATAAGAGGTATGTATCTTTAGATTTAGCAGACAAGGCTGTAGGAAAGGTAAAACACTGAAAGAGTCATTAACATGTATTTAAATATGGTCCCAGAGTTGTATGACTGACTTAATTTATCTTAAACTGAACTATTCACATCTGTGAACTTAAACTAGATTATAATATTTTATTTTCCTTTTTTGCAGGGAGGGTAAATGGGGTCTATTTCATGGCATTTTTGTTAGCCTCAAAAATTCCAACATAATAATACTTTGGAAAGAACTATGGATGTCACGTTACATGGTATTTTAATATTTTAGTGTCATATGTCTTTACATTACAAGCAGTCAGAAGTATAAAATCCTTGAAGAATGTGTGCACAGAGAGTACATGATTTAATTCATGCATTGTACTCTTGCTAGATCTTTCATGATCAGTAAGAAAGTCCTATTGATTATTGTCCTTAATTGTTGTAGAGAATCTATAAACTAGAAGTAGTGTAAGTTCCACAGACAGGTTCTGTCTGTTTCTGCAGTTTTAAAAGACAATGTAATTTTCTGGGACTTAAGTTCAGTGCAATACATGGAGCTTGGTACCCAGTTTCTTACAAGAGCCAACTTCATTTAGATGATTTGAAGCTGTCCTCTCTCCCCTAAGAATGGGATGCAGTTAAAAGAATGAAAATAAACCTAACCTCAAAGCCAAATGGAACACTGCATTATAGTTATTGACACAGTTACATATATTTATCTGTTTTTCCTTCTAAGGCTATACTAAAATAATGCCAAAAAATTAAAAGGTGTATATCCACAAAGGTATGAAAACAAGATGGGGGTCATCAGCTACTAAGCAATACAACAAATTTCCACATCAGGACAGAATAAATGGAGGCATATTTGATAAATCAAAGGAGAAGAAGCTGCATCCTTGAGCACATGATATGATAGATCAGAGCCAATGGGAGAAGCAGTCAGCTCAACAGAAACCTGGGGAGGTTCTGAAGCATCAGGTCCCAAAGTGGGAGTGAACATGAGACCTGGGATAGGAAGGAGGGGAATGACTTAAAGGTCTGTGTATGAAACAGTTGGCCCTTAGCCATTCCTTTTCTCCACCTGGAGTGGGCTTCTGGACAAGTATACCTGAGGTGAAATCTCCCATTTAACAAGCTCTAGAGACCTCTGTTAACTTTTAATAGATTCATTCTGAAACACACACATATACACATATAGACGCACAGGTGGACACACAGTCATGCACATCCAATCAGAAAACAAAATAGTAGGTATTTTAGGAGATCATGAAGAATAAAAAATAAAGAGCAAGAAAAAAATATCTGTCCTGGAGAAAACAAATGATTTGAGTGAATTTAATTTCATAATTATCCCAATAAATATATTTAAAGAGAATCATGAAAACACTGTATCCATACAAAAAGAATTCTATAGAAAAGGTATAACCTAAGGATTTAAACTATGATGTCCAAAATGAAAGAAAATCAGAAGAGTCCAAATAATGTTGGTACTTGAGATATAAATATTTGGAGGCTATGGGAGAGGTGTTAAGTGAAAAAAAAATAAAAAAATTTAGTAAGAAGTTTATAGATATTACCTCTGTGATTAAATCAGTAGGTAACATGGACATTATAGATAGAACAGTAATACCAAAAGAAACAGCTATCAGTGGAGAAATCTGAAACTGAAAGTGTTTCTTAACATTATAAGCCCTTTAGCACAATTCAGTATTTTAAATAAGCACAATGTATTGTTTTCAATTTTTTTTAAAAAAGTCATATATAAAACTTAATAGCATTTCTTTAGAAATCTATATAGTATATGATACTTTAGGTTTTTGAGATAGGAATTAATAGAAACAGTGATTGACCTCTATATGAGATCCAAATTTACATCAATTTTCATGTTTCTGGTGGTTGGTTGGTTTGTTTTTTTAAGTACCTGGAAGTCATGACCATGAATTTAAAACTATATGACTGAGCTGGGTAATAGAGTTTTTATTAATGGTATGTCAAAAAAGCTATGATTATTACTGAATTGTTAAATTCATTCTATTTCTTTCTTCCCATCAGCAGTCTTTTTTAAAGTTGTAATATAGATCTATTTGCTGTCATTACAATGAGGTATAGAGCCAAAAGAGAGAGGGACATACCTGGTTCAAGTTTCCTCTCTGAGAGATAAGAGGGGAAACTGCTATTCTACTGTATACTAGAATGAAGTAACTGAAACATCATACAGCTCTAAGAAAACCCTGCTAAAGAAGAGAAATTGTCTTCCAGTCAAGAGAAGGGTAAATTTTTCATTCATTTTCCAACAGCAAAGAACACAGCTGCCAAATATTGTTCTCTAAAAACCAAGAAAAAGACTGGAATGAGAGTTTCCAGATCAAGCCCAGCTCTCTCTTTGCACCAAAAATTAGATTTGCAAACAGATTTTGTATACTGTTATTTCGCTTCACTGGTTTGCTGTTACATTTTAAAATACACTGATTGGAAGCATTCTTGCACATTTAACATGTAGACAATAATAGTAAAGAAAACAAAAAGGAGAAAAATATACATTTAAAAAATGACATTAAGTTCATCTAAAATATATTTTTCATTTAAAGTTAATAATAAAAGTCAGTGTGGTGTGTGGATATCCTTACCCAGAATTGTATGCATGAAAACAAACCAAGTTGAGCAAAAAAAGTAAAAACCCTAAAATAAGTACCCATGAAGATAATCAAAGCCATGAGATCTGTAAGAGATCAATTAGACTAACTGGACATAGAAAGGGAAATGTGTAATTTTGTTATTTATGTGGCCCTCTTCAAGGAACACAGAAATTTCCAGGTAAATAAGAAATGTGTGGAATACCTACCCCATGGCCAACATACAAGATATTGTAGATTTAAGAAAACAGCTAGTAGAGCCTTCGTGAGGGCCTATCTTACTGGATTTATTCCCTACTTACTTATTTATTTGGCTGTCTAAACAACAAATAGTTAAACAGAGCATCCTCCATGCCAGGAACTGTGCTAAGCAATAGGAAATCAGGGGAAGATGGATGTGCTTGGTCACCATTGATCGAGTTTCCTACACAGCTTTTTACACTGTGGGGAGACAGAAAGAGAAGTATGAATGTCCTTTGTTCCCAGTCCAGCAAAGCAGTCCAGACAGGCTTGCAGTGGCCAGTTTGTGTTGCATGAATTCCTATCAGCTTGTTTGGGGATCACTGTATGTTAGACATTGTGTCTGGGCTTGTCAAGTACCTAAAGATGGCCAGTGATAGTCTCCAAGATGTCTTTCATCTTGTCTCTTTCACAAAAATTCTTGCCAGAAATGTTTAAACACATTCAAGTCCCTTTCAAATTCAATAAGCTTAAACAAGGAAAAGATGAAATAGACCACTTATTCAGCTCTTCCTTATTTTGTGGGGAGTAGGGCTGAGGCTAGTAATGTTTTCTTCTCTCCTCTAGAAGCCAAACTTGTAAAAATACTTTTCTTTTTCTAGACTTAGTCCATTTTTTCTCCTCCTACCTTCTGTTCCTTACTCAGTCTACTGTCATTCCCCTTTGGCCCAAGTTATGATGAACACAAGTGCTCCGACTGAGGTCATCAGTTAACTATATGTGGCTGAACTTGAAGGGCATATGTTGAACTTCCCCTAATGAATCAAAAATACCTGAAATATGACTCATTAGCTATTTCTTAAAATTTACTTCCTTCATCTTCCATGACAGTTTAGGTTCTTCTCCCAATCTTGAGGCTCTTTCTCATTCTGTGTTTCATTATTTTTTACCATGACAATGAAAAATGAAATTTCTTTTTTTCCCTTTTTTTAAAATTTAAATTCAATTAATTGACATATAATGTATTCTTGGTTTCAGAGGTAGAGGTCAGCGATTCATCCATCTTATATAATACTCAGTGCTCATTACATCTTGTGCCCTCCCTAATGTCTATCTCCCAGTTACCCCATCCCCTCACCTCTCTCCCCTCCAGCAACCCTCAATTTGTTCCCTATGATTAAGTCTCTTATGGTTTGTCTCCTTCTCTGGTTTCATCTTGTTTTATTTTTTCCTCTTTTTCCCTATGATCTGCTGTTTTGTTTCTTAAATTCCACATATGAGGGAGATCATATGATAATTGTCTTTCTCTGATTGACTTATTTCACTTATCATAATACCCTATGGTTCTATCCACGTTGGATGGAAATTGGCAAGGTTTCATTTTTTTGAGGCTGAGTAATAGTCCAGTGTGTGTGTGTGTGTGTGTGTGTGTGTGTGTGTGTGTGTATACACCACATCTTCTTTATCCATTTATCTGTCAATGGACATCTGGACCCTTTCCATAGTTTAGCTATTGTGGACATTGCTGCTATAAACATTGGGGTGCACATGCCCCTTTTCAATACATCTGTATCTTTGTGGTAAATACCCAATAGTGCAATTGCTGGGTTGTAGGGTAGCTCTATTTTCAACTTTTTGAGGAACCTGATACTGTTTTCCAGAGCGGGTGCACCAGTTTGCATTACCACCATTTTCAATCTGGAGGTATCTTTGGGTCTAAAATGATACAGCATATCGATGGGTCTTGTGTTTTTATCCAATCTAATACCTTGTGTATTTTGATTGGGGCATTTAGCCCATTTATATTCAGAGTAACTATTGAAAAATGTGGATTTAGTGCCTTGTATTACCTGTAAAGTGACTGTTTCTGTATAGTGTCTCTATTTCTTTCTGGTCTGTGTTACTTTTTGTCTCTTTCCTGAAAGGATCCCTTTTAATATTTCTTGTAGACCTGGTTTGATGATCACAAATTCTTTTAGTTTCTGTTTGTCCTGGAAGCTTTTTATCACTCCTTCTATTTTGAATGCCATCCTAGCTGGATAAAGTATTCTTGGTGGCATATTTTTCTCATTTAGCAGCCTGAATATATCATGCCAGTCCTTTCTAGCCTGTCAGGTCTCTGTGGATAGGTCTGGTGCCAATCTAATGTTTTTACCCTTGTAGATTACAGACCTCTTGTCCTGAGATGCTTTCAGGATTTTCTCTTTGTCTCCGAAATTTGCAAGTTTCACTATTATATGTCGGGGTGTTGACCTATCTTTATTGATTTTGAGGGGGCTTCTCTGTGCCTCCTGGACTTGGATGCCTGTTTCCTTCCCCAGATTAGGGAAGTTCTCCACTATAATTTGCTCCAGTTTACCTTCTGCCCCTCTCTGTCTTTCCTCTTTTTCTCGGATCCCAATTATTCTAATATTGTTTTGCTTCATGGTATCACTTATCTCTCGAATTCTTCCCTCATGATCCAGTAATTGTTTATCTCTGTTTTCCTCAGCTTCTTTATTCTCCATCATTTTGTCTTCTATATCACTAATTCTCTTTTCTGCCTCATTTATCCTAGCAGTTAGAGCCTCCATTTTTTATTGCATCTCATTAATAACCTTTGATTTTGACTTGGTTAGATTTTAGTTCTTTTATTTCTCCAGAAAGGGATTCTCTAGTGTCTTCTATGCTTTTTTTAAGCCCAGCTAGTATCTTTATAATCATTATTCTGAACTCTAGTTCCAACATCTTACATATGTCCATACTGATTAGGTCCCTGTCAGTACTGCCTCTTGTTCTCTTTTTTGAGGTGGGTTTTTCCATCTTGTCATTCTTGCAGAAAGTGGTCACTTTTCTATTGTAGAGTTGCAGCTATTCTTTTCTTAGATCTCTGGTTGGGTTCACAGGCGTTCAGAATGATTTGATTGCTATCTAGCTGAATTCCTGGGACCAGACGAAAGTAAGGTCTCGTACTGCTCCACCATCTTGGACACCTTCTGAATAATGAAATTTTTAAGCCTCCTCTCTAGGATTCCGTCTTTTTTCCCCACCCTTCTCTTTCTCCCTAGTCCATATTATGTATGCCTGTGATGCAGATTACTCAGTGCTGATGACTTCTAAATTTATTCCCTGCCCAAACCTCTTTCTGACATGAAGAGTCATATGCATAACCTGATAAAATATTTTATTCAGTCATTTTAAGAAAAGTTCAAAAAGAAGATCATCAAAATGAATTCATGCTTTCTTCTAAGATTTTCTTCTCTCTGTCCATCTTTGTAAGAGGCACCAATATTCATCTCATTGCCCCAACTGGAAATTTGAGGTATCCTTGAAACTTCTTTTTTCCCTCTCTGCTTGCATATAACCCATAACAAAGACCTATTAATTTTATCTCAGAAACTTATTTTAAGTGTGTCCACTTCTTTCCTTATCCATTGATACCACTTTTATATGTGGTAATAACTATATTATAGTCTCATCATCCAATTCCATCTTGTTAAAATTTATTATCTATTTTGTAGCCAAAGGGGGCATATGCATGTGGAAATTTTATTGTAATTTCCCTGCTTAAAATATTTAAATAGTTTCTCAATAGTCTACAACTTTGCTTTATGAATCTTGTGATCATGGCAAGCTTGTCAGATATTTTTAAGCTGTTTTATTTATCATCTCTCAGTGTGATTCACTCATTCAATAAATAATTATTAAGTTACTGATACACAAAAGGCATTGTACTACACACTAAAACATTGATGAAAAAGACAGTATGTAAAAGTCCACATGAAAATTGTGTTCTCAGGTGGCAAGTGGTATTGGTGCTGGTGCAGATGTCACTTTTGTAATCATGATAGAGGAAAATGCCATAGAAATGAAATCACTTTACCTGTTCTCATGAGACATCAGCTCCAAGTACAGGGGTGGTTCCTCAGAACTAAGAAAAATACAGAATCAATTGTGAAATGAGAATTCCCCTTAGGCAAAGCATACTTAAGTGCCCTTTATAGATCCTCCATTCCTCATGGACCCATTTAGCTTTTGCAAAATAAGATATACTGCCCAATGAAATTGAGGTTACACCAAGCTAGTCTTTTCCCATAGTTCCTAGAAAGAGAGAGAGAAAAAAAAAAAGTCAACATAATTTTAGAGAGAGGGAGTTGAAGAACCAGATTCTAAAGTAGATATGCCTGCTTACACAACAATATTCAATGTGTTTCTTTTTCACACTCAAACTCTGTCCTATAATGCCCCAATCTTTTTAATCTTGGAATCATGTCAGAGCTCCTCCTTGGCAGAGACAAGATGAGGTGGAGGTAGATTTTGTGTGTATACATATATATATATAGAGAGAGAGAGAGAAGAAGGAGGGGGAGGAAAATGAAAAGAAGGAGAAGTAGGAGTAGGAGTAGAATATTACATAAAAATGTAAGAAAGATGGGAAGAATATCATCATCAATTTGAAGTAAACCCACACATGGAAAACTAAGAGAAAAAGAAAACCAGTATAACTGGGGTAGAGATGAAGAGATTTTGTTAGAAAGATGGGCATGTACTTAGGGAGATTATCATTATTATTCTGAATAGCACATAGGAAATATGGATTTTATTCAAAAGGCAATTACGAGGTTTATAGATTTTTTAAAAGAATGTAATAAGATAAAATCTAGGAAAACTGTTTAAAACTCAGAAAATTAATATTTATATTAAAAGAGCCAATTGAATATTTTATATTAAAAATTATTTGGTTCCATTAGGGAAGCCAAGAAGCAAAGTTTCAAATTAGAAGATGATTTTGTAAGTAGCAGAATTAGAAATACTAAAGCATTCTGTCAGGCTGCCCTTGCCATAATTTTTCAATTTTACTGCTGGCTGCACCAGCCTTCCTTCCCCAAGCAGATCTTGAAAAGGGCTTGTCAGTTTCACCAGTTTGACCTTACTTTCCTTCTCACGCTCTGGACATATCCTGAACCCTCCATATTTGTATTTTAATCAAGGAATTCTCCTTCTATTTGTACTAACCAGTGGTGAGTTTCTTCAATTTCTGACTCAAGCCACATTTCCTCATAGTATATATTGGTTAGCTTCATTTTGAATATTACCATTGAAGTGCTTTTGTGTTCTTGTTGTTTCTACTTTTTATTTATTTATTTATTTATTTATTTATTTATTTATTTATTTATTT